>NC_137629.1:5509971-6072471 GCF_963383615.2 Lipophrys pholis | reverse complement strand
AAGAAGCCATCAAGAGGAATAAAATATTCTACATCTTGTACCTCATCAAACACAATGTGCAGGATGCATTATGCTTAGACTTTTATGCTACTGAACTACGGAAACTTTAAACTCTGCGGCTTTGAACGCAAAGTGAGACGCCAACTTTGTTGCTTTGGCAGGAAGAACAAAGGAATCACAGGTGTTATGCTCCACACTCTCCTAAACCTGCACAACGGCTCTCCAAAAGTATAAAAGAGTGGAAGTGAGAGGGTTGAGCACCGTGCCTCTCAGGTGAACAGCTGGACTGTGGAATATTTGGCGGGCAGAAAGTATGAGGCACAGCTGGCTTTTAAGAGGAAGAGCTCCCCTGGAGCCTCTGGGAGGTCACAGCCTGCTAGGCCGTGAAGCGTTGCTCGGCAGGAGCCGTGTGTAAAGGCAGAAGGCCTGTGCCACTGTGTGCAGATGTTCCCCCCGCTCTGCTGGCTGCCTCAAAACACACAACACACGCACACAATGCACAAACATTGGAGAAAGGATGATTTAACACATGGAGCAAGCACTTAACACAGCACCTATTCTGGCACGTGTGTGTCACGGTCGGACTCTGCGCACATGTTCATGCATGCACTGAAGTATCTGGTCTCCGTATCCTGTTTGCACAACTATGTCACTTTCTTGTTCCCTCCATAGCAACAAGCACCACCTCGGTGGTTCTGAGTGGTGCTGCTGGAAACAAAAAGAAAAATGGTCTAAATAAGCTCTCCAAGGTCTGAAACATATAACTAAATGTAGGAAGGTGCCCCTCAAATGCAGCAGAAAACTGCTCTTCTTCATTTCATAACAGAGTGGCTTCTATTCATTACCCAGAGGAAGAGCAGAGTTAAAGGACAAAGTAAAGATGAAAAAAAGCTCAAGGCTCCAGCCTTCACACTTCAGTACCATACCTTGTTGTGTATGTCTCCCACACTGCGCCTCATTTGAATAGCATTCTCGAACACAATCAATAGCAAAAATAAAAGACCTTCCTTTAATTCCTTAGCCGTACGCATTTATCGACCAGTGTGCTCTTCGGGGATAAATCCACCAGGGACGGAGCTCGCTGTCCATGGAAAACCGAGCCAATGTTTTGTGG
This sequence comes from Lipophrys pholis, assembly GCF_963383615.2. NCBI lineage: Eukaryota > Metazoa > Chordata > Actinopteri > Blenniiformes > Blenniidae > Lipophrys > Lipophrys pholis. Next base: position 6,071,357 of record NC_137629.1, on the reverse strand, counting down.
TATCATTACAAAATAACCCATTGAATATTGTCAATCAAAGCCGGGGAAATGATGCAAGATTTATTTCGGGTTGAACATGTGGCAAGGGAGACGGCACATAGGATGGGTCCAGTCATCGGACACCAGCATCAGCAGTTCACTGGCAGTGATGAACAGAGAAAAAGACAGAATGAGTGGCAGGCCCCAGTGAGGGACAACACTCCACTCTGCAATCTCCTTCGAACCGTCTGCCCACCTCGACAAACCCTGGAGACGGAGCGCTCCGCTGACACCGGCGGACAAGCACATCTGGCGACCAAGGTCCACTGGGGGTCTGCAGTGACAGCCCCAATCAGCCACTTGATATTCATTGTGCCGACTTATCATTTGCTCACCCCGATGCCGCAGACGAGATTTAACAAGACCAAGACAAGACAAAGAGGAAGAGGGGATGAAGGAAACGTTTCAACATGTAATCAAATATTAATGAGCTCAATCACCAGCATATCACCACAATCTGACATTGATATCCGATCAATCACAAGTCCTAAATAAGGAGAGAACACAGTGACATCAACAATAAAGGGTTCAAACACAGCAGGGAGATAAATATTAACACGTAGCGGCTCTAATTTTCTTCTGGATTCTTCTCATTTTGTATGTAAAATCATCCATGTCAAATGCATGAAAGTGGTGAGAAAGTAGTGTTTAAAACCTGCAGTTACATGACAGCAGCAGTCTTTCCTTTAATGTGCATTGTTACTTCTATTGGCCTTTCATTAATTATGTACCAGAAACTGGCCAAAGGCTATATTGGTGTCTACAGTGAAAATTAAATATTGATAAAGCTCCAGCTTTCACCCCAGATTTCATTGTGTTAACAAATATGTTTTGTTTGCAAAATAATTCGAATTTAATAATTCATCAAAAAGGCGGGATAGGCCATTATCATTCAGTATGAGGCCTGTGCGGGCTGCAGAAGTCAGGGATCATGTCTTCATACTGACATGCAAAGTCTGCGCCCTTTTTTTTTTATACATTATTGAAAGCAAATTCAAGAGGTGGGTGAGGTTTGACATGGGCAAGGGGACTGATACATAACATGTGTAGAGGTGACCTGAGACCGTCTGTCAGGGAGAAATCGTGCTAGAACTACAAAGGTGTATTTACACCCATCTTCTGTGTAATCACTGTTTGTACACGAGAGGAGTAGTTCATGTTTATGTATCACTGACCATTTCAATTTACATCACTGCATAAAATGAGCTTTTTTCATTTGTATGTATTTTCCCATCTTAAACTTTGGGACTGAGATCGACATGAAAACTGACTGTTTAAAGGTTAAAAAGCTGCAGGGCCACAAATCCAGGGTACAGAGAGATCATAGTGTCCCAGCGGGCTGTAACATTAGTCACCCGCTTCATGTTGGTCATAAATCTAACACAACGGATTCTTGACTCCGCCTGGGAACACGAGTGCAATCCTTAATACCGAAATTATTCTTTATTTGTCATTGTGGGCTGAAAGGAGGGTGAAAACACTGGCGATTAAATTTTTAACCTCGAACATCCAAACCCTATTGACCACTCTGTCAGCCTTCGGTAACAAAGCTTGACTTGACATTCTGTTAGCAGCGGCACGGGGGCGGCTGAATGGAAGGAAAGTGGTGGCTGATAAGCGTGACGGAGAATAGAGAGAGAGAGAAAGAGAGAGAGAGAGAGAGAGAGAGAGAGAAAGAGAGAGAGAGACAAGGGACGCCTGTTTGGGATTTACAACGGCGGCGTGCTCACCTAGCAGCTGACCGTACTGCTTCACAGGTCAGCCGCTCTAACCGGACTCCATTAATACGCCGGTCCACCTTGTGGCACACTTTACGCTCCAATGCATCCGCCGCCTTAGGGACAACTTCACTGGCACTTTACTCTGGAACAGAGCGAAGGAGGGAGGGGGCCTGGGGTCCAGGAACAAAGAAACCCTCAGAAATACGAGAGGTAAAAGAAAAGTCACAAAGAAAGTTTGAAGACTATCTCTCCTGCTGTCTCCTTACAACAATGTGCTGTAAAGTCATATATACAATATATATATATATATATATATATATATATATATATATATATATATATAACTTCAGCACAAGAATCTGCTCTATTCTCTCTCTAAAGGTCAAAGATGGTCAGCTTTTGCTTTCGAGAGCTGAGGCAGGTGCATCTGATATATCAGGGTCTACTTTTTAGGCTCAGTAGCTCGAAGCACACTTTAGGGACAGGCATGGACATCATAGTATAAATGTGTTTTATAGCCAGGCAGCTGCCGGGGGCAGGCTGTTTTTTATGCTTCCTGGCCGAGTACAACATGGCCACCTGCTTGGTGTAAAAACCCTGACTGCTATGCCGGGCTTTATGGGCACGTTCTGCATGGAAACAAAGATATACAAGGACGTGAGCGAGCAGAGCTGCCTGCTGCATATGGTGTGCACTTAAGCAATTCATCGGTGCCATAAGCATCAGCGGGAGCAAATTCTCAGCTCCTCCTGGCTTCCAGAACACCATGAGTCCCGGGGGACTCTGCTTGGTTCATGAACCCACTGATGAATGACTTTCCTCTGCAAGTCCATGTTTCCCCGAGGCATCACTGTATGTGTCAATCCTCTGACAACTCTGTTTGCCTAAGCTCCAGAAAGCCCACTGATTATCCCAAGACACTGGATGGAGGTACTGCGACTGGGTGAGGATTCACAGATGATCACCCGTAGGATCCACACAAGTGAGAGTGTTTTGGGGCTGCAGAGGGAGGCGAGTGGCACTCAACCACCTGGTCCTCTGGTAAACAAGTTCATGTTTGAGAAAGAGTGAAAGTGATTATTAGAAGGATTTCAGAGTGTCATCCCTCCCTCTCTCTGGCTATCTCACTCGCTCTGCGAACGGCAGAACAAAATTACTCCCCGCCAGTGAATAATAAGGAAGTTTATGGAACGTGACGAATGCGACGACGCTCCACGTGAAATACCAATGAGGGAGGCGTCCCAGCGTGGCAAATGCTACATCCTAATATCAACAGTCACCTTGTGTTACTCCCTCTGCTCCCCAGAAGGACACATCATGGACGGAGTTTGAACACGTGGCATAATGCAGTGACACTGACAAGCCTGGCGTTGGCGTGCGGGCACGGGCAGGTGAACGGTTGCAAGCGGGTGACATGCCACCATGGCATCAGAGCGGCAAAGGGGTGAAGGGGTGGGGGTCGTCGGTGTCACCTGTGTCCCGGCACGCCGTGTGCGTATTGAGTGGCAGAGGACGGTCAGAGGAAAGGAAGCGCGTGCGTGACTCAGACTCAGTCAACTCTGACACTCGAGGAGAAAGTGGCTTGCCGTGGGGGCGTGTGGAAACCAAACTAATACATCACTCACCCAGCTGACACTTATGATAATTTCAGTCGTTTATCAAACATAAGGGCAAAATAAGTAGTTTGTTCCTCATATGAAACTGAAAGATTTCCAGATAATTCCACTTTGAGCACTTTGCAACCTGATTAAAACTCTCTCTGAAATTAGACTGTGAAGCTACATACATATAATGTGCTGCTGGAATGAAGGATAAATCAGGGGTAGATGCACATATTTACACTCTTACTTCACTCATTTAGAATCAATCGGGTTTCGGAGTGGGTGAGGAGTTGCATGTAGTGATGACAGATGTCGTAAAGTCCAACTTTCTGTTCCGTAAGATAAGAAAACTCCTGAAAAATCACTGAGTCTGATCTACTAAAGCTTTGAACACAAACGTGAAATCGCCAAATGACAGGATAACACGCACCAACGATTTGGTGCTTCATGATTATATGAAATATATGGCAGGCGCATCGGGAAGACAGACATCCTAAAAGATTAATTTACAGCGTGATTTGTGATTTACAATGTCTGAAAATATTTGCATCATTTATGATTCAATGCGTTCGAGAGAGATGTGCAAATCGACTGAACCTTTAGTGGAGGTTATGTTGAGGAGAAGCCAACATAACCTCCACTGGCTCTTCATGACTTTCATTTGAGGACTGTTATTATAAGATTTATTTCCATTGTACTACTTCTTGACTCTTACAGTCTGTTGTTTTTCCCACAGCTTTGTTTTTGTTACCGATTCTTATGCATCTGGTGTTTTAATTTGTCTTTTTTATTTTCCTGTAACAATCAGATATGTTTGATAACTTCTCATTTGAATACTTTCCGTTTGTGTATCAAGTGATATTATTAGTTGATCATCTATTTGCGCGAACATGGAATTCAACACTTTATCCAGGATGTTAGTAAATGTTACCCATGTTTTCAGGAAACAGGGCATTTTTAAGAAGTTGGTGAATTAGACTCTCAATAGGAACATCAGGAAGTTGCTCTGAAAAACATTGTGAGTCTGATATTCAAGACTTCAAGTTGGACGCTTTGTGCTTGTGGCCCTGAACTTACATTACAGTGATACAATAAATTTTCAGTCACACGTTAGTTTGGATGAAGAGAGGAAAGAAAGGGAGCTCAGGATGGCTGAAGATGAACCCATTCATCTTCTCTCATTCATCCAGCTAACCTTTGGTGAAAAGGGAGGGTACGACATAGACAGGAAGTCGTTTTAATAGGAAATACTATAGCAAAGATACACCGTGTTTAAAATCCAGACAAAATAACAACAGTATTTCTCTTTGTCTTCTACAGAGAAAGGTACACGGCATCATTAAACAGTTATTTGTTCTCTCACTTATTTCCACATAGGAAACATGTAAATGAAAAAGCTTTTTGGCATCTCTTTCAATTTCAGCTGTGATAATTTTGGCTTCAATTTAACTAAATAGATATTATTTCATCTTATTTTTCATTTCCATGCTTTATGCTATACAATTATAAATCAACCAAAAACAAACAAACAGAAAATTTTAAATATTTATTCTTATGTATAATAAATCTAAAATATAGTAAAGTCTCACAAATGGCAATAAATAATAGGACACATGAGCTTCTCATGAGATTTTTGTTTTCAATTCTTATAGATGTAATACTACAACATTGATCCATCTCCCATATTGCTTTATCCAGGTTGACAGACACACACACACACACACACACACACACACACACACACACACACACACACACACACACACACACACACACACACACACACACACACACACACACACACACACACACACACACACACACACACACCGGAATACCGGGAGAAACCAATGTACACGGAGAATGTGCAAAATCAGGTCGACAACGCTTCGAGTGAAAACACATAATTGTGGCATTTTTGTTTCAGAAAAGTTTTGAATTTGAAGGACCTAAGTTTAGAAGGAAACGTGAGAAACACTGAAAATAATATAATTAGCGTGCTATTCCATGAGTTGGATTATGAGGCGACTGTCAACTATAAAAGTACCACGCGCTCCCTCGGGCGTGGCGCTCGTGGGGGGGCTGGGGTGCGGTGCTCCTTCTCCATTTGCTGTTGGATTGGTGGAGGTTGGGATACCGCGGTGGCCGGGTGGGGGCCCGGCCGGCGGCCGGGGTGGGCGAGAGTCATCACTCCCCCCCCGTCCCGAGTGTGTGTGTGTGTGTGTGTGTGTGTGTGTGTGTGTGTGTGTGTGTGTGTGTGTGTCTGTCTGTCTGCGTCTGCGTCAGGGGTGGGTGTCTGTGGGGGGTGGGTCAGGGGTTGGGTTCTTCCAGGAAGATCGGGGGGGAGGATCATGGGGCGGGTGGGATATGAGGCTCCTGGGGGTGTAGAGTTGACTGTCCTCCGACCGGGGCCTGCGCCGGCCTTCGCTTTCCTGGGTCTGGGGGCGGGGCTGGTCCGGGGCGCGGCGGCTGGGGCCGTCTCTGCCTTGCCGGATTGGGGGGGGGCGGTGGGTGGGCCTGTTCCCGGGGGTGCGGCGGGACTCGCCGCCGGGGTTGGGGGGGCTCTCGGCCCGTTCGGCCCAGGGGCCCTGCTCCGGCCTTTTCTCGGCTTGGCGGCTTGGGTCGGGGCCTGGGGCCCTGTGCCCTTTATCCTTCTCTTGTGGGCCCCTCTTGCCTGGGGGGGATTCCTCTCTGCATTCTCCGTCTGGTGCTTTTTGGGCGGGGGCGTGGCTCTCTGGGGTGGTTCGCTGGGGTCTCCCCGGGCCTGGGGGGCTTCCGTCTGCCGGGGTGGCGGTGTCCGGGCCCGATGGCCTCGGACCCCGGGGTGTCACCATGGGTCCCCCCACAACAGTTCCGGTCACACCCAGTGGACAAGCCCCACACACACACACACACACACACACACACGCTTCCACTCCTCACGAAAGGTGCTTCTGAAGTTGCTTGTTCTCTGTCATCATTTGCTCAAACTTTACAAATCATGTTCCTCTTTTGTTGTCGCCTCTTTGTTAACTCATGTTCCTGCTTCACGTTACTGTCTAGATAGAGCAGCTCAGGCTGGTTAATCTAAGAAATCATTTTACTGTCTAGATAGAGCAGCTCAGGCTGGTTTAATCAAAAAACAGTTGGAAAGTATTTGGATCAGTGTGATAACTGCAAATAATATATGTAGCGCAACAAGGATATTGTATGTTATCCCCCTCCCCCTCCCCCTCCCCCTCCCCCCTCAAACTTTCTTCTCTGTTTTCTTTTCTCTCTCTCTTTGTGCGTTCCCCCCCGGTCGTGTACGGCAGCCATGCCAACTTCTGACGGAGAAGGCAACAGGAGGAGACTCCAGGTCTCTCCCTGTTGCAAGACCAAAAACTGTTCTGACTCCGAAGGCTCTCAATCACATCATATTGTTGGCCCAAGCTGCCGAACAGGACAAGGGCGAGAGAAAAAAAAAAACTATAAAAGTACCAAGTCCCAGGAGGATATGAACTGGGGAGTCGTGATGCTCTGGACACCGTTATTGTCCACCTACTCGCGTAGGTGCAGAAGAACTATTTAACACGGCTGTGGTGCACATGCGCAGTAGCAGCGTTTCAGAGAAATTGTGTTTTCCCCTTTAAATGGGAGACACCCAGACCAGACACCCAAAACACAACAAGTTTTCTGTTTTCAGCGGAAAACATCAAGCAATGTTCTGAACTCCTGTTGCCTGCTGATCCTGTTCAGCCCTGACACCGCAGTTTTGTTGTTCGACGTCATGGCATTGGTTCATCTCGCTGTTGGTCCTCTTGCTCCTCCACAGTTGAGTATCTCCTGACTGATACCGTTCGCGTCCTCCTGGTCTTTATCTCCGATGGCCGCTCCTCCTGCTTGAGGGTTGCTGTTTGCTTCCAGGGGTGACAGGGATGAAAAGTCTGCTTTGTTTGCCTGCTTGCACACGCGAAACCTTACAGTGCCAAACGAGTTATGTTTCAACTAGAGCTTTATTAATAATCGTGGCTCAAGATGCAGAGCTGGGAGAAAAGGAAGGAGAAAGAAAAGAGAGGGAGGCCTGAATGGAATGCCCTCTATCTTTTATGAATGTGTGTGTGTGTGTGTGTGTGTGTGTGTGTGTGTGTGTGTGTGTGTGTGTGTGTGTGTGTGTGTGTGTGTGTGTGTGTGTGTGTGTGTGTGTGTGTGTGTGTGTGTGTGTGTGTGTGTGTGTGTGTGTGTGTGCATGCATGTAAGTTTGTATTGGTCGGGTCAACCCTTTTATCCTCGTCTTTCAGGATGGAGAGCGTGAGTGTTTGTGTGTTTCTGCATTCTCCGCAGGGACTATTTCAGTTGAGGGCAAAGAACACAGAGAAACTTTGAAAGAGCTTTTATGTACTTTTGAGTGAAATGATCCTAAGAAAGGCTTTTTATAAAAAAAGGAAAAAAATAACTTTTTATTCAGGCTCCCACATCCAGAAGGGCACTTACTCAATTACCAAGCTCCCTTCCTCCCTTTTTACATCCATCAATCCCGCCTCTATTCTTAGGCCTGTGTCTGCGTTGTGTGTGGAGGCACTGCTGTGGGCAAAGAGCGTGAGCTTCGTAGTAACCAATGTAGGGCATGTCAGTGAGTATACAGTGACTCAGTCATTTGTAACCACTTTTTAGTCATATTGTATCTTTAAAAGATCATGCAGCCAGAAAAAACAAAAAACAACAAAAAAAACAAAACATATTTGACTAGTAATCTTGCTCATGTTGACTACTTTTGAAGTCAAAGTTTACTGGCTACTTTTCATGTTACTTTTTGAGGGAAAAAACATCCTTTTGATATCAGGCGTTGGCTGAGGTAAAGCATGGTGTGTTCAGATAAGGCTGATACTGCATGACAAGCTAACTGAAGAAGAGGTAAACTCATTCTGTCGCCCTCACTTTCGCACCGCGGCTCTCTTTTAACTGCAGCCTTGTCACTCAGTAGCCTGAAAGGCAAGACCTCACACTGGTTTGACAGATGAAAGTCTCCTCACTTCATTGCTGTTTGACATTTTACCTCTCAGAAAGTTTCAGCCTCTCTTCCTATCCCTCCATCTCATAAACACACACATTCTGGTGTATAGACTCTGCTTGATGTAAGTCCATCCTCTCTCCTTCTGTCCATCTGCCTGGCAAAATGGGGCCTCAGACAAAGGAGATGGAGGCTAACTCAGTGATCTGAATCAAATGGCAGGAGGAGGAAGGCTGCAGAGGAGAAGAGGAGTGATGGGTGCCAGAGAAGGAGCAGGGGGAGACCGAGGGCCTGCATTGTGAAGGGAGGCATGAGGGGGCTGGATGTGAATTTTTTCTGACAGGTTGAAGTCTCCTCTGAGCTGACCTTCTCCCCGCTGGAAGACACGTCTCCTGGATGCGGCCGGGGTGCGGGAAGAAGGAGAAAAAAGGAGATACAGTATAAGGCGGTGCGATGAACTGTGATCATAGAAATGCCACAGTGAATGCAGCAGCAGCAGGATTAATCACCAAGTGTGCATGCGGTGTAATAATTTGAGCCGTGTCGGAGCTCAAACTCCTGCAGGAATCTGTCAGGATTAAATTTCCCAGGTTTGGTTAATACTGCCATCACTCAGTGTCACGTCGCCATGTCGAACACAGTGTTACTGTCCAGTGCTTCAAGTATTGTGACACAGAAGACACATTTCCTGTCTGGACCATTATAAAATTTCATGTACTAAAAAAAAAAAAAAAGTATCGATTTGTAAGTAGTAAGACTCCAGCAGGGCGCAGTGGACCAACATGGTGATAAGTGACTTCAGGGCCGATAAAATAAAGACAAAGAGGGTAAATCATTGCTTTATTGTCGAGAAGTGAAACTTTCACAGTTAAAGGCGTCTGTTGTGCAGGTTCTTGATGTAGAGAGAGACACACACTTCAGTACCCAGGCTGGTGAGAGAGGAAGATTTGCTCCAAACTGAGGTCCATCCTGAACAATTATTCTCACCTCCTCCATGGTGTCCTGGTCAGCAGCAGAAGCTTCTTCAGCAACAGACTCATTCCACCAAAGTCCACAACAGAATCACAGGAGACCCTTCATTCCTGTGGCAATAAGATTCGAGTGTGAGTTGTGTTGCTAGTTAATCTCACTCTGCTCTGCCACTCCATCACTGCTGAGCTTAACCTTGTATAACTTTGTATATATGGGCGGTTCAATTAATATTTATGGGTTAAGTTGACTAAAATCTTTTCATTCTGTGTGGAGCTAATGTATGTCAAAGAATGAAAAGAAATGTTTGATTTTCTTGTAGCATCTGACAGGATCAAAGTTTTTGTGTTGCACAGTAGTAGTGTTGTGGTTCTGTTCCAGCCTCTCTGAGTGGAGTCTGCATGTTCTCCCTAAGCAGGTGCCACTTTCCCCCTTTCTTCACACAATCCAGAAACATGTGTGACAGGTGGATTCACATGTTCAACTCCAATGCCTCTCTGTGTTGTGAATCCAACGTTCATCCAAACAGCTGGGATCAATTCCAAACGCCCACGACTCGGAGTTAGATTAACTGCTGCAGAAGCAGATTAATTAGATAGATCCATTAACAAAATGTGCTCGAGAGAACAAGACACATCTCTCCAGGTTCTTCAAGTTAAGCCATATAATCGAAAGTGTTATGATCGTAAAAGCATGCTGGTTTTGCATTAAAGCTTTTTTATATTTATGGTCTATGTCTGTTACACTTCAAACATAATAAAGTCATTTAGCTATTTCTTTCTATCATCATTACTTCTCAGAAAGACTAAGAATTACAATCTCCTGGACCCCCAAATCCCACCCCCAGATCAAATCCAGGTTAATTTTTATTTTATAGCACTGTATTAATCCCAGAGGGGAAATTCATACTGATTGGCCCATCGGTAGCATTCGCACAGAGCAGCGCTCAAGGGGAGCTTGGGGGGGGTGGGACCCGGACCCAGACCCGGACTAACCACTGCGCCATGCAGGCAATCTGTAGTGTTTGCATTGTTACAAGGTTTTTATTAATTCCCTGTCTTACTGAAAAATGCTCCTGACCAGTGGACCAGGAGCGCAGCAGAGTTTGTGGCTGCTTGTCGTCTGTTAATCCCTGGTCTACTCATGTAGGTCACACGCAGCAGTGCTACAACACAACACTGCTCACATTTAGAGGTGTGCTGAACAGTAAGCTGTATGTGGTTGTGTTGACAGGACTGCATGTGGACGCGTCTCTCCTCATGAGAACTCAGATGTGTGAAGTGGATTTTTGTAGATCGGCTTTTAGAGTCGCTTTTTATTATGTCGCCAATCACAACTACTCTGTGAACACAAGTTAAGGTGGAAATATACCACATGCGTGCATGTCAATCTGACACATTATATATATGCAGTTTGTTATTTTTAATGGTGGAAGTGATTGGTTACAATACACCAGGCCACATCCATTCCTGGCAAAATAAGAAAAATACAGGCACTGTGAATGAAACTCAACAACCATGAACTAAATACTCTGATTCTTTGAACACAGATGACACTGAGCTGTTTGTGGCTCCCACACAGAGCGAAACCTTCACTGGTGCTTAAAGAATTAACTGGGAAAAAAAGAAAAGTACTTTTTTTTAATCACACACCTGCTGAACACAAGACAATTCTCTCTCTCACGCGCGCGCGCGCGCACACACACACACACACACACACACACACACACACACACACACACACACACACACACACACACACACACACACACACACACACACACACACACACACACACACACACACACACACACACACACACACACACATACACACACACACACACACACACACACACACACACACACACACACACACACACACACACACACACACACACACACACACACACACACATGCACGCGTTTATCAAAGTCTCATGTTTAAGTGCACGGTGCTGCATGAAGCAGATTCCTCTTCAGACAGAATTAGCTCAGGTAAGGAGGGGATCGTTACTGTCTGCTGTGCCTCATCTCCGTAATGTTTGCCTGTTCCATTAGGTTGAAATGCAAAATGAAACATGATTATGTTGTTCTCCCTCTGACGACTGATCTGTCACCGTGCGCATTAGCAATATGACTGTGTGAGAAAGAAGAGGGTGGAGAGAAGAAGAAGGAAAAAAATATCTGAGAAGTTGTGTGGGCTTGGCTCATCTCTCAGAGTTTGACAAGCCTACTTAGTTGGTGGTTGTAAGAATGAAATAAAAACAGGGTAATATAAATAAATAATACCTGACACATACACACACCTTTAGCCCTAAGCTCATTAGGGAAACACACTTCCAGTATCTCATTCCTTGTTCTACCATTCCAGCCAAGACAGATCTCTCACCCTGGAACCCTGCACAATTACACCGCCCCAGACAAATATAGCGAGGGGGTATAATCTTTCTGAATCACCTGGAAAGTCAGGAAGACAAAAAAAAAAAAAAGGCGCCCTTCTTTCCCCCCGCTGCAGTGCCGGTGCCTCGTAAGGAACTAGGTTGTCCTCTTTCAGCATGTTTACTTGCAGCCAAGTACAAATTAACCTCCCAAGATCAACAATAAACCTAATTAGAGTTGTGTTCTGCAGCACACATCTCTAAACACAGATCACAGCTTGTTGAGAGATGAATCTCCATCTGTCTGCCTGCTCTCTGGGAGGAGGAGACACTCAAGATCAGTCCCATGATTTAAAGAGTGAAGATTGTGTGTGTGTGTGTGTGTGTGTGTGTGTGTGTGTGTGTGTGTGTGTGTGTGTGTGTGTGTGTGTGTGTGTGTGTGTGTGTGTGTGTGTTTGTACACAGGAAGGGGTTGAGAGAGGCCTCTGTGGCCACAGGGTTACTTTCCCGTGTCAGCCCTTATTTTATGATGTCACGCTGCAGCGGGGAAGTGGGAAATGGCACATGCAGGGAGAGCACGCCATTGGATTTGAGTTGGTGGTAGGGGATGTAACGCTAAGGGGCCGGGACAGGCACACCTCCACGCCGCTGGGAGGAACAGGAGAGAGCCCGCTCTCTCTGTCAACCTCTACTTCATTTTTCCCCAAATCTCATATTACTGTTAATTTTAAACTTAATAAGTCTGCAAGCCTGTTTTTGCTCCTGACTCCAAAAGATGAATTCCTCCAAAAAATGTTTCCCTGGTTATCATATTAAATCCTTCAGTGTCACATAATAAACAAATGATTGAATTCCTGTGTGGCTTCCTGCTGTCCTCCAACCCAGAGAAAAAAAAATTGTCACAGGGGAGATTTTAAGGTCTGAAAATGATTAAAAAGAACAATTTTTGTAGAAATGTATTTTCTGACTCTGCAGTAATTTCCCTAAGCTGCTGTTGGACATGACAGCATTATCACTTTGCCTTTGACACTGTGCAAGATAAAGCAGTGGGGACACCAAGGTCCAAATATGTTGCTTTTATAGGTAGGAGCTGTCTCATTCATCATGCACTAACACCAAGAACTCTCTGTAATCCCTGTCCATAAGTCAGCATGGGGCAGGTATCCTCTGCACTACCATAAAGTCAAGTAAGGATGTAATTTCACACTGCAACATTCCACAAAACAAAAGGTGAAGACAAAAAAAAGACACAAAAGAGACAAAGTGTTGTTCAGAAATCCGTTTATATAACAAAGTGGTTATTATTTATTATCATATTCCATTACATAGTTTATGGAAGGACAGTGTGCATAACCATTTTTCTTTTTTTTATGTTTCTAATGATACAAATAAACTTAAAATGTTACAAATATAAATGTTTCTTAAGACAATAAAACATACTGGATGACAACAAAAGAAGGTAGGCAGGGATATGGCAGCTTACACGATGGGTTTGTCAACAGTTTGTTGATTCAGCCGCGATTGGCCGGCGCAAATCAATAGCAAGCGCTAACAAAGTGGGAGAGAACTAGATATGTGGCAGCTGGGAACTATTTACTAAAACAAAATACTTTGCAAATAGTTCACTCTGTTAGTGGCAATGTTGTATTTATGAATCCTAAATCTCTCTCTGCCTGAGCAGAATAGTCTTGTGAGGTAAAGTGCACAGTTAGGGGGGTACGAGCATCACTGTGAACTTTACTTTGAACAGGAGCCAGCAGCAACGGAGGAAGTCTCTCATACCCCTGCCTCCTCGTTCCTACAATCACCATCAGCATCGCCAGTCCAGGTTTGTTAGTTACAAGCAGAAAATATGACAGGAGGATGATGAGCTATTTATTTATATATTTTTTAAAACACTAACATGATGGACAACTTCAGGTTCCTCCAACCTGGAAACTCTCACTACTTTTCTCTACAAAACTCACGTAGTTCAGATTATCCTAAAACATGGAATGGGAGAGAAATACGACAATCACGTACAGGGATGAGGAGGAATGTTGTCATTGTAGAAGTTTCAGTTAAAATTCATGTTATTTTTTCTGGTTTCAGCCCGCTCAAATCCTACAGCTGATTCATTTGGGGCTTTTCAGCTTCATGTCACATGGTTTCAACGTCAAAGTGGCTGTTTTTAGGGAGAATGGTGAACTTCCACAATGGCGACGTTACAAAAGTTTATCATCAATGACTCCAAATAAACTCCATCCTCCAAAAGATGGAGGAGCTTTTTTAGATAAGAAATACCACATCACTATCACATCAAGTTTCCTACTTTGAATGACAGCAGTTCTTAAGTGGAACCATGTTTATCAAACAATGGCTGGAACTAAACTTTTTAAAAAGTTTTTTTTTTTCTTTTAATCTTTTTACAATCCTTTTTGTAGCTTCACTGAAAAATCGGAGAACTGGGAAAACAAACAACCCCCAAAAAAAGTTGGCACCCATGAAAGAAAACTGCAATTGTTTTAATTAATAAAAAAAAAAATAACAATAATCAGTCACATTATTTAAAGAAACACACTTTTCCTGGGGAAAACACACCAAATAGCCCAGCAGGTACTGGTGTTGAAACTAAAATAATGATAATGATAATAATAATAAATGTGGTTGTTGAGTGTTTGCAACAGTTCTGGTGCGGCAGCAGCAATTAGAAAGAGGAAATCACTGCCTCAGACGGCACATCTCTATCTCTGCTGTGTACCACACACCCTTAAAACTCCTATCAGTGCAGAATCCCTTATGCAGAAAAACTCATTCTCTATGCTTCCTCTGTGCGACTGCTCCAACCTCACACTCAGAGAATTATTGTCTTTCTAAATATGCCGACTTTTCAGAACATTGTGGGTGCACCTTGAGCCGAGATGATGTGTAAAATTGCATTTTTAGAAGCATGCAGGCTGGGAGAGGAGGCCTCATGAAACAGACTCATCACAAGCAGCACTGGCAGATTGTTTAAATGAAAAATCTCCATCTATTCAGCCCAGGAGTCAAGCACACTGAATCCTATTTTGCCTGGGTTCCTGTTCCGATTACTGAGCTGGCATGGTGCACTTGCAATACACCCAGTCCAAACACAGACGCGCATACACACAAAGCCCGAAGCAGAGTTATGGTGTTAGTAAAGTAACTTGTGTTACGGTAGAAGGGTCACTTATGCCATTAGCACCGGGGAATCACAGAGCGTCGGGAGACTCGCTCGCTAAGACAAGCATCATCATGTCTGCTGTGCCCCTTGGTGGAGTTTTCTGGGCATGCCAAGTCTCCATGTGGATTCAGTGGCTGTTTTTAGTGGCGTCTGCTTACAGTTTAGGGGAAGAGAGGGGACAGAGCCGCCCTGAGCGTGAATACATGAATAAATAGTTCACGTGAAACCGCAGCGACGGTGGAGGAATGAAGCCACCAGAAAACATCAAGCATCAGTTCATTTATGTCCAGGTAGAAGTTCTCAACAGGAAACCTTGTCTTTTTTAATCAGTTTGTTGTCTTAAACCCTTTAGTCTTTGAGCCATGATTCCTCCAAGAGATTATGAATGGGTCTTTTTATCTTTAAAGAGCTTTACATTTATAAATAAAAGAAAATCTGGAGTTGACAACATAAATTACACTTGTTAATATCTCAGTTTTAACCACTTCAAATAATCGCTCTGTATTGATTCAATTATATTAATTAAAGACTTATAAAGTAGTGAAACATGTCCCTTTGTTGAGTTTCTGATTTTCTTACAAAGCCTTTTTTTTTTTTTCAATAAGCATTTAAGAACCCAAAGGCGAGAATAAAAAAAATCTATTGAAAATCTGCTGTGGGAATTCACAATGGAGCAAAATCCTAACCACTGGTCTCCAGGCAGATTAATAACCCAGTGTCTTTTATTAGTCTGTACATTTTAAAAAAAGCCACACACAGATTAAAATAGATTATAAAGAGAAGTGTAGGACTACCTTTGGATAAGCAAACGTCGTCCAGTGAAAAGCTGTGTGACCGCAGCAGAGGTCAGAGAGTTCCTGCAGGCTGTTATATGCATTTAAAAATGTGTCAGTCTCTCATGTTAACAGCGAAAGCGACCTTGGGACAGAGATCAGCGCCCTGAGGGTTCGGGTAGATATTACACAACTAAAAATAAAATGCATCTTGTCAAAAAGGGAGATTACAGTTGGGAGATCAGTGAGTCACATGCTCTGACATATTGGCGCAGACAGGGGCCGGCTCTCATGGCTTTGTGGGATACGTGATGACATGATTCATGGGGGGGGGCTTCTCTTTAGGTTCTGTGCTGAGAATCGTCTTGATGTTTGTCTGAAGGAGGGATTGACGGAAACCGCAAAAAGAAACGACAACTCCCTCGTATGGTTGGGAGTCGGGCGACTTGTCGTCGGCAGGTTGAAGGACAGACGAACGAGTGAACGAAACACTCCGCTTGTCTTTTCAGTCAGAATGTTTTCAATACGCTGTGATGCTTTCTGTCAAAATTGTTTGTGGAATGTGATTATAAAATGATTAAAGCAGAAGGCTTGGACTTGTAAAAATTAAAATGGATTTTCAAACAATGAAATTTTTCATTTCAAACTTGTTTTTTTTGTTGTTTTTTTTCCAATCAAACTCGGGAGGGAGGACACAAACATTTAAAGTGATGATAAATTATTGAATAAGTATGTAAGATGAACAGGATGAATTTTTTTTTTTAAAGGTGGGTTCTTCACTTCTCTGCAGCTTCTTTTTGAGTACTAGGTGCTGTGTGTGTGTGTGTGTGTGTGTGTGTGTGTGTGTGTGTGTGTGTGTGTGTGTGTGTGTGTGTGTGTGTGTGTGTGTGTGTGTGTGTGTGTGTGTGTGTGTGTGTCCTTTGACTGTGTGTGACCACGGTGACAAGTGGTCGCTCCCTCCTTCAGATGTCCTCCTGGTCTCCTTGCAGGCCTCTTTGGCACTTATCTAGCGTCCTGTGGTAGGCGCGGCTGATCATCGAGCTTGATGATTTGCGTTGTGGCGTGAACGAGACCTTTCCAGGACTGCGCGCCGGTTGTCTGTTGAGGAGGGGGAGAGGAAAGAAAATAAATAAATAAAGGAAGAAACAACAAAGAATCAGACACACAGTGTGGAGACTGCGAAAGAACAAGGCCGAAAAAAAAAGTGTTGTTACATTGATCCATACAGGCGCAGGAGCTCAACTAAATGAAAGACTGTATAGGGAGACTAAAGGAGACGGAGGAAAGAAACAGAGGGGAGAGGGAAAAACAACATGAAGCAAATCCAGGCTGATTGAGAGCAGAGCAGCAGGGGAGGATGGAGAAACAGAAGAAGATGCTGGAGTGGAGGTGCTTGTGTCTAGTGTCATAGTAACTCCATTCAGCTCCTGATCCAGGCCTCCACTCAAGAGGCTCTCCACCGTTCTCACATCAGATGCAGCATATGCACAGAAGAAAAGGTAAATGCACACATGCAGGGGCACAAACAAACTGCTCGAAACACAACACTGGCTGATGAGTAATGTAACCGATACAGAATAATGCATAGGCTGTTGCATTAGCCTTGGTGGACTACTACTAATATCCCCTTGGAAAACCTTAAGATTTGATGACTATGATCTTGATAAGAAGGGCCAACCCAACGATGGCCAGTCTCCTCTGTCCTTAAATGATGTGTTGGACATGAGAGATGAAAAAATGGATTTGTAAGTTGTTTTTAGGGTTTTTTTTTTAGCAGTGAACTTAAACGCTTTAAATCAATGCTGTCAAACACATTTTAGTTCAGGGTCCACATACAGCCCAATTTCATTTTGAGTGGGCCAGACAGGTAAAATAGTACCATAATAACCTTTAAACTTAAACTTTTTCTTTGTCGTGGCACAGAGTATTCTTGTTGGAAATGTCTATAGTTTCACAATTATTACCAAAAATCACTACAATGTCAACATAATCCAATTTTAATGAAACCTTCTGGTGCAAAATACAACAAAATGTCCAAAAAGCTTTTCCTATAACTGCTGCATTGTGCATGGTTTACAATCCCACCCTGATAGCATGGCTTTGCTAGTTTGCATTTGTCATGTCAGCATCACTGATATCTCAGTTCGGGTCTCAGTGTAGTCCTCTACACGACTCTTCGGGAATGTGTTACAAAATAGAAAATGTTTGCAATGTTTTACCATTTGCTTGGTGGTTTGGCGGTCGGGATTGGAGCATCTTGTGGGACAGTTTTGGCTCATGGGCCTTATGTTTGACACCCTGGTTTTAAATCGTCACTCATGATCATTTGTCTTGTGGTTCAGCACTTCATCTGCAAACTGGCTGTATGGTTTCAATAAGATAGTTAGGTAGATGCAAACCTTTTAGGAGCCTGACGCCATCTTAATGCAGCGCAATGATCAGCTGAGCAGTTTCAAGGAACAGAATATATTTCAAAGCAACAGTCTTCGTGGCTGATGACGCAGAAGTAATCAAGCAGAGCTGGGTGATACATTAAATTTCCATTCTGAAATGAAAAGCTCCCTTTCCGTGTTAAAGGTTCCAAATCAAATCAGAATTCTCAACGTAGTCCAACACAATAAAGTGATACTCGAAGCTTAATATTGTTTATGATCGGCTGCCTCTTTTGTTAAAAGCCTTCTACTGTGAACCAGCAGGGTGCTTTCATTGTTAAGATAACAATAGCAGGAAATTATGGCTTGTTTGCAAAGATAGTTGAGCCTCAAGGTAAGGATAAATGCATCAGCTGTTGTACAGCTATAGACACTTTGAATAAACCAGCATGATCCCGAAGATCCTGGGAGCTTTTGGCACAGTTTTGGCGAGGCCAAAGGAAAATTTCACATGGACCATCAACAGAATTAATACTACATTTAAATGTCAAATAGCTATCGAGTGGCAGACAATCTTTCTCTCTACACTTCATCCTTCAAGTGCTTTCTTGCCAGTTCAGAGTCATGCAAACAATAAAGACTATCCCATCGAACCACTTCTGCCCAGAACTGCCCATGGCGGTTGGCCCAGGCAGTCAGGTGGCAGGCGGGGCTGGACAGAACCAGGAAGCATGGTCATGGAGATGACTGCAGGCACACCCACACAGGACTTCCTGGTATTTCCAAGCGTGCCGCCGCCAGCGTGCCCATTATTCAGCGCCAGCTGTAGGGTGCCAGGCGTCTCAGGCGTCTCAGGCTGGGTGTTGTTTAATGGCACACACTCCATCCATCATGTCAGGTAATGAGCTGAGAGTGACTATGATGGCTGGGAACCCATACACAAACATGTGCACACATAAGATAGTCGCAGACTCACACATTCACAGTGGAGAACGGAGAGCGCTCCTTCAGATTGGACACAAAGCATCATGCAGATGGTGCACAGGAGGAGAGAGGGAGTAAGAGGGAAGGCAGGAACAGAAGGACCAAAAGGAAGACAGATCGAGGTTGTTTAAGAAGAATCGATAAAGGTTCTGTAGTCTCTGCTTCTTTCATTTTAACATATGTTCATATACGGTAGGCGATCGTTAGAGCTAACATGTTCTGGCAGCGTGTCCCAACACATCATGACTACTTATCCAAGCATTCATTTCTCTGTCCACAGGTCGTGTTTCACTCTGCGAGCACGACTCACACAACCTCCAGTCCTTTTCAAAAACAAGCACAGTGCACATCACATGCTGAGAGAAATGGGGGCAGTTTAAAAGGAAAATAAATAGATAAAAGCAGCTCATCCACAGTCAGTCCCTGCCAATCATTTGCAAGCCCAATTGCTGTAACCTGATTTCTGCAGAAGCAGTGGCCTTTAACCCTCGGTTTATAAGAGGAGCATGAAAAAGAGGGCAGGGAGAGTACAAGCACTGTCTGTAATGGGCAGTCGTCTTGAGATACGTTTAGTACTATAACTAGGATGGAAAAATAGATGGAGAAAAGGATCAAAGGAGACCATACACAAACAGGAGCGTATGTGAACAAGGAGTTAAGTTAGGAAAAAAACATGAAACTAGAACAGTCAACAAACAGATCAATCAAAATCACAGCAGCAGTGGACTTGAATACAGGCTGCACAACACATAATCACAACATCATGAGTGACATACATGATACTCACTGTCAAACACCATCTTTAGTGAGTATAAAGAAGCCTGAATGCTTTGATTTGAGTTTTTCCTGTACAGAAAGTCACACCTGCTCACACACAGGACGTCAATCCAACCAATACTTAACCTGGGTGTTGATATAAAGCACGTGTACGATGATACTAATATGAGAACTGTGCACTTAACAAGTACAAACTGTTATTGGCTTTGTTATTTGAAGAGGCAGGCCTTTTGTATGCTGTGTAAACTGAAAACAATGGAGACTAGCAGTGTGACCACTTGTTGAAGCCCTACAGGAACACTGCCATATAGCAGGCAGCTTTTTTTGTGGAATAACAAATGAAAAGTGCCCTTTTGGGAGTATTTGTGTCTCACCTTACTGCCTGAATATATTGGAAAGCTTTCGCCGAAGACTTTGCAAGGAGGCAGAAAAACTTCCAGCAAAATGCATCTCCCATCAGAGGAACCTTGAATGGAGAGCTATTGGCTTCTCATAAAGACTTTTCTGTTCCTGTCTTCAGGTGCATAAAAGCCCATCTTTTCCCACCCCGCATCAATCTATCACAACAATTGAACAAACAGCCGGCATTTCTACTGGGAGAGAAACATTACTACTTGCCTCCACTGAATTGGAAGCTTCTAGCACGCACACATACACGTGTACAGACGGAGAAACAAAAGTGAGACTGGGGAAAAAGAGAAATGATCCACACAAAAGGAACACTCCACGTTTTTGTTTCTTTTTTCTTTTTGTGGGGGGTGGGGGGTGGGGTTAATGATTGAGACTCTTTCTACTTGCATTGGTTTTGATGGCTTCTTTACCTGCTTTTCCCAAAGGCGACATCTTTCCGAGTTACAGTAGAAGTGACACAGAGCAGCACGAGAGCGGGAGAAGAAATTGACAAAAGAAGAGCAGGTATTCCATGTTACAGCGGGGAGATGTCGGCATACCAGAACTTAATTAAATGCTGGCTGGCAGTGTTTCACAAAATGTTACTAAATGCACCGAGGATTTCGGTTAGGGTGGGCAGATGGAAGGGGAAGTCACCGACACACACGCACAAATGCAGACTATCTCTTTCTCTGTTACACACAGAGAAATACATTGTTTCCTAAGTGGTAAAGCGTTTCATGGAGAAATGGCTCAGTACATTGCTTTGAAGAAATCTCACACACACACACACGCACGCACGCACACACACACACATACACACACACACATACACACACAGCTCCTCTGTTTCCAACACACAGAAGCAAATCCTTGCGTGCATATCATGATGATCCCTGCCACAAGGGAGAGACTCTGAATAAGACAAGGGTAATAGGAGGAGGAGAGGACGCCAAGATTACTAAACAGCTAAAGCCGAGGCCTTAAGCCGATGCAGTCGACTCCAACCTGATTCTGACTGTTTGCAGGGCCTCCTGTGAGATGTCATTTTTATGTTGTGATATATGTTAGGAAAGTCCTTGAGAGATTACACATCATAATGACTTGTATGTTACTGTCATCTCTGACTAATTGCAAGGAATTACATCATGATAGGATGTTATGACGTGCAAAAAACAAAAAAAAAAAGGTTGTCAGTCATTTATCAAGTACTTTCAGCATGGGACACTTTACCTCTCAGTGGGCAGTATTAGGAGGAAGTCTTCGAGAGAGGTTATGTTTTGCTGGTTAAATATCAATGCAGTCGCATTTGACTTTGGTGCAATGTTTAAACATGGCCCTTGTATTCATCAAGGTCACAATAACAAGGTCAAGACGCATGGAAATAGCTTCAGAAGGCAACCAGGATGCATTGCAAGGCAGCTTTTGTTGGATATCTTTCTAAATGTGGCATTGGCTGTCTATTGGAATGACTGACTGAGCAATGACATGATGTGTCTCACATGCCTTTGTTTGAGCCTAAACTGTGAAGAGAGGAGCGACACTGTCTCCGCAATTCATAGTTTGATGAGTAAAAACATAATGGAGGTGATTAAATCTCTGCACGCTGCACATCAACATGTTATGTTTGCGTCTCCATCGACTGGAAAAGCATTTTGCAGCACAAGAAGCAGGAACTGCTGCAACCTCCTATCACCCCTTTTCATCTCCCCCACCTCACTGCACCCTCCTCCCCCGTCCTCCCCCTCAACAAGCCTCCAAGCTACAGAGTAATGGAACTCCCTACACAGAAACCAGATAGGGCGTATAAATGGGATGCAGAGGGAGAGAAGCTATTTCTTCCCGCTGAAAGTTATGGGCCGGGTATCGCAAAACTACAGTCGTGGCAAACACAGCCCCTCGTTCAGTGGTAAGAGTAATCACCCCAAACAAGGAGCTGCGGAGGAAAACATAGTACGACTGAGGAAAAGGTGAGAACAATTGAGGGGAGGTGAAGGAAAAAAAATGGAGGTGGGTCAGAGAAAGAAAGTGTCAGAGAGCTGTTTTATTTATGTTTCGCTACAAGTCATTCACAGATTCAGTCCGAGCTGCTGAAATACACAAATACTAATTCACACTAGAAGATTATTCAATGGAAAACTCTTGATTTTTCATTGTGTTGAATTTTTTTTTGTCATATAGAACAATATCTATTTTTTCCCACAAAAACCTCAGTGATTTGAAGTGGTAAGCCTCGGAATTGTCTTTTCTACTCTTACAGTTGCAATAAAAAAGAAGTCTTCAACGTAGACTGAAGTCAGCAAAGGTCAAAGTGCCTCTGGTAACCACTGAAAACAAATTGTGAGGTGTTGTTGAGTTTCTCAAAGCACTGAAAGTGGAAAAAAAGAAAGAAGTAAAAAACAACACAAAAAAAGCCTTTGCTTGCATTTAAAAATACATTTGGTGGCTTTTAATTTTACAATTGACATTTAAATCAAATTTTCATCCATTTCAATTCGCAGTAAAATGATAAAACCCTGGTGTTGTCATCAATGTGAGTGCCTCTTCATTTCAATCATAGGTAGAGTGTGCTAAAATCTCTACGATTGTAACGTTGATGGATGGAACCAGTTTCCATATCATTTATCACTAATGTGCATTCATTTATGAAATTCTTCTAATTTGTATTTATTAATTTTCTCAAAACTTTTCCTTCAAAAAATAAACATGTTGAGTGGATGACGGCACGTGTGTGTCCTTACAGTCAAAACACAGCACGTTATTACTGACTCTCCTCAAATTAAACAATACTGTCATGCCTAAATGTGCTTAGAGTCAAACTTGAGTGTGAAGAACCTCAAAACCAGAGATATTTCGAAGGGGAGCCTCACATAAACGTGAGGGGCTGTACGAATGTCAGGGGATCTGAGAGTGAGGGGGCTGCAATCCGGTGCTCGATGTGTTTTGGTGTGTTTTCTCAGCATGCCATAGCAGGCAGAGGCGATCACAATGGCATGACAGAGGGAAATGCCTGAGACAGGCCTGGATAAACACGCTGAGGCAAGATACTGAAATTCTCCCACTTTCTGTTTCTCCCTGCCTTCTACTCACGTACACACACACACACACACACACACACACACACACACACACACACACACACACACACACACACACGCACGCACGCACGCACGCACGCACGCACGCACGCACGCACGCACGCACGCACGCACGCACGCACGCACGCACGTACACACACACACACACACACACACACACACACACACACACACACACACACACACACACACACACACACACACACACACACACACACGCATAAGTGCACACAGTTGTTCTCTCAGTTTCGCATTTTCAATTTCCTTCTCTTGCGCCGTCCTGCTTTTCTCTTTTTAATCCCCCTCCTATTACAGAATTTACCTCCGATGTTTTCCACAAAGAGCGAACCACTCGTCCCCGGAAGCAGAAGAAACAGTCCAAACTTCAATTTGAAGAGGACTCTACATCTCACAGAGTTCAGATTTGGCTTGCAAATATATACAAGTGCACGTTGGTGCTCGACAGTTTGTATACAGTTTTCAGAGGAAAAGTGAGTTTAACTGACAGCCTGTTGAGATAAACGGTAAGGAGGAGAGCTTGGCAGAGAGCAGGGCGGTCATAACACATGCAATTGATTTTGACAGCACTGTGATGTGGTCAATCTTTCCATTCCTCTATCACCACTCTATCTGCACTGTGATGTGCATGCGTGGCAGTACTGACTGGTGACCGACCCAGATAGTGAAAAGAGCCTTTATTTCCCTCGGTGGCCTCTCAAAGTTATGCCTACCTGGTCTCCACAAAAAGGCCAGACTTCGTCTGAGCTGTGTACCTTTAAGGCTCAGAGTCTGGCCCTAAAGTAACGCCTTTATAGTCAGATATGCTTTGATTGTTTATACTTACATATACTATATGAATGCTGACATAAACACTAGAAAATACTATGTCTTGCAGAGTATATTTGTGTTGAAACTTTTCTATGGTTTCTTGATGTGCAAGGATATCCTTTATCATTTATTGTCCTTCAATTGGCTACATGAACTCCTAAAGATTATCTCTTTGTTTATAAATAGTGGCAATAAATTATATTCTGCTTCTGATTTCAATTAGATGCAAGGTCATGTATAGTTTCACCACTGCGATATGACAGCTTGTGCAAGTTTGTATATGAATATTTTAAGAGAAATTCAAACTGCTACTTTTCTGACTATGGTGAATGTTTGACACGTCTCTGTCTGCGACAAAACAGCAAGAGAGACAAACAAAAGGTTTTTGTGCACGTAAAACCTGTATGTGCTGCATGCAGTTACGGTTCTGCGTGACAATGTGTGTGGTAATCTCAAAACAAATCCATGGCTGTGCTTGAAGGTTGACTAACATTTGTTAGTTTCTGATCGAAAAACAACAAGCCTGACAAACTTGGGGTGGCATGGATTCCTCATCGGGCCCCTCAGATTCACAAATTTCCCTAAAATATCTCGGCTGGACTTGATTCCTCAGTCACGGAACAATGCCTCTCGG
This sequence comes from Lipophrys pholis, assembly GCF_963383615.2. NCBI lineage: Eukaryota > Metazoa > Chordata > Actinopteri > Blenniiformes > Blenniidae > Lipophrys > Lipophrys pholis. The sequence continues at coordinate 6,046,639 of NC_137629.1, read as the reverse complement.
CATTCTGGGATGCAGCAGGGGCGCACACAGCCCAAATGAACAGTTATATGAAAACACTTTTGCGATCGATCAGTGCCTCAGGCAACTCTCCCATTCATGATTGTCCTCTCAGCAGTCAAGTTTCAGGAGGCAGGCTTCAATGCAAGAATAACCATGAAAGAAAACAAATATCCAGGAGAGCAAAACTGTGACACCGCTAAGTGCTGCACACCTGCTTGCAACAGTTTGAATTTATCTTAAACTTTGACATTACCTCTTTACTTTGGCGAGGATGTGTACCACCTTGTAGGTACAGGGAGAGAAGGGCTTTAGAATGAATTTACACCACACACTTGAAAACAATTTCATATTTAGTGATTCTATCTTTTTTTCTTTTGTAATGAATCAATAATTTCCTTAAAAGTCTTGTTTTTTTTAGAGCGGAATCTCATTTAAAAAATAACCCAAGTCTAATAATGTCGTTAACAGAATATTTGCATATCATCACTGACTAATTACTTGACTCCTTGTTGTAGGTCTAATTAAGTCCTTAATTTACTCGAGTAGACTTTCTGCATGAGGGGCCCCTCGCAGTGTCAAAATATGCACACTGGACCGAAGGCTCTGATTTGGTGCTTCACCAGCAGTCCAAGAATATGGCCACAAGGCATGCAGGAGCCATGGAGAGCACAGATGGGGCCTGTAGCAGAGGCCTGGGTTTCGTAGGCGGGAGCCAGGAGACAGAGTAATCCATCAGGCCAAGGCACTCTGGGGCCCAGGGGGTCCAGTCAGTGATCCTATAAGACTGATTGGGCCTCTGTGGGAGGCCAAACCCCCCGACTGCACGGACATCAGTGCCTGGCTTGCTCCACTGAGGCTTGATCTGAGTTGGCCGGAGCCGAGGCAGTGACCTGCTTCCATTTGGATTCTGCACAGGCAACTATGTAGATCAAAGATAACAGTCTACTCTGAACATGCTGGATACACTCAGTGGGAAGAGACTTTCTAAACTTCAATATATCACATCTCAACTAAAACAAAATTCACAGACAACAATGAAGATACGTTAGTGATCCCCCATGAACAATTAATGCCACCTCTTCAAATATTATATTTAATGCTTTGAATCTGACACAACTGTTTGATTACAATTATGTGATACTGTATGTGATACACTATGAAACTTCAGATGAAGTGATAAGAATGTAATTACTTTATCCGACGGCCTTCTGAGCAGACGAGGTCAGAGCCAGCGTCAGCCAGACGAGCAGCTGGAACCGGCGGCAGCCAAGGCGAGCCGCATGATTGACAGGTGAATGAGTAGACAGAGAGATAGTTAGACAAATGGAAGCTAAGATATAGTTTGACAGACAGATGGGAGCGTAAATGGATGGTTTGGCAGCATGATAAGGTAAATAGGCTGATGGATCACAAAACAAATGTGGGAGGAGGAAGGAAGAAAATAAAAGAGAGGAGAAGAAAAGAACACCCGCCTGCAGACAACAAAAGATAGGAAGCCAGATAGGCTGATAAACACAGATGGATTGTGTTGATACACACGGAGGTGGAGCAAGATCAATAGATTGTTTTATTCTATTTGCCTGGCAAACTGGAGATTTGATGTGGCTGGTATCAAGGCGATCTGTTTCTGACGACACCAGGCATGACTGCTACAGATGGCGAGATAGTGACACATCTCAATCTTTGGCTGGCCTCGCTGCGGTCGATCTTAGCTGCACTGCTAACACCACCTCCAGTAGAGCCATCGCTTCCCTCACCTAGAATTCCAGGTGAAACTCTGTCCCAAAAGGAGATTTGATGTTAGCACAGCAAAAAGAAGCAAACGGCTACGTAGGGGTAGTTTTTGGAGCATACCACGACTTTGTGTCTCAAAATGGAGAGAGGAGAGAATTCCTTCCTTCGGCTCGGTTTTGAGCAAAACAAAATGGATGCCCTGACAACCCAACGCCTCATTACTGCTGCTTACGTTTATCATGTCAAAATGGAAGACAAGGGTATGCGAAGTTTAGAGGCAAGGGCTCTCCTAGTTAGAAAGGTGGCTTCTTTCTGTGGCTGCTTGAGGGACATGGGGGTGCACGGCAACAGCATTGATGAGTGTTGCAGGGCTTATAATAGACAGGAAAGGCCTAGAAAGCATGCCCTTTAGAGGTGCAGCATCTCTCACTGCCTGACAGCTTACAGGGTCTAGGCTTCACAATGACACCTTCACAGTGCGCTCAAGATGACACACAAACACATACTCACAGGTGCATAATTCTCACATAAAGTCTCAGAAACACAAATAAGTTTGGCAGCATGCAGGCGCACACAGGCACGCACGCACACAAATCCATTTTCGATCTTGAGATAATACCTGACAAGTGGAATCTCAGCATCATGCTGACAGTATTAATGCTCATAAAACAAGCCAGGCTATAAAAACATCCTGCACTCACTCCAAGAAGGGGCTTATGGAAACAAACATCTGTTTGTGCCATGTTAAGGAAGCAGTACAACTCCCTTGCAGTAAACAAAAAAACCAAAACAAATCTAGCTAAAGCTCTATCTCTAGGAATAGTGGTGAATGTTTGTCAAAAGCTCATAGAAGGTGAACAAAATAACCACTTTTTTTGCCCAAGATGGAGTAGTTAGTGCCTAATCACACAAGAAAACTCAACGCAGAGCATCTTCAGCCGGTAAAACTGTGCAGCAATGAAAGAATTATCTGCTAGATTAATGGATTCATGAACAGATGTACAAAATAAATTAAGTCCTGCATGTTTTAGGTTCAGGCTCAGATTTTTTATTTGTCATTTAAGTTGTACTGAGTACAAGAAAATGAAATAGTGTACTCCTTGGTTAAAAACAGTGTAAAAACGGAATAAATATACAAAAGAGTACAGGCAGATAAGAATAAATTATAAATAAAATAGTGTACTCGTGCCCCGGCTAGCTCAGTTGGGAGAGCATGAGACTCACAATCTCAAGGTAGAGGGTTCATGTCCAACGCCGAGCGCCACCTTCCCGTGGGCTCACCACCAGCAGGAAGGTTCTTAATCGGTGCAATGTGATCTGGGTGGCAGTGCTCAGACTGACACCCCCGCGACCCGAAAATGGAAAAGCGGGAGACAATGGATGGATGGATAGTGTACTCGTCAGTTAAGACCAGTATAAAATCAGGACATAAAAGACAGAAAAATAGTGCAGGTAGTCAGAAATAAATTTGACAGTCATTTCACATGATATAGAGCAAAGTGCAGTCAAGGTGCAGACAGTTCTTAGTAGTCATTTTCATTGTTCATTCAGTGCTCTCATTGCCTGGGGAAAGAAACTGTGTAGGAACCTGGTGGTCCCGCACCGGATGCTCCGGTATCTTTTTCCGGAGGGAAGCAGGGAAAACAGTCCATGAGTAGGGTGGTGAGTGTCCCTGATGATTGCTGCTGCCCTGCTGATGCAGCGTCTCTTATAAGTGTCCAGCAGCGGTGGGAGTCGGGCACCTATAATCTTGCTGGCTGTTTTTACCACCCTGTTCAGCTGCCGCTTTTCTTTGGATTTGTTAAATGTTGTAATCCCACCAGTGCTGCAATAAAGCCCACTGCTCCCAGTGTGTGCAGTTTGTATAGTTAACTATGAACAGGATGAGTCAAAAGCAGAACAATTATTTTCCGAAGAGAATTATTTAACAATAAGTTACATGAAGTTGGAATGAGTGCAGACTTTCATGATGACACATTTCATTATATTCAGATTTGTTGGACTATGAGGACACAAAAAAGATGCATAACTCTGTCTCTCTCCAGAACCAGGAGTGACCTCTTCTGTTATCCTTACAATAGATATATTCATTTATCATTTTTTGTTAGATACTATTAGATTTAAGATGGCAACAAGTTCTATCTGCTAGAGCCTTTTTCTATTGTATTGTAAAAGAACAAACTCTGAACATGTACATATCGTACAGAATATTAATGTATTGTTTCTGCTTTGAAATCTTTCTTTCATGCATACAAACTTGATTCCTGCCTAACTGTCTCTGCTGATTTGTTAAAGGTACTTATACTCGTCACTCTACAGTTACAAGTCTGACTTATTCCAAAAGAAAGTCAAATAAAATCTGCAACTGGTGAGCCAGCTACTAAATTTTCCAGTAACAATCTGAGCCGCAATCCAATCTCAGGATTCTCTAGGACTCCTCACCACTGATGCCTCACCCAAGTTAATAAAACATGGTGTTGCATGTTATTTATTTATTAATCTCCTTTTTTGATGTGTCCCAGTGCACAGTGAGAGTAGTGCTGAAGATCACAGAAGGCTTTGCAAGTGAGCAGCCTTGCTCTTTCCTCCTTGTGATCGCCATCAGACCCATTTGGCCAAGTGAAGATGCTCCCGTCTGTTCGCGTGGGGAGGAGCGCAGGGGTGGGTGTGCTTCCAGAAGGACTTTTCACTTTCTTTTTTAATATAAATCATTCATACTGAGAGATGCTCCCTCATGTACACAAAACACCACAACTCTTCCAGTGATGGGCTACACTTTGCTACCTTCATGTTTTTGCTTGTGCATCGCCTGTGTCGCTGTCAACGAGGGTTCCTGTGTGCAAGACTTAAAATAGAGGTGATAGACCCAGAACATACAGCCTTAGTGGCTAAAGAACCAGCAGTCACATGCTCTCTTTGAAGTTTGAAGTGAAGAGATCTTATCTTTTGTAAGTTTTCAAAGCCGACTGTACTTAACTAAAAAACAACTTAAATGTCACATTTTCTCACTTTATTTTTGATTTACTGTCAATAAACTCATATTTAGTCTGAAAATTGTGATTACTGCTTACAGTGTATACACATTTCTAAATACGTTTGCAGATTTGTTTTTGTTAAGCAATCCTATATGAAGGTTAGTTTCTCAATGTGTCCTAACTACATCAGGCAGTTTCTATTAGAGGACGACAGTGTGCTTACTTGAAAGAAGCAGGTAGATGTGTGTGCGTGTGTGAATATACATTATGTGATAATGTATATGTGTGCTAGCACCAAACGACACCGCTGCAGGTTGAGTACAGACACCCAAAGACCAGACATCTCAAGCGACAATGGATTCTGTGTGGATGAAAAATTTATCTGTCCCCTTCACTTATTCATCAAGGAGGAAGATTTTTCTGCAGGGATGCCCTCCAGAGATGTGGCGCTCACATGCCAGGCGGCCTGCTGCCACTTTACCCACAAGGTTTTCAATAAAACAAGCAAACAACACAATTCCAACACCTATAAATAAGTGATCGTTCTTGAATAAAGTGCTGTACACAGAGCCCCTCACTGAGGCCACTCATCACACTTTAATGGGGCCCTGTACCGGCCAAAGTTATTTCTCTCCTCTCTCCCTCGCTCCATCTTCCTGCCTTTCTCCATCTTTGAGCAGAGTGAAGGAACAAAGTCAGTGGAGGAGGCTGAAACAGGAGCAGCAGAGGTGCATTCAGATCATCATCATGCCTTCACCTGGCTCCACACTGGTTAAGATACAGCGCTATGTCCTTCATGATTTATGAGGCTATCAACATGCACTATCCTCCCCCTGCTCCCTCCTTCTTTCTTTCTCATCTCTTTTATGCACACACAGAAAGCACAAACACTTGCGCCAGCACACACAAACTCCTCGAGTTACTTTCTTAGTTATTCTTCCCTTGCTGGAGACAGGTTGTTCACAGCAGTTTGAACATTCAGAGTGGTGGCTCGCCAGATGCTTGGGCGTCTGTCAACGTGGCGCTATTGTTAGCTAGTTTTTGATGAGATTTACATGGCAGGAAAGCCATCAAATAAGATATACTACTGAGAATATGAGAAGGGATCACACCTAATCCGCACACCTGCGTCTTGGCAGCACTAAGTCTCCTTTCCATCCAGACCAACACACACAAGAGCAGATACATGCAGCCGCCCACCCACACAATCAAAACTGCAAACTTACACAGCAGCTTGAGTCTGATTTAGATGTGAGTTTTCCTGTGGCTCAAAGGCTCACAATTATCAAAAAAACAACAACAACACATGTAGTGTGCCACTCAAAACTGAGAATGCAGGAAAGCTAGAACATGATACTGTATGTTCTCCAAGATTTCTTCTGGTGGCCCTTTTCAGACACACAAGCGCAACAATTTACAAAAATCTCTCGGTTGTCATTTCCATGTGGTGGATAGGACTCGTCAAGCTGTGAGGTTCATGTTAGTAAAATTGCATCTCAAACAAAAAAAGTTGCTTCCAATTTCATTAAAGCACTTCTCAATATATTTTAGCTTCAAAGTTCCATTGTGGATATAAGTGCTCTGAATTAATTTTCAAGATTCACTTCCTAGGGCCTTTAAGTTTCAGGGACTGGCTGGGTGAAGAAAGCCCATTTTACCTTTTTCAGTGTCTGAATAATGTCCGGACATGCACGCACGCACGCACACAAGCACGCACGCACATACATTACAGTGTGCATCAAACCTGCGCTGATTAAAAAGGAACTGGGTCACTAGTGTGCTGACAAGTGGCACTTTCTGCTCTGGCCCTATAAGCCCCTTGGTTACCCAGAATCCCTTGGCATCCATGTCAGAGCCAAGGCCTGCGGCAACACACCTGTGTCCGCACTTCTTCACTGGGATCAATTAGCATTAAAGTTTCAGAGCTGCTCCCCGCAGTGTGGACATAGTGTACACTGGAGGGGTACAGCCCGAGAACAGCCACAGGAAGAGACTGACAGAGACGTGAAGAGAGAAATAGATTTGTAAACACGCTGGCTGAAGTCATGACAGACACAATCATTCATACAGTCTTAACCCTATGCATCCAATGCTTGCAGGCTCAGATTCACTGAGCAGTGATGAAATCACTATGAAAGTTTCCACTGCTTAACATTGTGTAAATGAGGCCACAGAAAACCATTCTCATTTCTGACCTGTAAAGTCTCCATAAGACTTATTCTGTCAAACCCACATCACCTCTTTAAGGGTCTGCTATGGCCATGCCTGTATTAAATATAACAGCTGCTTTTACCAATGACTCCTTTATTGCTCTGAACTGACTCTCACACTTAAGCAAGCAGATTCAACTATCTAATTTACTCCCAAAGACTGAAGTATAAAACAGAAGTGTAATTTTCATGTGAGGTGAATAGAGGCTCCTGGAATGACCACTTAGCACTGACGCCATTGTGAGTATCTTTGCTTTCTACTCATTTTTATCAAAAAGTGTGATTGGATTCTAGTGCTGTCTGTCTCTCAAAAGCATTCAAAGCCTCTTAACATCTTTTATCATTCTATGCACACAAAGGACAATGTGGATTTTTTGTAACATTGGCTTTACAACTTCAACCTTTTCTGGCTGATTTTCAAGCCTTGCTAACACAACTGGACTCTAAAAAGGTCAGCTATTTGAAAATGCGGTGCAAATCTTTAAAAATCTTTCCCGCACAAATAATTTTTTTATTTTATTTATTTTCCCTTTTAAAGTTCAGCGTGAGGGTGAAAATATTGTGTATAAGTCTTCATCTTCTCATTTAAGCTGCACAGTCAGCCATGGTGCCTCGTCTTCCCATTCAAATGCAGCTTATTTTGGCTCGTCAGAAGGAAACAGACAGTCAACAAGTAGGTGGCGCCGTTTGTTTTGAAGGGACTGTACAATCCCGGAGCTTTCACCCTTGGGGGCTTTCCCGCTGCCGTGTGTCACTTTACGGGAAGCATGGACGTGTTTGGCTGCGTGTCCCCGTCAATGTGTGTGTTTGTGCCACAGAGGAAAAAGAGCACTGAGGGCAGCTGTACCTGTGCTGCCTCGTGGTTGTCTCTTGACAGTGCCCTTCACATCACAGCATGGGCCTGGACATTGGATCTGACAGAAGTGACCTCCATGCCACATCATCCTCCCAAAGAACACAAACAGACCTGCACCCAACCACCCAACACTGACAGATCTACGCACACACATATGCACCTGATAACTCACTGGAATGTACGGAGATTTAAATCTGTTTGAGAATGATAGCTTAAGCCAGACAAAAAATAATAATAATGACATTAGGACATACATAATAAACCATACATTGCAACACAGTTTTGTGATGATCAACCACAAACGGCACACCATGCTACCCCCTATGGGATGCTCAGCCACCCGGCCCCCTCCCGTCAGACAGCTATCAATAGGGATTCCAGCAGAGTGGCTGCTAGACAGCGTGGGTAAACAAAGAAGGAATGAGAAATAAAAAGCCTGAATCAAAGGCAGAGTGGGGACCGTATTATTTTCTCCGAGGAGGAAATCATTTGCTGGCAATTTGCGACTCATTTTGAAGTGCATTGTGTGGGGTTCTTTTGACACATATGTAGTGATGAGGAGGTGGGATGAGGGTAGCAGGGTTTGGTGGTGAACTTTTACTTGCTCTACTAGTACACCTTCTCATTCAGTGTTGTTTTCTTTATTTTATTGACTATTTACAGTATACATTCCCACTGAAGGCATCAAAACTAGGACCCTGCATGCATTTATGTAGGAAACAAAAAAAAAATTGTGAATTAGCTCAAAACATGAGAAGGTGTGTCCAAACTTCTGGTAGTGTATATAGTTAAAGTGTCAAGAAGTTTGTTCTTTTAAATGCCACTATTTCTAGGGAATTGTTGGCTAATCAGAATTTGTGTTGCGTGTGTCAAACAGAAGGCAGTAATTGATGGGCTTCAATTCCGGAACAATTCAGCGTGATTGATAGGAAGCAGAGGAAGCACTGAGGCTTGCATTTTTCTCCCACTATACGAAAAAAAACTAAACAATATACAGCTCTTGTGTGACTCTTTGGATGAAAATTATTATTATATTTGGCATGTCTTTTCTAAACTCTTCCATCAATACAGGACTAACGTTACCACCCTTCTCAGCTGATAAGCCTTATCTTAATCCTCATAAACACAATGTCCTTACAAGTAAATCCATTTCCCCTGCAATCTTTTCACCAGTGACATATTTACCTGGCCTCCCCTGGGCCTAATTGAAATTAAGTTAGGTGACCTTTGGGGTGCCTATAGGGACCTGCTTGTTCCATGAGCCCCGTACCATATTTCATTTGCTAGAACCTCATAAATCAGCCTGTTGAACTGGGCTGAGATGATGGTCTCGACCTTTCTCATGACATTTCCAAATGGCCACATCCTCCACCTAGGATCATGGCACCATGAAAGGCACCCAACCATGGTATATGAAGATGAGAATGAGCCCACCATGCCATTAAGAAGGGAGAAAATAAGCCACAGACATTAGAAAATTTCACTGATTGTCAAAAGTGGCGCTCTATTTGCAAGGCCACATTGGTTGAGACGACAACACTTTTGACTTGAAGAATACTCAGTCAAACAAATTCATAAAATACTAGGGTTGCTCCGAAAGGTTTTAAATTGATCAAGTACAATGTCTGAATCGTAAATGCCAGGTAGGTTTACCGGTTCTTCATTGTAGCACATTTGAAGGACCTCATTGTGTATCTATTCAAATTGGAACAGCACAAGGACACTTTCCATTCTGTGGTGTTGTGCGTGTACTATGTATAGTCTGCTGAGTGAATCGGTTGTGTGTGTGTGTGTGTGTGTGTGTGTGTGTGTGTGTGTGTGTGTGTGTGTGTGTGTGTGTGTGTGTGTGTGTGTGTGTGTGTGTGTGTGCGTGCGTGCGTACGTGTGTAACTGTGTGTACTGTAGGGAGGGAAGTAAAGGTCCACTTATGACAAGCCTAGCGGGAATTGCAACATCTGGTGGACCGGCTGCTCTGCTGGTTAACATGCTCCTCCTCGGTGGCCCCGGACGACACACACCCTGGTACCACGTGCACACACATGCACAGGTACATCCTGCCGCTGATATGGACCTAAACACAGTCAGTTGCATGTTTATGTACACAAGTGTGACCAAACACCTTTTGCTGTATTGGTTATTCCTGTCGATGACTCTCAGTGTAAAACTGAGTCCCATTCATGTGAAGTAAATAATGATCTATTACGGAAGGTAAAAATAACTGGCCTATCACTAATGCAATGATCCTAAAGAGCAACTATGTCTAATTTGTACCAGATGCTCTTCGGAGCTGAATTAAGCTGGTGTTACTGTTGGTAGAAAATGTCACATTATTGGCAAGGTGAACTCTCTCCACTCCAACCGCTGTTTTTCATGTAGCTTTGTGTGGATTTGTGCCCGCTCACCCCCATATCCACCCTGTAATCGACTAAACACCGAACCGTGCCTTATTTTATCTTTCTAGCTTTGTCACCAAGGCTCACACACGCCTATTTAAAGTCATCACTCAAAACTCCGCTCAGCTCCAGTGAAATGTCATCCGTGCCGCTCTGGATGGAGCTCAGCGTCAATTAACGGTTCCCTCACCTTCGCTAACGAAGTAATGTGAAAGGCGGAGGTCACATTTCCGCAGAGTGTGTGTTCGTGTAACAGGAGACGACAGGAGGAGCGGGTCACTATTCCTTCATGAATGGTTGAGTTACTTAATAGAAGTGGCAGCAGTCTTACTAGAGTGACTGGTCACTGCCCTGAGGGCTGGCATTTGGTGCCCAAGGCAAGATTTTGCACTAATAACTTCGACCTCCCTCCTTCTCTCACTCCCCCTTTCTTTCTCCTGTCCACGCACACACGCACGCCCGCACACTTCTTCCTTCATTGTACTATCTTAAATGTCATAATTCCTACTACAACAAAAGCCAATCCCCAAACTAAATAATGTATCCTAAGTAGTTGTATTTTTTTCACCATTGTGAAAATGACAGTGATAACAGGAGCACGTGAACAAACATACAAACAGGTCTTATCATCGGCTATGCGACTGCCAGTTCTCACTTTCTGGGTGACCCTGCCAGCCTGAGGAACACTCAGCTGGTCTGCTGCCAGGACCTCAGCATCCTTCCTTCACCAATCTCCATAATGGCCGTGCAAATGACGGTAAAGGAGCCAGTACGTCAGAGATCAGTAATTTAGACACTGCTAACACTGTCACCAGTGCAGTCTTTCTATGGTGATGCTTGGCTCCTGACAGCACCCGTTGGTTTCAGCAACAACAACAAAAAAAGATGATTCAAATAAGAGCATTTGCTCACATTTTCACTGTCTTAGAAAGAAAAAAGAACAAAATAATACCACTCTTGATTTATTGTAAATGTTCACTTTCCGAGCTGTTTCTCATGGCTGAGAAAGTCAGTGTATTGATTTTCCTTTTCAGAAAAATAATACTGAAGAAGGGAACATAAATAAAGGCAACAACACTTGAGACTGTTATGTTGAAGAGGATGGAGGGTGGACGGTATCCAGGGAAAAAAGAAATGATTTTTTATTTATTTCTTTAATGTTATTGGTGAATGGTAGCGAATACTTTTACAATAAGCTGCTATTTTTACATGTAGCACTCCTACAATAATGTTCGGTACAATGAAACAGTTGGATACGCATCGATCACACCCAACCCTGTTGAACGACACAAGGGAATACAAAGTCTTAAGACCGCTGGTCTCCTGCAGCTGATCATTGGACAGTCTGGGTACCCGCAACTGACAAATCTAAAAAAAGGCCTTCAAGTGCTTCTCCTATATCATTTCCACCAGAGGTAATCTGTTTTTAGCTACTTTTCTATATTTGTAAAAAAAAAAACCACAATTAAAAAAGACACAGGAAGGCAATTAAGGGTGGTATGAGTTCTGACACTTTGGTAATGAGTTGATGCAAGTCTGACAACGTGACAGTACACGTATTTTAATGGTGCTTGAGACAGCTAAAAGTTAGTCTACACATTTTTACGGAGCAAATGAGCAGAAAGAGGGCAACACCAAAAATTCAGTTTTTAAATTGTTTTGGAAGAACTAAAAAGTTTCTTGTGTTGTGACATCCTTAGGTCTGATATTACAGCAGGCCGCATGGATTTGCAGTGGACAACACTAAAGATCCTTGAGGTAAACAAACTAAAGAACAAGTCGCATCTAAGTGTCTGAATCGCTGTCCAACTTGTTAAACTTGTCTCTAAATTTAAGGTTCTGGTGTTGCCCTCATCAATGGCCAATTCAGCTGAGTCTTTCTGGGCACTAGTACTGATGATGCGATCAGACTGCATTATGTTCTTAGATAAGTGGCAGTGGCGTAGCATTAGTCACAGTAATGACCTCCGCGGTGTCCTGATTGAGGAGAATAATGAAGTTGGTTGAGGGAACTCTATTACGTGTTTTGAAAATCATCACCTCAATGTTGTCCATTACTTTTTTATAAGGCCAAATCTCTAGCTTCCTTTTAAAACAGGGTGGTGTTTGCTTAAATCAAACTCTTCTCTTTTCTTTTCAAACAAAGATGCAGGCATCTTCACTGAATATGAACACAGCAAGGACTGCATCACTGTGCAACTCAGACCCACATCGAGGTACAACCAAGTTGTCTAAGTAGCTGCGCCTAATTTGATTGGGATGCATTTTGACAGAAAATCAACTTTTAATGAAGAGCAGTGTGGTGGGAGAAATTAGCCATTACCCTACAGAGCGGGCATAAAATGTTTATAAATGACAATGATGTTGGCACTGACTGTGAAACAAGTGCAGAGCTTGGGGAGCACAGTGACTGTCAAAGAACAGGGGACAGACTTCACCTCATCTGGGAAGGGAGAGAGAAAAGAAGAGATAGGGAGGAAGAGAGTGCGACAGAGGATAAGAAAGGAGAATAGGAGGAGGAAGGAGGAGGGCGCATGTGAGGGACTGCAGCTATGATGTGCATGAGAACGAGAGACAGTGAACGACAGGGCGAGATAGTTTAAAAGGCACGGCGTCTGTTGGCTGGCAGGGTGGACGGAGGGACTGAGGGAGGTTTGCGACAGCAGATCGTGGCAAGTGCGGCAGAACAAACCGGTGGTGACTCATGGGCTCCATTCACCACTGTGATCAGATCCAGCAGGACAGCCCACCATATGGGATGGCACAACTTATTCATCCAATCACTTGGGCTACATACACAGCCAGAGGAAAGCGGATGGTGTGTGTGTGTGTGTGTGTGTGTGTGTGTGTGTGTGTGTGTGTGTGTGTGTGTGTGTGTGTGTGTGTGTGTGTGTGTGTGTGTGTGTGTGTGTGTAGGAGAACGTGCCTGAAGGGTCCCTGAATATGGTGGTAAATGAAAGTGGAAGTGAGCAGAACTGGGCTGCAACAAGAAATGTAATTTAGCTATAAACTTCAACATTTAAAGAGGCAAGAACTTGTATGAGCTTGTGTTGTGATTTGAATCACAATCCTTTTTCTTGTTACTGAATTATATATCTCTTATATACAACTGTTGTTTTGCCGATCACACCAATGTTGCATGCGACATAAACAACCCAATTTACATGGGGAAATTAGGAGACACTAAAATTAGCTACCGTCTCACTTTCCACTCAAGTTATTTATCAACTTAAGTGTCAGAGTCAAATGCATTCACAAAAATAACAAAATAAATGCCTCTGAATATATAACATTGTGATAATCGCCCCTGTCTGTTCCAGCCTCCGTTAAATGCAGATTAAGGCTAAGCTCTGAGAGGTGAAGGGCCTGGCAAATTGAGCCCCAACACACCAAGCACTGGAATAGAAACAGACATAATCTAACCAAAGCCAGATATTTCTGTGAAGAAAAGAGTGTTTCTTCCCGCTTGGCAAGAGACATCATAAACCCTTTTATAAGGTACCTAAAGTACACTGCGCTTCACAGAAAGCAGAACCAATTTGCTTAACTTCCCAACATGCAGGGACCCGCCGATAAAAGTGTCTGTCCTATGCCATGGTTGGCAAAGATATTGTTATCCACTTTATTCCTTTGCTACCTCGCCAGCTTACATACTTTTTTGCAAGGCAGATAGCAATCGTTGTGGGGTAATTTAGGGATTAGACTGGAGGTGCATTGTAATCACATGCTTTTGTGGCAGCAAGACAGTCATTTAGGATGCAGGACGGCTAAGACTATCCAAGATGTACCTTTTGTCTCTTATCTGAAACAAAAGTGCTTAGAAATCCTCAGGCCAGTGCCCAGACTAGGATTTTCATAGTAACAGCATATATTGTGACTGCATGATGTGAGGAAAATTTATGTGAGGAGAAAAAATGCGCACTTGGTGTATCTTCAAACTGAATGAGAAGCACAATGGGATTTTTTAGTGTAAGAGGCACCATAAAAAGACTTCGTTCTCTTTTTAGGTTTCACTGTTTTATGTTTACAGATGGAAAATACATTACCAACGACGCTTTGAGTATATTGTTATGAGTGCCTCACTCACAAGCTCGATGAACGTGTAGAACATTTTTCTCACCACAAATATTACCTACAGTGATTTCAAGTGGAGCTGAAGCACTGTATTGGTTACTAAAAGACTGAACAAAAGGGCACAGTAATATTGCTGTTGAAAAGCTCAAAAGTGGAAACGTGACAAAAATGTAATAATTCAATACAAAAGTCAAAGGTTGGCATGCGTTAAAGTAAAGACACACATTACACATCCCAAGAGGTTAATCAGAATGCTATCACATTGTCAGTGTCTTATTTGGTGTCATCCCAGATAGACGCTCGTGTTTTTTCTCCACACAGACGCTTCCCATTCAGACGCCTTATTATAATAAGTTAATCATTTGTAAAATTTCAGTGACCTAAGATGAATAGTAATGTATTTTTACACACAGACACATAATTCCTTTGAAAAAGTAACTCATCATTAGTTTCAAATCACGGCAGGGGCAAGAAAAAAAAGAAAAACTCTCCACCCGTTCCCGATGACACACGCACGCACGCACGCACGCACGCACGCACGCACACACACACAATAATTCCCGCCTTATTTCTTCCCCCCTCTGCCCTTTGTTGCAGGCTCTCCTCTTTTCTTAGATCCTCTACTCCCAAATGATCTACTTTTCACGTTCTGTGTGTGATGGTATCACAGGCAATTTAAGGGCAATTCATTTTGGCAAGTACAACATGGCATATCTATCTATCTATCTATCTATCTATCTATCTATCTATCTATCTATCTATCTATCTATCTATCTATCTATCTATCTATCTATCTATCTATCTATCTATCTATCTATCTATCTATCTATCTATCTATCTATCTATCTATCTATCTATCTATAATTATCTTTACATCTATACATTTATCTATACATCATAGATTACAATGGAGACAACAGGCAGATATCAGAGATGAGAAAGAGGAAAGTTGGGAGCACGAGTGACCGTCATGAGGGCAGAGCTCCATCTCAAGGCTACAGAGACATTAGCAGTTCCTATATCTGACCGCAGCCTGAAGGCACATAGTCTACACATTTTGCCTGCTGCCCTATCTGGGGCAGCTGTACTTGATGAGAGTTGACAGTAGTAAAAGACTGTCTGCATCAAAAAATGGTCACATTCTGACTTGAGATAATAGATGTTGCCATTCTAAGCCAATAATAGTGTCTATAATGAAATCAGTGGAGCAGAAAAGAGGCACTCTTTCATTTCCTTTTGCAGGGCCCAGAGTTTTGTACATCCCATTATTCATCAGGTCCTGGCTGAAGATAACTGTCCCATTTGCATCTGAATCAAGAATGCCTTATAATGCCCCCCTCCCAAAAAAAGAAGACAAAAACACACCCCTGCAAATTAAGTGACCTAAAAAGAGCAGGTACTGTGTTTAATTGTGTGCGTTTGTCAATCGCCCAGGAGGTCGTGTAAAACTGTGTTGGCGATATCATAGAGATTGTATCACGACACTGGCATGTTTCTCACATCTTGATGGGGTTTAAAAACATTTAGAGACAGAAGTTGTTTTTCTATTTCTTCACTCCAAAACTGTATTTTTTTTTCAAAGGATGTGTAGATCTACACTTTATCTCACACTGCCCCTTTCCCCTGACATGCCCTACTTCCATGAACAAAAGACAGGACAAGCGTGCATCATAGAAAAGCGTGTATAATCTTGGCCTGGCTTTTCAAAGAATGCTTGACTCACTCCTGCACACTCTGCAGTTCAAAGGTACAAGACTTCCTTATTTAAAATCTCAGCAGCAAGTCAGGAGCATAGTGTGTGATATTTGTGATCAATCATAACTGCAGAAAAAATTGCTCTGGCTCGAAAAAAAAAAAAAAAAAAAAAAAAAAGATGCTATCCATAAAGTGGTGATCTTTTGAGGGATGAACTCCTCGGAGGAAAGTCTAGCTGTGCTCGACAGACCTGCAGTAGACGGACAGATTAATGTAGTGTGCCTTCATGTACAGTAGTCATTCTAAACCTTAGATGATGTTGAGTGCAATACTCAAAGCACAGGTGGCAGTATGTGGGATAATTGATATAACCTACTAAATGTACTGGAATGTGTTTGATTCAACTGTAATGTATTTTTTGTAATAAAACTGTTTTTTTCACACCAACAAAATTAAGAAAAAAATACACTGTAATACATGTAACACACACACACACACACACACACACACACACACACACACACACACACACACACACACACACACACACACACACACACACACACACACACACACACACACACACACACACACAAATGCACATGCACATGCGCATGCACAAAGAAAATTCAGCAGTTTCACACAAGCAACAAACACACTTTCAAATGCCAGAGGGCAAATGGATAGAAAAAGGGTGTGGGGGTCCTTTGTGCACTCTGAGTTTAGGTCTTGGCCATTAAATAAGCTGGCACTGCAGAGGTGAGCTGCATTGACAATGATGTATGGGAGAAACACAATCCATTGCTGTTATGAATTGGTTGGCTCTGGTGCGGACAATGTTCACAGGAACACAAAACAACGCACACACAGGCACACAGACACACACACACACAGGCACACAGACACACACACACACACACACACACACACACACACACACACACACACACACACACACACACACACACACACACACACACACACACGCACACACACACACACACACACACACACACACACACACACATGCACACACACAATCAAGAGGCAGTGGAAGAGCCAATAGTATCTTCCAGACAAATTCAATTTTCATCCAGGACATATGTAAGCTGATTAAAACGGCCAACAAAGACTGGAGAAATATGTCACATCCTTCAGGATTGGACACAATATTGAGTGCTGCTTTGGCAGTGGCATGTCTCCTCCTTCGCTGTCCCTCTCCGTCTAAGTCGCTGCTCCTCTCTCCCGTGACCTTTCTGCATCACCTGACGCCTTCATACATCCATTTCCTTCTTTTCTGTATCACACTCTATTCTTGTCTTTATTCTGCAGCTCTGCTTCTTCTGCCCTTGAAGAGACAAACATGCAGTGTTGTGCACTGTGCAATTTGAAAAGCATGCACTACCTTTATTTAGATAATTTTTTTCTTTTTCTCATATGGCCATTGTGGTTCAAACTGAAAGAGGAGGTGAACAGTGAACAGGTAGAACATTGTCATGATTTTCTTTTAAAAAGAGAGATGAAAAGAACTGTTCAGTTTTTCACATATGCTGCTCACATGATTTACTAATACTGTTATAAATGTGATGTACAAGCCAAACAATCAAAATAAATTAAACTAATATTCAAACTAAACATCTCTGTAAGGTGACCTGGGTGACCTGAAAGGCACCTCCAAATTACATGTATTATTATTATTATTATTTAATGTATTATGATAAAAGAAAATTAAAATCCTCAAGCACACGAGTTTCATAAGACAAATAAAAGAAGTAAGAGCGGCTTTGTTTCTCACTTGTGGCTGGGGTGGAGCCTTGCCAGTCAAAAGTGTGTCACGCAGACACAATGCTTTGCTGTTATGCATGCACAAGGGGAACCACAATGTCTGTTTAGCCACCGCAATAATGTCATATCACCAGAAGATGTGTGAAGAACACATCTGAATTATGAATGGGAAACAGTTAATTATAGATGTAGGGAGTGCAGAAATAATGCCTTAGACATTTCTCTGAAACACATGGTTGGATACATGGCTACGGATGGAGTGCGTACGTCTTTGCAGTATCAAGTCAGAGAGACTCCTTAATTAGCTAGTCGGTCGTGATAATACTTGGTCCTTGTTGCGTGTGGATGTATTCAACCTCAATTCTGTAAAAGCACATGCTTCAAATAAGTGGATAAAATGAACGTGTTTAATTCGAGCTGACAAGGAAAACTGTTCTCTTCCCGACAATAAAGCAAGAAAATTACTATATGAAAAGCAATTACACTCGGCGATCATCCTTATAGGATGATGCGTAAAGTGATAGTCAAGGCAGATAAAAGAAGTCCACGAGAAGAAAATAAGTCATTGATGTTGACTTCTGTCAGAATGTTCCTTTTTGGGTAAGATAGATATAGCACTTTTGTTATCTTTGCCTATAAATGGACTTAACATGCAAATTTTGACAGGTTTAATTTTTCTCCTTTCCGTATATCAGCGTCTATTTAATGCAATCAAGTATCAGCATTCTCGTGGGCCAATGATTCCTTTGCAAGAGCGTTGCACCTGCAGCTGTGAAAGATTGTAATGGGCTGTCAACCACAAACAAAAGCAGTTCTTCTCCCAAAGGGGGTCAAAGATTTGGTTCGATAGCAAGAAATTGGGGGATGCAGACCAAGCTGGTGGGGTGACTTAAAGAGAAGCAAAAGGATGATGGTGGAACTAACAAGGGGCGTGCCGCCGCCTGCATGGGAAAAAAAAGGCCGGGCCATTGAAAAAAGAATGATGGCCCAGACACCCGTGGAGCTGTGTTTTAGGGGCTTGTGACCCCTGGAGGTTTTTGCTGAGTTGTCGGAGGATTAGTCAAATGTCCCCACAGCTTTTGTTGCACAGTCAAGGCAACTCACCCGGTGCAGTACCCTGTGTACTCTTAAATTAACTTTTACTGAACGCAGCAGACTCCCAGAGGCACATGCCAGCCATCCAGCTTCAACTTGGTTTCAAAATAGAATAATGAAAATAACTGAACCGTATGCACGTCAGTTCGTCACAAGGAGCTCAAAGTTGTACCTTACATCTACCAGACTTCTGTTTGGCAGTGAAATGCAATTTCAAAAGACTGTTACACAGCCTTTTGAGATATGAACAGTGATGTTAGACTAAGCTCACTCAATATCTGTCTTTTCAGCCATATCTGTAACTCTCTGTCACCTCTGCTGTTCTACAGATCAAACTCCAAGTGTAGATATATGAGACTGCAGTTTCTTTATACAGAGAAATTACTCCAGTTGAGCAGTTGTGACATAATACGCTGGTTCATTCAATGGGTATCTGCACATTGCCAGCTGCTGTATGAATACAATTCCAATAGCACAAGTGACTAGTTTTGTTTAGTTCAAGGTTTGATAAAATGAAGGAGAGAGAGAGAGAGAGAGAGAGAGAGAGAGAGAGAGAGAGAGAGAGAGAGAGAGAGAGAGAGAGAGAGAGAGAGAGAGACAGACAGACAGACAGACAGACAGACAGACAGACAGACAGAACCGACTTTGGATCTGACACTGTTCGGTTCAAAAAGACACAGAGTCGTGATGCACAAGGCCTCGTCCAATGCCTGCCTGTTACAGTCCTCAGCACTGAGGGCCTTGGGACATCGTCATGGCCTATTCACCCAGCACTACTGAAACATTCAAAGCTTTGCTTCCAAAGGGCCAAACTTTTGTCCCTGCACAAAAGGTCTGACTAGAGGTTCTCCCATAGATGGGAGCCCCGTTCAAAATCAGATTATTTCCAGTGAAATCCTCCTTTCTCCACCTGCCAGTTAACTATGTCAGTGCCATTGTGTCTTCCCTGATAAAGCTCTCCAGTTTGGCATAATGGAGGCTGGATGTGTATTATTGCTTTTACTGCCACTTATTCTGGGAGGAAAGAGGCACACCCCACCCTCACACTCCTTCCTCTTTTCCTTATATATATATATATATTTTTTTTTTTTTTTTTTTTTTTTTTTGAAGAAAAATCTGGGCCACATGCCCCAGAGGAACGCAAAGTGCTTTAATTCATTCGCACCTTTTCTCTCTGGCTGCCATCTCCAAGGCCTCTCTTTATGCCCAGAAGTGATTTGTTCAGGCTGGACCATCAAAGCAATTATGGTAGCGGCCTGCTTCCCTATTATGAAGAGAGATGACTGACAACAGAGAGTTGGTGAGCGGGTGGAGGGCGTTTGGCTTCAATTTATTTGATCTGAAAACAGTTTTTCAACCACTTGAGTAACAAAACCCAAACAGACTCTCTCCTGATTATCTCTTTGAGTTTTTTTTTTTGTTGTTTTTTTTTAACTAAAAAAACATCTTACCCAATCTTCTATGTAACAATTTTCAATTACCTTTCTCACCTTCCTGGGCAAAGTGGTAGTGCAACACAGTTAGATGATGCAGTACTGAGAATGTCAGCAATGTAACAAAATACTGGAAGGCCCAGCAAGCAGTGATGTGTAGCAATTAATGTAATGGACATGAGAGAGCACAATCTTTGGACTAATGAGAATGTCTTATATTACAGCGCAAATACACAGGGTCGCCAAGGCTCCTACCATTACTGGGCTATAGGAAGATGGCTCACCACAAAAGGGGATACTCCATAAATGGATAATGTGGGTGGAGAGTACGGCGCCACTGAGACGATGTTCCATCCAAGAGTAATAATTCTGCCTGGAGTGACACAGGGTCAACGGGATGAATAGAGACAGGATGTGAGGAAAAATAAAGAAAACAGGGCCTTAAGATTGAAAAGTGGGATGCCATGGAAGGAGGCAAAGTTATAAGAAAGAAACTGGAGTAATGGGTGAGAGTGAAACAAGAGCCAAGACAAAGAGAGGCAGGAGCAAGCGAGGAAAGTAATAGACTAAGAAAGGGGACCAGGAAGACTAAGAGGGCAAAAAAAGAGATGAGAGACCATGGTGTAGAGACAGTGATGGGGTAATATGACACACTGGCTAATCAGTCTGCTGTCATTCTCTTTCATAAGCTGTCATTTTGGCCATCAAACCATCAGGACCTTGTGCGTCTCTCTCTTTCATTGACAGATTCTCCTGTTCAATTATTCAAGGTTTATAAGCAGGAACCATCTATTCGGCTAGCAGCACAACCAGTAAAATAATGAAAGGGTTGCTTCTTCAGCCATATTGACTGTCATAAAACTTTTACAATTGGCAAAAGAAAAAAAATCAATTTCTCTGACAGACTGTTGCCATTGTGTAAACATAATAATGGTGGTATCAGGAGTGAAGAAAGAGTGCTACCATGTAGCAGAGTTTAATAATGCAGATCATAAATGATTTTACATGCTCTCTCACTAATCATAATGTACGGTGGCTGACTATTTACAATGATGGAAAGTTATATTTAGCCAATGTGGAGCATTTATACAGATGTGTTCTATAATGTGTGGATGTGCATGCATATTTAGCTCTGCTAAAGCCAAAGTATGTGTGCAATACAATTTAAGTGACATGTTTGTGGCTTTATCTTTCACGCTGACCTCAGTTTCGGTTTAAAATGCGAACCTGTGTGAGTCACGCTGTGACACAGAAATCAGGTCAACTGCTGGCCTGCCAAGGAATGCTAAGCCTCAGTAAACATTCCCACAAACACAGACTACAAAACAATCCAACAAAAAAACAACATGAACACACTAAAAGATCAAACGTATGGGCACACACCTAGACACAAACTCCTTCCTCCAGTTGCTGGAATCTAAAGGAACATCACAGCTCCCATCTGCCATAATCTGCCCTGGGGCAACATTGACCTGAGCCACTGGAAAAAACTCATCTTCAGTGGGAGGGGGAAAAAATTGTTGTGGGGATGCAGTGTGCCGCCTCATCCTTTACTTAGCTGGCAATGCCTTCAGGGTGGAGATGTTACAAAGTCAGCAACCTCGATTGGCTTTCGACTAATGCATGACCCCCATACAGTTCTACAAAATGTCTTCCAACATCTCCACTGTGGAGAAGAAACGGCTGAACAAACTCATTAAGGAGGCCAGTTCAGTCCTGGGATGCCCCCTCAGCCCAGTGGAGGTGGTGGGAGAGAGGAGAATGATGGCTGTTTTCGCTCATGGACAACGACTCCCACCCAACCAACACCCTGAGAGCTCCTTTAGTGACCCCCCCCACATACCCCAGAACAAGGACAAATTCACACACGGCACTTTTAAGTTTTTGTAAGAATGATGTCTGCTTTTATATTTTTTACATATTTATTGTTGATATTATTTATTTTTTCAAGTCTTCTAACAATGCAAATGTATACATTGTGGGAAAATAAAGGAATATATCATCTAATCTAGTCCAAACAGCCACTTTACATGTATACTCTGACATATGGACATAATTGGTCATGCACACACAGAAGTCTCTTCAACATACACAGACCAAGTCAAAAAGCTCTACCCTTTAAAAAACTATCTGCTTAATCCTCATCCACTGGAGGCCGAGGGTCTGTACTGTGGCAAACTGTCTATTTTTAAACTTGACATATTACTCATCTCGTAGGGGAGTAACACTGTAATTTATGGAATTCATGAATACCAAGCTGTTGTGTTCCCTTCTTGTTTATCTTCCCCTCCTTCTTAGCCCAGCCGAGCTGCTTTTGGAAGAATTCAGATAAAGTCATGGATGTGTTTGGTTAGAATTCCTGTCTCCTTAAGACCATTGATGCCAGCCAGCTCCTGGTAAAGTGGGAGTTTGGTAGCACCCCGTACTCCTTTGGGCAGGTGGTAAAATGTGCAGATATCTGTATGCTTTGAAGGAAGGTTGCTATTGCAATCACTTAAAAAGATGCAGAGCCAAAAGCATTTCCTCTGTATCATTCATGCTGTCCTATGAATTCAACCCAAATGTTTTTCAGTGTCAAATCAGACAACTGTTCCCTTGCACTGAATAATTCTCCATGTTACATGTTGCTGCTTTCAGATCGATGGCTTAATTTATATTTTGAAACAGCAGGCCTGAAATTTGTTCTTAATTAAAAATTTAAATTGGAGGAAACATTTTTTTTCTTTGAAGTGTCACAATTATCGTAATGCCATCAAGAAAAGTATATTTAGGGTGGCAATGAGTAAGCAGTTTATAACTTGGCAGACGTTGTGTTACTACAAGAGTAAACCCAAAGTCCGCTGGCAGACCTCTGGCCAGAGATATTGGCTTTCAAAGCTAATGATCTCAAATTGTACACTTGTGGGTAATTAAGCATCGCTGTTCCCTTAGTAGCTTGCAACAGCAAATATGTCATTGTGAGAATAAACAACAATTATACTTAAACTCAGTACACACTAATTGCATCAGCATTACCATAAGGAAAGGCAGCATCTTATCAAAAGCATTATAAAAAGTTAAACAATAATGGAGGATTGTGTCCAAACAACTTTAAAAATGGACTCGAACAAACGTGTGATGTTATGGGAACAGTGGGTTTTGAAAAGAGCAGGCATTCAAAGGCCTTGTGGGAATTTGGTGGTTGACAACTATAGAAAAGTGCCACATGCACTTAATATGTCTGATAGCTCTGCCAAAGCTTTGAAAAACTTACGCAGGCAAGGGAGTAATTTGAACCCATTCAAATCCGTCCATCAGACACTAACCAAATGGAAGTCAGAAAAACGAATGAAGAGGGGAAGACAAAGTAGTGAAACAGCTAAACCATTGGGATTAGTGCTAAGTAACTAAATGGGCCATATCACTTTTCCATTACCAGAAAGGAATAGTTATTTCAACTGCTTGAATCTAAATAAAAAAATAAAAATAAAAAGGTGGTCTGTCTTGCCTTCGTCTTTTGTTCATTCATGTGTAAAAAGCTCTACTGCCTTTGGATTATTTTTTTTTATCTGCCCTATATGAACAAATGGAGATTTGCCATTGCATCCTTGAGGTCCATCAATAAATAAAGTTGACACAAATAAACAGTTAAATAAATAAATGTGAAGAGAGAAGCAAATGGGCATCAGTCAGCATTAGTGATGGAACAATGTCAGGCACAATCATGCTTGACTGGAGGGGGAGTGCCTGAGAGTGGGGAGCATTTCTGCTGATTGCACGCTAACAGTGTGTGTGTGTGTGTGTGTGTGTGTGTGTGTGTGTGTGTGTGTGTGTGTGTGTGTGTGTGTGTGTGTGTGTGTGTGTGTGCGTGTGTGCGTGTGTGCGTGTGTGTGCGTGTCCGCGAGAGAAACTATTGGGACATCACAGCATTTTTTCAAGCTTTGTGCCTTCTTTTTAACCTCTCTCTCTCTCCCCCTCCCTTGCAGTCTATAACTGTTTGCTGCTATCACTGTTGATAAATCTTTCCATCAGTGCGCCACACGCCTACTCACTCCACTTCACTGATGTCTTTCTCCTCTGCTTTCTGTCCTTCACATCTTCACCTTTTCTACCAACTCCTCTATCTTCCTTTTTGTGTCTCGGAAATAACCTAAATTCTCTCTGTTAAAAGGCAATTAACTGATCTGCAGGCTGCATCTATCCTTGAGCATGACTTATAGAGAGATCAGTATTAGTTCCTTGATGTTTCTAGATATTTTTTGGGGGTGTATGAGTCACTTCCTTTTAACAGCCAATGTGAGGCCACTGTTAAGTTTTAGCTTCCTCTTGTTCAGACAGTGAACTGGATGTGTGTACACTTGTGATATATAAACAAAACAAGTTCAATGTGAGAGTTGATACATCATTTTAAGGATGCCGGCGCCTTCAACAGCACAACACTCTTTTCCTTGGTCTTAAGAAGCATCAAACATAATAATTTTTTTCTGTTTGCTCTGCCTCTTCTTCCTATAAATGTTTCTCAAAGTAAATAGATTTGTTTTGTCTTTTCATTTGTAAAATAACAAATTGTTCAACAAATGCACCAACATGATAATAATCATATTGGACCATTTCATACCACGGGACAGACAGCAGAGGAGAATTACTGCTGCTAATTTCGGATTCAAATTTACCTGCTAATTTACCTTGTAAACAAATTGGCCATTGTTTGACTTTGGTCTACAGGTGATATGTTAGTTAGAAATGTTATAGAATTGCTACAAACAGTGTGAACTGATTATGCTAACTGAAAAACCTGTTAAGTTTGCTTTGTAACACGAGTGGTTGTGAAAACGGCAGGAAAAGAGCGTGGCGAGATCCTGGTACTTCAAGCTGAGATCATCATATACAATCTCAAATTTACTGATCGTCCCACTGAATGCAACATTAAACATTCTTTGACACATTATATCTTTGCCTCTATTTAAAGGAATTACCACTGTCCCTCACCGCCTGTATGTACTTCCTTTCCAATACTTCAATATTACATATCATCACACTAAGCCAGCCTAATGGGAAGGTAAGAATATTACCTCCACCTCATTCGGGTGGACAGGTTATAGATGGTGGCTGACACTTCAAATGCAAACATCAGCATAGACAGCATACCTTATACTTGAATAATAGCCACATTATATTAAGGACTTAAAAAAACCCTGGATGAGATGGGATGGACAGGAGGAGGCATTTTATTCTGGCACCGTGTCTTATTGTCTGGAGAATACATAACCATACCGGATGGCATCCTATTCCACTGCACATTATTTGTTCCACGGCTGATCATCAGTTGGCCCTGCTGTATGCCTAATGAGCAAGAAATAAGGTTTAATTCAAATGACACAAGTTGCCCATCCTTCAACACTAAGCATGATGGCGTGAGCGAGATTCCATTGAAATTATATGAGAGCAATTTTTCAGCTGGTGGGATGGCCCGATTGCCGCCCCTATATTTGGCTTTCACAGGCATTCCTTTGGCTTAAAGCACTGCAAGTTTATAGGTCTATTAGGAATACATCAAACAATGAACAACATCAATCTTATTGTGTGAATGTGCCTTGGGTAAAAATAAGATAAAACCTTTCATTATGGGCCCTCCAAAGCACATTTGCTCTCCAAAATTGATCTACTATTGACAATTTACACTTCCTGTGACCTTTCATAACTGCCCACATACTTGAAGGCCAATATTGTTTGGAGAGTGAGTAAGGAAGATACACAGCCCATTGCAAACACTCTCGGATGTTATTTAATAAGAAAAATTAGTAGACGAATTCGCTCTGCAGTTGTTCGCTGATGGTCCACTTGGTGGGAGGGCTGAGCAGTTGGTCTTGAGGGTTTAAAGTCCAGTATCCAGTTTTCAAAAAAGACAGAAAAAGGTCACAAAAGGAGAGAGGGAAAGTAAGCACAGCAAGCTTGACTCCACATGATAAGTCTCCTTCGACAGGTAGTTGTAAAAAAAAAAAAAAAGAAAAGCTTAATGGCATCAAAGAAGCAGTGAGATAGCCCCCTGGTAATATCCTGTATGCAGGTAGATAGCTCCAGCGTAATTCAACCTGCAAACGGTTTAGGGGATACTTAAGAGGATGGGCAGAGGCGAGAGACCCCTGGTGTCCACTCATGAAGACACTTTATTAAGATTTGATTTATCCATCCAAAATGGGTCCGCGTCACACTTCACTTACTTTACGTCTTCTCTTGGCAGAGTCAAGCAACGAATCAGTTATGCGCCAAGGGTACTCAAATGGTACATAAAATCTTCATCTATATTTCCATGATGGGTTTTCTGCTGAGAATGAAAAATGATCAGGTTCAGATAAATGCCCTAAGGGTCAATAGGAGGGACAATGGCTTTGTCTATAAGGGAGGACATCAAATCTTAAATGGAGTGGCCTACCATGCCTCAGTTCCTTCCCATCCTTTCCCTTCGGCTGTTGATAAATATCCTTATCTATAAGAAACAGGTGATAGATTTCAAGCAGCACGTCTCTACAGAGCTCTCCTCTCATCTGCTCTATTGATATCTCACATCTACTAAGCCATCCGAGCTTTAGCACGAGGCACCGGCACCCTCTGGGTCTCTTTGCCCCAAATCATGTTAGCTCCACTTCCTGTAGCATCGCCTCCAGGGCTGCCCCAATGAATAACATCTATCAACACCCTGAAGTGGAGGCCAGGAGCTTGTGGAGGCAAAAAGCTTTAGCCCTCAACTCAGAGGTTCCCTACAGCACCAGTGCCTATCTGATATGTGCCACAAGCTCAAGTGTGTGTGAGTGAATGTGCGTGCGTGCGTACGTGTGTGTGTGTGTGTGTGTGTGTGTGTGTGTGTGTGTCTGTGTAACCATACAGGAGAACAACTCAGGTTGAAAGACAACAACGTGAGATAAAACGATGGGTACAACATATGTGAGCAAATTAATTGCTCATGGAATTACGATCAGTATCATGTACTGTGATGTGATTTAAGGAACAAATGGCTGATTTCCCCCCTAATCAGTGATAAGGAGCAGAAAATAGTTGCCAGGCTGAATATATCGTGGTTGTCTACATCAGGATGCGTATAAGTAGAAATGAAAACAAGCACTGAAATCACATTTGTGTCACAAATGATGCTTGAACGTATAAGAGAACAAGCAGATTTGTTTCATTTCTTTACTAGCTACCCTTTGACTTTTCATTGGCCTCTGTGTAGATTTATCAATTTACTTCAGGGGTTTCAAACTCGCGTTCCGCAGGACAATATTTTGTGGCCCCCGACTTGATGTGTAAGTATAATATTAGTGCGGCCCACAAGGGGAGTGAACCTCCCACGTTCATGGTCGGAGCTAGGCTAAGCTACACCACCCCAGTAAGGCGATTGCTACCTGGTACAGCAACTGCCTGAACTACATCAACCATATCAGATCCAGAAGCTCAGTGCACAGAGATTCCATGCTCCTTTAGAGGAAATAGAATGAAACAAACTCACAACTGCTATAACGTAAAAGATGAACTCAAGTAGTTAAGTATTTCTTTTAGGCCTGCTTTTAGCAGCATAGGCTTTTATTTTGACACTAAAACCAACAGGAACACCATGGCAGGACTGCACTAGACACAAAACCTCTTCACTCCCGGTTGCAAACTTACAAATAGTAAACTAAACTAAACTTGATGAACTAAGTACCTACATGAACTAAGCAACAAAACACGACACAACACAATCATTACCAACACTACAAACCTGACATAACCCCCAATAATTACATCTAAAACATGACGAACAGAAACTCCCATAATGCATTGCAGTGGGACCGAGGGACCAAAGAGCCACAGGTGTCTCCGGAGCCGCAAGTTGCCGACCCCTGTTCAAGACATTCTGAGGGTCTCAACTGCTTCCTCTCTCAAGTCAATAGTGGCTCAGATATGTGAGAAGAAGCGCTGCCACGTCTCTGGCAGCAAGGAGTAGGCAAGAGAAACCATGTTTAGAAGAACCGTTCATGATCTTCATTCAATGTTCCATTCATGTTCAGGACACAGAAGAAATCATTAAAACGGTAAATAATGATATTTGAGGATTTTTTGTACAACGTTTTTTGTGGAATCCCTGATGCGGCCCAGCCTCACTCAGACTCTGCCTCCAGCGGCCCCCAGGTAAATTGAGCTTGAGACCCCTGCTTTACTTACTTAAAAATTTCATGAGGGAAAGTAGGTAGATTAATCTTCATTAAACATACAAGGGGCTTCACTCTCTGGCCTGACCAGCTGAATTAACTGCTGGGCTTCAAGGGATTAGACAGTTAGACTGAAGTTGTTTAACACTGACAAGCACTACATCAGTGCATCTCTATTGTTTAATGGGCAAGTGATGATCCTACTCTGTTCAATGTCAAAAAGTCTTTAAGGCATTCACTATATAGAACAGAGTCGGGAACTTTTGATGGATTGACCCGTGAAGGTGAAGCGGGAGACTGGGGCAGAAAACGGAAAAGCAGAGAGACTCTGGTTTGGGATTGTAATGACATTGAAACGGCAGTAAATAAATAAGATTGGCTTGGTTCTCTTTGAAATCTGATTGATGTGTCTTTTGGGATGCCCCCCAGTATGAAAGACCTACTGAGTCTGTGGCTTTCATCCCTGACCGAAAATCGATGAGCCAGGATGTATGAGAGGCTCCTGCTCTCAACCCACCAATCTCCTGCCTGATTCCCAGGTAACTGTCTCACAGAACAGAGAATGAGAAATAGAGAAGAAGTAAGGTAACTTATAAAAATTTTTTTTTTGCAAAACCCCATTTCCATCAAAACCCCGCCCCCCAAAAAACAACAGAAGAGAAGTAATAGCTGGAATTTCAGACTGCATGTTAATAATGTTAACAACACAGTTTAAAATGCATGGAGTAAGTGCTTTCAGGGTGAGAACTTTTGCAAAATTAACAAAATTAGTGTTGATTGCAAACTACAACACACAGTTCATCAACATTTTAGTTAGTCCCGTAATAGGTAACAAGAGTGTTTCTGCATATCAACTAATCTAAGAGTCATCTCCCATTCAAAGACTTAGCTCCGCTGCCTATCTGATATACTCACATGTTTACTCATTGCTGCAGTATCTACAGTGTGTGTAGATAACGGAATGAACATGGATTGTCCAACTGCATATGGTAGCATTTTCTCATTTTAATATTACCCCCATAAAATAACAGTGAAATATAGTTCACTCTTGCAACCCTATGTCAGCAAAGCACCAAGATCGTGCCTGAGCAACACACACACCATCTCCAGGCCCACCAGAGGCATTTCAAGTGGGCATACATTGGTTGCTAATATTTCACAGGTACCAACCATGATGCTGACATCTGCACTGGTACAGAAGCAACAGAGACAATTGTGTTGTATTTAACACTGTGTTGTTCCATGTGTGAGATACCGTTGAAGCAACTGGACCAAACACCACAGAGTATTTTGCAAATCACCTTCTTGATATGAAACTGAACCCACAACAGAAACATGACTTTTCTGTTTCACATCAATCCATCTCTCAGTCGAATTAGGAATGGCTGGTGTAATTGCGTCACACAAGAGTATGGCCTCCTGGGTTAGATTTTCCATCTTACACAAAGTGGAGACAGGGAAATGGGGAAATTCTTCTGGAATTGGGTGTAATTGTGACTGGCGGCGCCTAGAATTGAGCTCAGCCGAACACTCGAGGTAGACTGCTGAAGTATAGTTATGCCTAAGGACGACGGAGAACAACATGCTGAGCTTAAATGAACTCTTTTCAATGCAAGGAGAGTTTCTTGTGCGACTCAGACAGAATCTCTCTGGTACACACTGCTCGTTTAACGATGGCAGGAGGTTAATCAAGCTTTAAAGCATGAGATTACAACAGACATGACAAGCAGGATTGAATAGATTTGGCATATCCTTATGTCCTTATATCGTCTGATATGGATGCGCAGAGAATGCTATCTGCCAGTAAATTCAGAGATTGAATTACTGTCAGTCCCTAAGTCAGAAGGAATGAAACCTTTATACACAATGAAATGGCATATACATAATGTCTGCTGCACTTATGTAGAGATAACGCAAATATTCTTTAGAGACTGATAAAAAAAACATTGTCACTTCACATTGTGCACGCAACAATAATAACCAAAACACTGCTTTTAGTCACTGATATGCCTTTTGTCACCAGATTGTCCATCGATAGGGAAACTTTAAGGCTTTTCCTCAGTGTGCATTCAAAAACTTTTTTGTAAAGGATTTCTGTTCGACTTCCTTCAAGAGATGTTACAAATTTCCCCCCATGTTAAAGAGGATTTCCAGATTCCATTTAGAGAGGGAAAAAAAATCCCAGCAGCGAGTATGTCAAAAGGATTTTCCCCTCTCATCATCTCAGAGTAGAGAATCCATGCAACTGTTTATCAAGCGAGTACCCGGCTCAATATCAATAAATAGGAAGCTGTCAGAGCATAATACACTCTGGTAGCTTAGCAGTGGTACGCACAAAGAAAAAAAAGTGTGTTGAGAGAAGTCTGATGCACAATACAAGACATAATAATAATAAGACCCACAAAACCTTGGGATCTCTCACAAAAAGTTTCACACAGGTCACAGGTATGCCATGCACGAGCTAAGATATTAATCCATCAACAGTATTTGGTTTGAGACTGAAAACAAATATATGTCCTGCACTGAGTCTTGTTCATGGAAAACTAAATCATGTGTGCATTTTTTATGTCCCATAAACTTAAAACATGAAGAAATTGTAACAGTGGTTATTCAAAATACATGTGTAATCCAGGCTAAGTGAAATGTCTACTCGTACAATGAAGGTGAAATGAGTTCAATTAACATTGCAGTGGCAGCAACTGTGAATCAAGTATGTTCATGATTATCCTCAAAAGTCCATGGAACCTTTATAATAACCGAATAAGTTTCCCAATATCTGTCAACATTTAAGTTTTCTGTCAATGAAAAAAAGCCATTGCGTCCAGTTCAAAGAGCACTTCCACTTTCAGGGTATTTTTCACATTTCTTGGTAGTGAGTCTCAGACAAAAAGTAATTAACTTTTTCCTTGTTCCATTGTACAAATATGCTCAAATACTTATATCCACTCAGAGATTATAAGGGGTTCTTTGCTCTACTGGGTTCTTTACTCTACTGGCCTGATATTTAGATTTTTAAAAGGATAGTTTTACCTATAGATCTAACAGTGTATTTACCAATAAATGACACTGCATGCTTGCACACTTCATTAATTTACAATGATTCATCTGTCAATCTCAGAAGTTTGGTTTTAACTCTTTGTAACAAACAGGACGTTAATATAGCTCCCAGTACTTAAGAAGACCTACATAAAAGACCCTTGCTAGACCACCACAAAGATTTTAAAAACTATTTATAGCCATCCGTCCTAATAATTGCTCCCTCTACAGAACATTTTTATCCTCCCGCTAAGACCAACATAGGCTACACTCCGGAATTGAAGCGTCCCTCAGAGGGAAAAAAAACAATCTGAGCTTTTGTCATTCATCATATTCTTCAAAATATCAAACATTGCATTCATACTTTATATTCATGGCAGTGCTTACCTTGGGCTTTGTGTTTCAGTACGTGTTAGTTGTGGAAAAAGTTGTGCAGCTCCAGAGACTTTAGTAGTAGAGCTGCTGTTGTGCATACAGTCAAGCCTAACCACGACATGTATCTTCTTTGCATCCAGTAAATACAATCTCACGTCTTTGAATACAAAATTTGCAAGATGGGGTCAGCTTGCCATGGCCAAATGATTGAATGAGTGGGTGTTTAAAGATAACTGATATATTGGATGAACTCACGTACTATCCTAGCGACAGGCGCTTAGCTATGCAGCATCAACAACAATAAAACGTACAGGATAGTAAGTCAGCCAACATGTTGCATAGAAGGCAAGAACCCTTCAGAGAGAATGTTGTGCAAGCATGCATACCTTTGACATTTATCAAATATATATATAAGGGAAAAATAAGCTAACACACACAAGCACATGGTGACAGGCCAAAGCAATAAGAGCCACAGATATCCCCTGCAGATAATTTAAACATCATAAGCAGACAAGACGAGACATCATGCTGTCTCTGCTCAGGCTAACGAGTGAAAAGACAAAAATTAGATGGCAACTGTTGCTGCTCTATAAGACAGAACCCGTGCTGAGTAAATGTCCTTCACGTCATATGAGCATATCGCGTTATTATTTAGATTCAAACTCAGGAGAAACCTTTATATGACAGGTAATAGAGTACTATATGAGATTTCAAATCAACTTGTAGTCATTAGTCTACAAGTTCACTGTTTCCATTAGCAATTGTGCAAGTTCAATGTTGGAAAAAAAGAAGACATTTGTGTTTGCCTGTATAAGTGGATTACCAGATGTATATGGCTTCACATTTTGTGACCAACTGTTGTAGAAAACAAGGAGGTTTCAAAGATATAGCATACATGCCACGGTAATATCTAAGCCAAGTCACAAATGGTAGCTCTCGAACAATAATGTCCTTTAAGTTCCCTCCTGTCCAGTTTTCCTATTCATTTGATCAGATCAAATTGTTTTTGTTAGTGAAACAGACAGCATCATGTGCATTATCATGTGTTGATGCCATATCTTCTGTGGGTAGACTTGTCAGAGCTAACCTTCCCTGTTCTAATCTCCTATAGACAAAATGCTGTTTTATGTGTGCTTTTTAATCTTGTTTTATGATGTGTTTCCATAGAAACTAGGGCAATGCTATCCATGTGACACTTTCATATTGTCAGTCTCCCAAAATATATATTTGTTCTTTTGTATGGTGTAATGTAAATATAAAAATGACAATACCTCACAGTAACACATGGAATGTGTACCTGTTAGAGCAAAGCAGTGCTTTGTCAGAAATCACATCTTTTTGATAAAACCCTTGTCAATAATAGACCAATTGCTCAGTGGTGCTATGATAACATGTAAAATTGAGTGTAAAGCACAGATTTTTTGTTATATGCATGTCTTTTTTAAACAGATTCTGCTCTTTTATAAATGTTGTAAAGTTTATTCAGCATAATGATTATCATTGTTCTCCAAAGCACTTAACTCAGCACAGAGCTCTGCATGTTGTAGACCAGCTCACGTTACATTTTCTGGCAAGACCGTGTGAGCCAGAAGAAGTGCGGTTAGAAGCGAGGTGGTGCTGGGTGGTGGAGGGTTACAAAGGTAGCAAAGTACACACACCTAGAGTTCTGTTACCATAGTTAGCACCCGGCCACCGAGAGGCTGGACTGGATGGGCTTTGATCACCTGCGACAATGTTGGTAATAAAATAAACAAAGGAGGAAAAAAAAAGAATGGATAATGGAGAGAAAAGGAAAAGAGAAGAAGGCATCAGAGGTGACGCATGTCAAATATTGTCTACTCTCTACTACCCAGAGAGTCTGGCTTCAGGTTTGCTAACACACCTGTGCAAAGCTTTGGAAACAGACTCACATCAACCTCACAAAACACAAATATGAGATGAAAAGAGAGCAAGTGAAGGATGGAGCAGGATATGTTTATTGATGGGTGGCATCGTGTGCTGAAACAGAAGAAAAGTGTGTGTGCATGCAGGCTTGTTTTTATAAAAAGTTTAGAAATTCAGAACATTTCTTTTGTTTTGTTTTGAAATTTGTAATGACACACACACACACACACACACACACACACACACACACACACACACACACACACACACACACACACACACACACACACACACACACACACACAGCACTTTTGGCAGTAATGTCAACTCATGGTGGATCCAAATGGTCAACCATTATACATACAATGTCCAAAGACACATTAACATACATTGTGTGACATTTGTAACAATGAGAACACTGAAAAAAACAAAAAGCTTCCTAATGTATGATTAGTGACGTGAGTGTTCAAGAACGTGTGACTCAAGTCATCTTATCAAGCAAGCTTTTTTTAACTGCTAACTAAACTCGGAAACAATTGACAAATTCACTGTCATTGAAAAGAACGATATCTTATTACTGGTCATCATAATAATGAATGTAATGACAGTAGGTCAGTTTGAATTTGATGTAGCACTGAGCAATGGCAAGTATTAGCAAATGTGTGGATTAAATATTTGATTTGAAATTGATGGTGTAGACAAGAATTACAAGAAGTTCTGCTATGGAATTGAAACGATTATAGTAAATACTCCATACTTTTAAAGAAATTATTGCCTGTGTGGTGATAACAGGACCTGTGGATCTCCTGCAGAACTCTGACTTGCATATCAATTGACCCTGGCACCCCTACGAGGTGGCACTCTCTTGGGCATGGCTCATTCATCAAGGCAGAATGGAATAGGTTGAGACAGGATTATACTGAATCACCCTCAGAGCTACTGCTAAGAGCTTTATAAATGGCAAAGAGATAATACATTTGTAATGACTCACACTCGAACACATGGGTGCCTAATTTCTGTGCCACCTGTTTCCTGTTTGCACATGCATAAGTTGATGCCTGTCATGAATTTTAAAAAAAAAAGTCCCCCAAAAAAGTCTGTCCGTTGTGTTGACATTCAAAATATTACGCTGACAAAGGTAAGGCAGCCGTTTTTCACTGAAAATGTACAACTGAGGAAAATATAGAAATGTAGAGATGGATTTCTCCTGTGCCTTACCATTGCGCGGCGTCCGTTTCCGTCGATCACGGAAAGCAGCTCCGGACTGTAGCGCTTCCATTAGGCTATCCATCACACCAGTTTCATCTCCTTCTGCAAGAGAACAAATAACACAAAAAGAGATGTTTACAGAACAGTGTGTACTTAAAAAAAAAAGAGAAAAAGCTAGAAGTTTATTATACCACAGCTATTACATGGTATGTTATTATAGATGAAAGACTTGCATGATTCCGTGAGGAATTAATTGTAGGCACTGTAGGGTGGATTCTCTTCTAACAACAGGTGCAATAACAATCACCTGACATCAGAGCTCAATCAGAAAGAGTGCTTTGTGATTGAGCTACAAACAATCCCTGTACGTAGATGAATGTTGAGACACAGGGCTGTCACTCAGGCCTGTCCTTTTCAGTAAACAGCTGGGAAGGAGGAAGACACACTTAGAATTTAGCTTGGACTTTAGAGGAGCCTCAGGATGAAAGCATCCAGTGATGGTCATTGACAGATATTCTTTCTGTGGCTAACGCAGGGGAGCTAAGTGCTCTTTACAAAGATTTAGTGTGGAGCCGCTCAATACCCGGGCGCTCTATCATTGTTCAGTCAATGACACCAGGACTGGCCTTCGAAAAACATTCCCCCTGCCCACCGTTCCAGCTGTCGCGTGGATCCATGAAACCAGAGAAGTGGAGGCCGTCAACATGGCCTAAGAGACAGGTACGATACACTGAAAGTACTGCAAGATCAACGAAATGAGTAGTTTCAGCTGCACACACAGCAGACAGCTCAGTGGTAGCTTGGTTCAAAAATAAGCTTAGGTTCTATATCTGGGTCATCTATCTTTATGCACTAATACTAATGAGTCAGAGGGGCACCCTTTTTATCATTCTGGACCAGAACAGACATTATTTTAAACTAGGATCATTAGGGTGAGTTATTGTGGAGCTGGAGACTTGGCCATCAATTCTTTTGCATATATGAGTGAACTAGCTCTTCTCCGGTGTTTACTATTAAGGTCTTGTTTCTGCACTAGGCTTGCATCTATAGCTGAAGTGAAAAATTCAAAAATAAGTGGAGACAAATGCTACTTTCAGTACCATAGCACTATTCTAGGATGTGGTTGCCATCCATCTATCGTTACTTGTGTGTCCTCAAAAAGGCACAGGAAAATTCAATTTGTGCACACAGCATGTTGACAAAAGAGCAGTACCTGATTAATTTAAGAACATAGCACATACAGTATATTGACATGAATAAAGAAGTCGGGCATGTGTGTTCTCCCCTCTCCTTCAGCAACAAACCATCCAACCTGCAATCATTCATTCCAATGTAAAAAGACAGTACAACTAATAATAGAAACATATCATATGCAAATTTTAAAAAAGCAAGTCTTCAGTCGTCCCTAATTTTACTCAATCTCATTCCTGTTCTTTCTTCCTCAAGTCCTTCCCAAGGGCTACTTTGAAATCAAAGTATCTGTTCCGGCTGTGTGCTGTGCTTAAAAGCAATCCCGATTAAATCAAGCTTAATTAGACCGGCTTTATCTGAACAAAACCAAAGCCAAGCCAAGTAGTGCTTATCTTAAATTGCAGCACTACACCTCTGATAGCAAGCTCATTGGTTTAAAAGGGGAAGCATGGGTTTCGTCTCCTGTGGACCTCAAGAACAATATTGTGAACAACTTGCAGCTTCTATAACTATATCAACTCTCAGGATCTTTAGCTACTCCGTCTTATGTAGGCCAGCAAGGACACATTGTGCATCTGACAGAAGGCAGAACGTGTTAAGTGGCAGGTAAACATTTATCTACAAGCGCTCTGGTACATGAAACTTTTTGACAGCTCCTTCTTCACTGCCTTCTTCATGGAGACCTAAACATCACAGGGGGCACCTGACACTTTGATCAATTTGTCCTACTTCCAGCTTAACTGTAGCACAATTCATCATTTGTAATGGCCAGGACTTGGGAGCTCGAGAAGACTGGAGGTTCAGAAGGGAAGATGCACACACAAAAGAACCACAATGACTAAAATGGGAGGCAGTAGTCCCACTCACTCCATAGTGCTCTATTAACTACGTCCTGAGCTTAAACATGAGCAGGGTTTCTCTCAGCAAGTTACCATAGAGCCTTCAGAATGAATGATGTTGTAAACTGAATCACATACTGGAGTTGTAGATATTAGAAATCTGCAAAGAGGAAGAAAGTGTATAATGTAGGGAAAAAAAAGATATATTTGACGACACTTATTTGAGTAATCCTGAAAGCAAACCTTCTTCAATATCTATTGTAGCATTTCACATCTAACAGACATTGCTGTCTCTTTTCTGCAATTCACTCATCTTTTTTCTGAGCTGTTAAACCCAAGGCAAATATTCATCTGCTTCTCATTAGCAGCAGTGGTACATTGCATGGTAGGGAATTACAGAAAAGCTAACCTTTTATGCCCAGAGATCTTTCTCAAGAGGAGAGATCCCCTCTGCTCACAGGAAATTGCTTTCTAAATGGGTTAAGATGGGCTAAGACCCAAGACATTGACAAACCCTTCCAGTGATGTAACACCTTGGTGGGCAACTCAACAGGCAGCCCTGGGGTCCTTTAATGATCTTATTAGAGCTTGTGGAAGTGTGGAACATGGTTATGGCTTTTGCACTTTTAGGTATTTTCTTAAATAGTTAAACCTTTAAGTGCAGGAAATAAAGCTCTGTGAAACTTTGCCTCCCTGAGAGAGAAGTCGTACCTTTTCCATATCTTTCACTTTGATCCCTGCCTACTTCCAATCCCCAACCTCCCTATCCTTTACCTCGATATCTAGTTGTACCTGAACTAGAAGCTGTGCCAAATGTAACAGTGAGCCTTGGGGATTGACTCCGTCTGCACTATATTTACAGGCAGCACTATCACCTCTTCTAATTAGAAAGGAGCAATGTGCTCTCAGCAGGATTGGCATAAAAACTTCACACATCAGATTAGTTTTTCCTTTAAGAAAGTATCAACAGTTAGAAATCGGCTGAATTGTGTCTTTCAGAAATCCCAGGAGCAGAATACTAAGTCGGATGTCGGCAGTCACAAAGGTAGACAAAGAAATGGCACTGACACTGTAAGTGTCACCATCAAGGAGAAAATGAAACAAAGCGCAGAAAAGTATTGAAATAAATAAAACCAGCAGCATCTAGCAGGGAAGAAAAAGGTAAGACTTTCTAGGGGAGCCATACAGAGTGGGTCATTGAAAATGGTGGAGCAAGGCCAAGGTCATAAAAACAACAAGGTCATAAAAAACACTTTGTGAATACGTGACGACCTGAACCCTGTGACATTTAATTATTTCTAAAACGTACAGTATGCACGCACAGGCACACAGAGCCTCGGCTGCACTTCGAACCTGCCTACACAAGTCGAGTAATACAAATGCGGAACGTGTATTAGCTATCACTTAACTTTTGTAATTGTTTGGTGTGGATTTCTGAGATGTCAAATGAGTAAACTTTGACAAACAAAGGCATTGAGAGTAAGGAAGACAAAATGCACTCAAGTTAATCTCTGCTGGGAGAGTTATGCTCATGGTTTCTCATTGGCATAATCAAGCTTAGTCCAACACTGATCTGGTGCTGTTTGGCCGCACGGTGGTGATGCTCTCCTCTGTGCTGTGAGTGTGAATGTGATTGCTTGTAGAGGTCTGACTTCTTATGTTTCTTTGTGATAGACTGGTGACTTTTTCAGGCAGTCTTCTAGGATTGGCTCCACCAACCCAAAGTTCTAACAAATAGCAATCAACTGATGGATTTTAGGCCTTTTGTACACATGTAGGTTGTATTCTTTGATCACTAAAACAATAGACCTTAAGCATTTCTTCCAGTGAAACATTATTTTGCACATGTAGAAGAAAAACTGTGACTTTGACAGACTTGGCTAAAGTTATACTGGATTAAACATTACTAACGGGATCTTTTATATATTCACATACAGTTGTTTTTGCGCTGAGAAATGCGTGAGAATGTGCTAAATGCCAATATTGACATGCTCCAAGCCCTCACAATGAGAAGTGTCATCCGATAGATCAAGGTCAAGGACAAGGTCACTTTATTGATACCTGTAGGTAGATTTTTTGTGCAGTAGAGAGGGCATCTGACAGTACATACATATACTGTATATATATTAAAAAGCAGGACAGTAAAAGACAGTAGGGACACAGACTTAGACGGGCACTCACAGACTCACTGACAGGTGAAAGAGTGAATAAATCAATACATAGAAGGAGCCACCAAAATACCATTATGACAACTTGTTGATAAAGTTAAAAAAGGAACAATAAATAGATAAAAAAATCTGGTCGAAATTCATTACATAACAAGACCCGAGAGTAAGGTGCTTTCAAAATTGATTTAAAAAGGAAATGGCAGCAAGAACAAAGCTGCTCCTGTAGCAGCTCGTCTTCAGTTTTGGGGCTTTAAATCTCCGTCTGGATGGCAGGAGCTGGAACTCTCTGGCCAGGGGATGGGAGTCATCTCCAGAGATGGAGCTGGTCAGTCGCTGTAGCTGCCTGTTGTACAGCGAATGTAAGCTCAGTTGTGTTTCTCCAATCAGCCGACTGGCCCATTTTATTAACTGATTGGTGGTGGTGTTGCTGCTGGTGGAGGCCGAGCCTCTCGCTGAGGGACCCCCAGTGCATGTATTTTGGACTGTGGGGGAAACTGGAGTACCCGGAAACCCATGCAAAAAGGCCTCGGGCTAGATTTGAACGCATGACCTTCTCTCTGTGAGGCGAGAGCGCGAACTACTGCAAAAAAGATTTCTTGTAACGTCTTATAGTTGGAGGAAAATTGTCTTTCTAAGTGCCTGTGTGGATTGGGACTCAGTTTGATAAAACTGGTTTCAAGACAAATCTTACAAAACTGTAATATGTGACATATTAGAGTTTGTGGCCTCTATACAAACCCTTCAGTATCAATCAAAAAATAATTAGTATAGTATATAGTATATAGTATATACTATAGTATATCTATAGTGTTAGATATTCACTTCTATAGTGTACACATATCCATCATCTTCTATCTGTCAACTGAAATTTATCTTCTACAGCACTCTGATTGGCTAATTTACTCGGATTCTGCATAAAGCATCTTGACCATCAGGTGAAGTTTTCAGTTCACTTGCTTTTTGTGGGTGATTGAGTACAAATAATATGATCAGTGGCATCATGCACATAAAGTCATCCATCCATCCATCCATCCATCCATCCATCCATCCATCCATCCATCCATCCATCAGTCCTGGAAATGATCTCCACAAACAAACACAAAAATGAATAAATGAATGAATGAATAAATGCTGTGCATTAATCAATTGGCATTGATTTATACAAGTTGTTTTACATTTTGTGAAAGCTGAATAAATGTCCAATATTCCACACTAATGAATGCAATGGGGTAAAAAGTTTCAATGTATTTTTGTGTGCATCTGCTTGTGCCTATCATTATTAAACGATCGGCTTCCATACATCTGTATAGCAACATCACATATCTCATAAAGTTTGTTCAAGCCTGAAATAATGTGATGACAATGCAATCTGACTCGCTTGCATTGTCTTGAGGCACTCATTTTAAACCCCTTAGATGTGACAATTACAACAGTGTACACAATGCCAGTTTATAAATTCAATTTTCTATCAGCCATCTTTTGCATGTTTTGCTGGGGAAGAAAAACATATTGGGTATATTAGATAGTGGATTGATTAAGGATTTCAGCTTTCTCACATGAAGGAGCCATGATTCATGAGAGAAAAATAGAGACGCCAATACTTCTGTCGAGTACACATTGTAAAATATGATATCCTGTATGTGTGAGTTAAACTGGTATACAGTATTCTAATAAATAAAATCTTCATACAATTTCCATAAAATATGTAATCATTATAATCAGCTTCTTCTACAATTCAGAGAGTTTGACTGTTTCAGGCAACAGAAAGATGTTCCTTATCTACCACTATCTGCAAGCAAATTCCTGAGCCTAATTTGTTCTGTAATGAGATCTAATGAGAGCTTACAGGCCTCACGCTTGATAAATTGAAACCGTTGTGAGAGAAGAAAAGAGTGAGAGCTTAACCTCACCCCAGTCACCCTCCATGACTCCCTCAGTCAAGATGAGAAAGAACAGCCAGAATGAAGAGGAGAGGAACAACTCGCTCCCAGTATTCTCTTTTTTTTTTTGTTTGCTGCAGATTGTTTTTGAACACATTTGAGCCCATCTGTTCCCCCACAGAAAGTCACCTGTGCAATTAACCTGGACCATTAGCCGTGAAACAAAGGCCTCAGTGGAGGGGGGGTGGGGGTGGAGGTGCACTGCTTTATGGCCAGGTGGAGACACAACAACCACACTTTCTTTTAATCTCATCTTCTCTTTCTACTCTCACTTGTGTGCACCTGGTTTTGTGTTATTTTCACACCTGAATTCAGACATAGCCAACTAGATATACAAAACCACCTGCATTGCTGAGTTCACCCCATCTCAATTCTGTTAGAGCTTTCCAACTGTCTGGATTGAAGCACTGCTTTTAGAACCCAAAAAACACAAATAACACTTGCAAGTAACTGGATTTTTAATGCACTATAAAGAGATTCTGAATGTTCATTCTCATTCACTGTTTTGTAGTTTTATAGAAAAATAACAATTGCGACTCTGACTATTCACATTATGTAGAAATAAGAAACACTAAAAAGAAGAGAGAGGAAATGATAAGGCTGTGGGCGTCTGAACTCTCTGGCCAAAGCTCACACACCCGCCAGACCAAGGTCACAGGCCTATTCCAGTTTTACAGACAACATATACTTATCCCTCTAACATGAGTAAATACTGTTCACAGGCCTATGAATGATTACAATTTAAATAAATAATGAGCAAAAAGCTCACAAATGCATTTATTTTCTCCTCTCATCCGCCATCTCTGCATCCCTTGCAGCTCTTAGCAGTACATCCTCGACCATTAATTTGGAGTAGGTGTATGTTTACGAGGTGCATGTTCAGAGTCCACTTGAGTTGGGGAAAAAAAGAAGCTGGAAGAATGAAGATGGAAGGATAATATGGCTAATAAAAAAGACAAATTTACCGGCTTATTAATTTGGATTGTTTTACTGTAACAATTTGATGAGTGAACCCACTCACGTCCTCCTTTAACTCTATTAGGGAGTCTCTCACAACACTCCACTCAAGGAGGAATGGCTACTTTAGTGGAGCTATCAGGACCTGTGTGGCGCCAGGGTCAGGGATAGATGTCCTCAGAGGGAATGATGCCTGGAAGATCGAAAAGGTTGGCTGGAGGTGAAAGGTGCATTATGTATGACATGCATGGGAGAAGAGGCAAGTGCTGGCCTGGTCATTGTAGGCATGATCTCACACGTGAAAATAAAGAGACCTGCCTTTGACTGTAGGAGACCGCGGGAAACGTGGAGAGAAGTTGGATGTCGACAAGGGAGAGATGAAAGCGGATTAGCCGCCGTGGCGATTTGCATTCTGTGGTGGAACGAAAGCTCCAGCGATGCCCCGAATAGCTGGATGCATGAATAAGTAAACAAACAAAAACAAAAATAAACCCTCCATCTGGATGGATGCTGCCAGGCCCCAAGTGAGAAACAGTAGGGAGGGGAGGCTGGGGGATGGGATGGCGAAGTGGGGAGTGCAAGGCTTG
Source organism: Lipophrys pholis (assembly GCF_963383615.2). Taxonomy (NCBI): domain Eukaryota; kingdom Metazoa; phylum Chordata; class Actinopteri; order Blenniiformes; family Blenniidae; genus Lipophrys; species Lipophrys pholis. The sequence goes on along the minus strand of NC_137629.1, from coordinate 6,004,038 downwards.
AAACATCGCCGTCACCACACTCCGTTTCCTCTGCTTTCATTTACTCCTCCTGCCTGCGGCCTCCCCCGGTTACTGTGCTGCTATCGTTATATATCCACTGCTTTTGGCTAGCTTGCCCAGTAGCAGCACCAACACACAAGGGAGAGCTCTAACCCAGCACTGACAGATGTTAACTTGACACACTTTCTCTAAGCCACATGGGGTCAACATGTCAGGGTGCCAGCAGGGCCATGGAAACCTGTCCTCGCAGCGGAGTAGACCCCTTTAAAAACCCTCTCTTCAAAAAAGGTACTGTGAATATTAACCACAACAGGACAAATAATAACTGATTACTTTTTTTTTAACGACCACCAAGCAAGGTATTTACTTTCTCAATTCCCCAAAACCTTGGAAGATATGCATGATGTAGATTAAAAAAAATAAAAAAAATGCAATAATCTGAAAAATGCATACAGCTCTATTTTATTTACAATACAACATGGGCTTGTCTTCAAACACAATTCACCATGCAATAAACAATTATTCACACTATATTATGCAGAGAAGAAGGTCATATATCCGCTCTGCGATCCAATCAATCAGAGGGCAATTTTCTCTCTTACAACTCCATAAATTGTTCCTTTTCATTGAATAAATATTTTCTATTATGTTTCTGACTGTTGTTACAGGAAGAGGAGGCCAAACGAGGTCCTATCCAACTTTTTCTGACATGTATGCCTGTCATCGCATTTAAAATCTGTTGTTACATTTGCTGAAATTGTTGGAGGTGAACAACATAAAATAAGGTGATGATTGAATAGAGGGCCACACAGTGTCTTGCCTCACAGTGAGAAGTTCCAGGTTCAAATACCGGCTGGGCTTTTCTGTGATGAGTTCTCTGCGTGGGTTTCCTCCCACAGTCCAGTAACAAGCATGTGAGGTTACATGGTGACCCTAAATTGCCCCAAGATGTGAATGTGAGTGTGTGTAGTCTGTCTATCTGTGTTTTTGCCTTGTGATAGAATGGTGATGGATGGCTGGATGGATGGATGGATGGATGGATGGATGGATGGATGGATGGATGACTATAACCACAGTAAAAACTGATGTAGTTATGTATAGACTTCAGCCTTAACTTGTGCTTTCCTCAGGCTAGACAGAAACAGTGTTTTGCTTTGCCATCCTGTCTCTACAGTGTCTCTTTAAAACTACAACTGACAGTTGCTCAAGTCAGATGTGGTTAAATCTTTCTTTTTAACTGGCTTTAATATAGTTTGCATACTTTTTGCCGCTGCTTCCCATTCAAACGCATTTATATGCAAACCACTATAGATTTCTATTGTGGAGCAGCATCAGGACGTGCAGGCTAAATTGCTGGACCAGAATCAGTTAACTTCAAAGGTTTTTTCTTTTTTTCAGTGCCTTTACCAGATGTTTTAAGTATTGGAGTGGTAAAATGAAGATGCAGCCAGGGGGCAGATGAAGTTGTTTTTGTTGTTTTTTAATAGTCATTTAGTTAAAAGTCTTTTACTTTATCCTTTTCAAGCATAAAGACAAAAGCTTTATCAAGCGCATTAACTCGGGTCACAGAATGTCAGAAACTGTAGACATGTGACAAATGCACCTGACTGTACAGGCATTGAACATACGTGACTGTTTATTCAGGGAACCTGGTAAGAAAAAGGTTAACAAAATTGAAGGTTTGCCAAAATGACTTTGGATGTATCGGAAGACAAATATCCTGTGTATTTCCCATCCAGAGGAAGTACACTCACTCCATTCTAACCAAGTGGCACATTTGGAAAGCCGTTGCAGGGTTTTGGAATCCAGATCTAGATAACATCTGAACCAAACCCCACAAGGGCTGTTTGCATCAGTGAAAGGCGGTGCCGTCTGGGGAAGCTAAATGGATTTGACAATGGGATTTGATGGTCTTTGTAGTGAGGGTAATTAGGTTTGATTGACTGTAAAGTGACTGGTGAGGTCCAGATCTGGGAGGGGAAGTGATCAGACTTTGAACCACCCACAAATTAATGAGATTCAACTGTGCCTGAGCGTATTTCACCAAGGAGAAGAAGAACATTTATGAAAGCAATGCAAGGGGGGGAAATGAAGGGATAGCAGAGCAAGTGTGTGTTAACAGAGAAGGAAAGATGTACAAAGAGACAGATGGAATAACACAGACAAAACAGAAAACACAGATACATCAGATGCATGTTCGAGAATGTCTGGAAAAAAAAACCCAACCCAAAACTATATAACAAAATCTGGTAAAACTATGTGCCTCTAAACACGGAGGAGACACACACACACACACACACACACACACACACACACACACACACACACACACACACACACACACACACACACACACACACACACACACACACACACACACACACACACACACACACACACACACACACACACACACACACACACACACACACACGCACACACACACAAGCAGCAACGTATTCTGCTGAACCTTAACCCCAATCCTTTGTTTGGCACTTGACATATAATTTCACTACTTTTCAGTAATTTTGTTTCTCATACTTAGTGTTTATGGCTTACATTTAGGCTACCCTTTTTTGCAGTATTGTTCTTCTGTGTGGAGTTTCCATGATCTCCCTGTGTTTTCCCTGTGGTGGACAAGGGACCTATCAAGGTTGTACCCTGGACCACTTATAGTCATCTGAGAAGGGCTTCAGCTGGATGAAGCAGTATCAGAGATGGAAAGATGGATGGAATTTCACACATGTATTAAAAATGTGGGTGAACTGATTCCCTGGTTTGACTTCACTGCTAATGAAATGATGTTTATCGTAAAATAGTAAATGCATACACAAGAAGCCACAGCTATTTTTACTATGTTGACACTGATTTTGGGAAACTTAACAAATCTATGAAAGTGGTGGAGGACTTGTTTAATGTATCACTCAGAAAATTCAATTTTTGGAGTCATTAAAATCACACTTCATCCACAGATGTCACTGAATAAGATGTTTATGAAGAAGTTTCTTTTTTGGTATGTTGCACTTCACTCTGCTTGAACTCATAGGACTGAGTCGAGATGCACCCATCTATAATTTCTGTGCCGACATCGCCTCAAGGCAGATTGTGATTCTGACAGGAGATACAGCACAATCTAATATGCTGTTATTAATTAGAATGGGTGTATGACAACAGATAATCCCGGTGCCGTTGTTTGCATCTTTCAAGGTAATGATGGCATTCACCAATCCATTTGCTGGAGTTTCAGAGTGTCGCCTGTACTTTTTGCACTCTGGATTGCGTAGGTTCAAACACAAGGACACGCACACAAAGTAATTTCCACTGCATCACACGGCAGTGATCTCCATATGCAGATTCAGTCAAAGATCCTTAATTTAGACAATTCATCAAAAACTACAAATATATACACAGACATTGAAGGCTTCAATGCCAAGCCACAGAAATTACACTTCAGGGAATAAACAGCAAAGTCTGAATCATTGTACCATACATCATTGTTACATTCTGGAATGGTCTGTCCTTGTCCGTTATCAAACATGAAGGTCAGCTTTAGCTCTCTAATACTGCCGTCATTTTCCCAGCTAAGCTGAGGAAAAGTGAGTCTCTCTCTCAGAAACATTTCTTTTATCTACTTGGGTTTCTGACCTTCACGTCTCTACAAGCTATCTCCCCTGGTAATATTGTTTGCCATGTCTGCTGAGCAGCGGAGACACTATGCAAACTTGGAGAGCCAACCTGTCCACTCCACCAACGCATGTCAGAGCTCGTCTGCGATCGCCACGGCTGGCATGGCTGCGGCACAGGTATGCAACGGCCTACCAGCAGCTGTCAGTGTCGCACAAAGCCATCAATCCACATCTCCACCTCTGTCACTCCTGACAAGGCTCTGCCAGCCTCGACCAGGCAGCCGGCAGCACAGAAATATGTCAATTTAGTTTAGCATGCCACGCTAATAGACACTTGAATGTGAAAAATTTGCTTGAGGAAACAAAGAGAAAAGGAAATCACAACTTGCTGTTAAGATTGTGTGGACACACAGGGATGAGGGCATGTTATATCAGGCTCGACAAACAGTCACATTGGTATAAGGAAAATACAGACTGGTAGAAAACGTAAAGTCATACCAATATTACAATTGGAGATGGTGTTGAGGTCTAATCCAACTAACATTCTTAATTTATTATGCTCAATCTATTGAATGTGGTGCTTTTGTGAGAGGAGCCCAATTTTATTTATGTAGACATGAACTATCTCATTCTCAAAGTGTGAAAGGTTGACAAAGAAGATGCATAAATAGAAGCTGCAGGCCCATCATTGTCAACATGCCAACTGCATTCTGCAGAGAATCATAGAGATACAGAGACCCTGCTGAACTGAAAAAGAAAAGAAAGCTGAAACAACTACATCCACCTTAAATAAAGAGCTTTGTAGAGAAAAGGAAGGTACTTAGTAATTTGTAATAGAAGTGAAATAATATAAGAGGGAAACAACATTTGTGAAATAACAGGAAACATTCCTATGCTTTATAATAATGGGCTCAGTTGTCTTTGCATGTAGTATGTCTCTTATACAACTTCCAGATGCTGTTCGAACAAAAACAACAACATTAAAGATGATAATGTGAGCGATAGCTACATTATGACACAAACATGGTGCCAAAACCGTATCTTCTCTCCATAATATTCCCACGGAGTAATCATTTGTATGGATCTGCATGCTGCTAGTGTCTGCAAGCTGTTTCTGCGGATTGAGGTGGCTGGGTGGGCTTTAATTCAGTCTGTATAAAGATGATCACTTTGCAAGTAAAACTCAATCGTAAAAACAGCATCTGTGGAGCCCCTGTGTTGTTTTAGGTCTTTTAGTAAAACTGTGAGGGATACGTTCGGAAAAAAAATATTTTACAATAAGATCAAATCTTTTTAGTTACCAATCTAAAATCAATACATCTAAAGGTTGGATAATATGATCTGACAAGTTGGTACACTCATACAAGGTGTTATAAAACTTCCATATTCTAACTGATATGCTCCCAGGTATGTTATTCTTGAGGTTGGCGATTACAATGTTTTCTTTAAAGATTGTGCAGAAGCACAACCTGCTGCAACTACTCACTTTCTGAAAACTATAGTTTCCCAGGTCGGAGAGAAGTCGGCGCACTCAGAATACAAAGTTCTCCTTTATTTCTCTGCGCTACCTGGGAGAAATGCCCGGACTAAATAAAATATCACGCTAACTTTTATTTCCTGGTTGTTTGTTTATTCTTATTTCCCTTATGCCAGGCTGCATTGTGCTCAAAGCTGCGTGTGCGCTTGCCGGCTCTGTTCAAAGCTTAGTGATTTTGACTGGGGTACGCAGTTGACATGTGGGTTCAGACACTTGCCCCAGACGGGGGCAATGACCTCGGTGATGCCAGCCGTGCAGGCGACCAGAGGGGCCTGCTGCTCCTCACAAACGCCTCAGAGAAGGAAAGTCCAGATGCTTTGCCATGCCCTCCTCTTGATAGGCTCAGCATGCTGCCCGCGACACTGTTTCATATGCTGCAATAAAAAATATCCCACTGTGTTGTACGATCGTTCCTTGTTTCAGACAGAAACATTAGTTTGGATTTATTCTACACTGTTCAACAGTTATTTCGAGTGAAGTAAAGTGATTTAGTAAATTTTGAACATCTGGTCAGTTGAAGAGAATATGGAAATCTACTTAGAGCAAATTAAAACAAATGGGGTGACTGGGTAATGATTTCATAAGCAATTTCCTACATTAAAATTTCTAATATTTCACCAAGTAAACGTGTTCGGCGCTGCACTTGTCTCATATATCAATCATGCCTGTTAAAGGAGCCTGCATGTCAGAGGGAGAACGCTCAAATTTTATCAACTGGGACGTTTTATTTCTATCAGTTTCCGAAAAGCATTTTTCTGCCCCCACCCCCCCTGCTGCCATTCTGGCAAAAGCTAAATGAATTAAACTCTCATTAAAAATGCATTTTATTGTTAATCATTTGCAAGCAAAGAGGATTAGGTTTCAATTTGTGAAATGACATAAAATCTATCCTTTCTCCAAAATAGCCTCTTGAAATTGCATTAAATAAAATAGTATGGTCCATCTAATAGTCTTTTAAGTAATACGATGACAAAATCTGCAAATCCATAAAATAGATAAGAAGCTGACCTGTAAATAATTATGATGGAACAAAGACCATATGTTTACTCCATCTGCTAATGCTAACAGCTTAAGCAGCATAAAAATACATATCTATCTATCTATCTATCTATCTATCTATCTATCTATCTATCTATCTATCTATCTATCTATCTATCTATCTATCTATCTATCTATCTATCTATCTATCTATCTATCTATCTATCTATCTATCTATCTATCTATCTATTTATCTATCTATCTATCTATCTATCTGAAAGCAAAATAACTTGTAAAAACAAAACAATAAAGACAAGAACTGGATCAACAAACTATCGTTGCAGTGTTTCAATTAGCCTTTCAACCTTTCACAATGTAAAATTAATGTAGAAAATGTTTGGCCATGATTAATTAATGGCAAAAAGGAATTAAACAAGCGTCTTTGTGCTGTCGACTACCTCACTTTCCCCAACCTTCACAGAAAACATGACTGAAGCGGTGTGAAATATTGATGTGAAAAGTCTCCTCAAATAACCAAGCCCTTCAAATATCTCAAGCACATGTAGAATTTTTGAACAGAATTGGCGAGAGGAGCCAAGACTCTCAAGCCAAGGCTGTCAACTGGAGAGGAGTGGAGGCACAGAGAAGAAAGATGCAACAAGAAAACACTGAGTATCCTGCGATATGTGTTCCAACCAAACAGCTTAAAGAGAAACTGAGAGGAAACACAAGCCCGAACCACCAAGCTGATGTAACCCCCAACCTGCTCATGGCTCATGATCAGGTTCTCATTCACAGGATCCATCTGAAGAGCTCTGCGTTTGACTGCCCTGTATATTATTGAGTACACTAAAAAGAAAAATATTCAAGGTTTGATGAAAATGGTGTGTCAATGCAGGTACAGTGAGGCAAAAAAGTATTTGGCAGCCATAGATTGTGCAAGTTGTCCCACTAAAAAGATGAGAGGTCTGTCATTTTCATCATAGGTACACTTCAACTGTAAGAGACAGAATGTGAATAAAAAAAATCCAGAAAATCACATTGAATGATTTTTAAAGAATTAATTAGGAAATTCTTGCGTAAAATATGTATTTGGCAAGAATTCCGTCTCTCACAGACCTGTTATTTCTTCTTTAAGAAGCTCTTCTATCCTCCACTCGTTACTTGTATTAATGGCACCTGTTTGAACTCGTTAGCTGTATAAAAGACATCTGTCCACACCTTCAAACAGTCAGACTCCGACCTCCACCATGGCCAAGACCAGAGAGCTGTCTAAGGACACCAGGGACAAAATTGTACACCTGCACAAGACTGGGATGAGCCAATCTACAATAGGCAGGCAGCTTGGTGAGAACAGATCAACTGTTGGAGCTATTATTAGAAAATTGAAGAAATACAAGAGCACTGACAATCTCCCTCGACCTGGGGCTCCATGCAAGATCTCACCTTGTAGGGTACAAATGATCTTGAAAACGGTGAGGAATCAGCCTAAAACTACAAGGGGGGGAATGGTCAATGACCTGAAGAGAGCCAGGCACCCAGGCCCAACTCTGTCACAGGGTCCCACCACAGAAAGTACGGTTAAAATGTAAGCGGGGTTGTGAACGACTTGGGGTCGTTCACAACGTCAAGCGAAGAAAATGGAAGCGGCCGGCTTTACCCAGCCACAACTCTGCGGCCATCCAAGCCGTTCTCTGTGACACAGCACAAACTTTCTTATTGTAAACAGCAGCGTCCAGCTCCTGCTGAATCTCCTCCTCCTGTTACTGAGAGGAGCGTCTGCGCCTCGTTGAAACACTGCGATGTTGTGTCGCGCGCCGACGTTTCAATAAACCCAGTTAACAAAACAAGCCGTGAGCGTAAAGTGCATGTAAACAACAACGGGAAGGTTTACGGCTGATGAAATATTTAAATATTGTGGGCAAGTCAATCGTCACTACCAATCAGCAGACGGCTGTGTTGTCACTCCTCGTCACAGGCCTGTTCCCCGGTGCTAGGTACCTCAACAGAGGGGTGGCATAAAATTGTAGCTGGTGGTCGCGGTTTCTTTCCATACCATCCACAACTTTTTCAGTCAGACCACGCCAAAACCCGTCCCGCCCTGTGACGTCAGAAAGTGCAGTGGAACCGCGGCTTTAGTAACACATTACGTTATCGGGAATTAAAATCCTGTAGCGCGTAAAAGGTCCCCCTGCTTAAGCCAGCACATGTCCAGGCTTGTCTAAAGTTTGCCAGTAATCATCTGGATGATCCAGAGGATGATTGGGAGAATGTCATGTGGTCAGATGAGACCAAAACTTTTTGGTATTAACACCACTCGCCGTGTTTGGAGGGGGAAGAATGCTGAGTTGCATCCCAAGAATACCCTACCCACTGTGAAGCATGGGGGTGGAAACATCATGCTTTGGGGCTGCTTTTCTGCGAAGGGGACAGGATGACTTATCTGTATTAAGGAAAGGATGAATGGGGCCATGTATCGTGAGATTTTGGCCAAAAACCTCCTTCTATCAGTGAGAGCATTGAAGATGAAACATGGCTGGATCTTCCAGCATGGCAATGATCCTAAACACACCACCCGGGCAACGGAGGAGTCGCTCCGTAAAAAGCAATTCAAGGTCCTGGAGTGGCCTAGCCAGTCTCCAGACCTCAACCCAATAGAAAATCTGTGGAGGGAGTTGAAAGTCTGTATTGCCCAGCGACGGCCCCCAAAACATCACAGCTTTAGAGAAGTTCTGCATGGAAGAATGGGCCAAAAACATTTGACCTCTGTCGTTGCCAAATATGGTTGCATTACACAGTACCGGGTTAAACTTTTGACAAAATACTTATTTTCTTCACCGTTATACAAAAAAAGTCTTTAAAAATCATACAATGTGATTTCCTGGATTTTTTTTTTCACATTCTGTCATAGTTGAAATGTACCTATGATGAAAATGACAGACTTCTCTCATCGTTTGAAGTGGGACAGCTTGCACAATCAGTGGCTGCCAAATCCTTTTTTGCCCCACTGTATATAACCTTGACAGAAAAAAGAAACAACCTGGGCTAACTACATCTCACATTAAAAAGTGTGCATTTCATAACTTCCAAGGTCAGTGTCACTGTGACAGTTCGACGAGCTCGGTGTTGCTGCGGAGGACAATCCTACTATCTCCAAGGCTGCAGGCATCGTTGCCCATGTCATCCTTATGTTTAATTCATACAAGTCATATTATGGCATTCAGAAACGGAGATCAAAATCTGCTCTGGCAGAAATATTTAATATCATACCTACTCCTCTATCCTTCTCTATCTGGTTAGCCAGAATGAGAGTGAGGGGTAGACAGCCTCCTTCAGCTCAGCCATGTTGGATTATTAAAAGTGAAGCTTTCAGTGGGGTCACTGCTCAGAAAAAAAAAGAAAAGAAAAACTGCAGCATGCATCAATTATCTTGGAGAGTTTGTGGCACACTGAAGACTGTCTTGTCACATTTCCCAATGTGGCTGAGCCACAGAGAGGTCCTTGGCTGGCTCTGACATTTAGAAGCTGGTGAATTGTGAAATTCCCAGTCTCTTTGTCAAAAAAAAAAAGAAAAGACAAAGGACCACACAAACCAAACCCCCCAGGCCTGAAAATTTCTTCTCAATGTCATTGGCATAACTAGATGCAAGCATCCAGCTCTGTGGCAATACTTTTTCTTGTGTGCACAACTGAAACTTACACTGATCAATACGTGCCATACTGGTATTACTGTGGGACGACAGAGCAGTTCATCTGGTTCACTACAATAAATATAACATGCCGCCTGAAAGTTGCCTTACAGCTGTTGTTGCTTTCACGTTGCTGACACACACACACACACACACACACACACACACACACACACACACACACACACACACACACACACACACACACACACACACACACACACACACACACACACACACACACACACACACACACACACACACACACACACACACACACAACATATTGGAAATATCATTCACTGAGAAACACGCCTATGTTTACGTGTGATCTACATTTTGTGTGTCCTAACTTTAAAAAAGTCCAAAGCTAAGCCGATGGATTCACTCATGACTACATTATTTTAATACAATAACTGGTGTAAAATGAATCCCGGTTGAATATCTTGATAAGTATCTATGTATCTGTGCTTCTCAAATTTTTAAATTTTTTTTAATTCATTTGTAGAATCAGAGCTTTTCCCATGTTTAGCGTGATGGAGTTCTTTCAAATACAAGCGTACAGTGAGTTCAGAACAACAAAGAACAGAACGGGGACTGTAAAGATTGTGGCGGCATGCCGGTGAAGTACACTCATTACTGTAAGCAAGGGTAAAAGGCTTCATGAGTATAAGGACTAGGAATAGCTTTCATGTACACCTCTTCAACATTCAACATTCGTGGTTGTCAAAGTTAAACCTTTCCATGTCAAGGAAAATCACAACCAGTTACTTAATCCAGAGTAGACTTGGAAAACTGGCCAGTGAAAGCTGTTGCTTATGTATGTTGATGTGCTTGGCTTTATTTTGTAAGAGAGTCTTTGGTGGGGCACCAGGAAAGAACTAAAGAGCATATTTTCAACATTGATAAAGCTCTTTTAAGCATGTTATGTGGTTTATCTTCATCCTTGTTAGTACTCTGTCAGTCAGCATTGTTCAATGTTACTGTACTATTACAAAAAATAACTTAATATAATATGTGACCGTATAAAGATACACGTCCATAATGTTAAATAATGATGCACTGTCAATATAGACATCATTTGCATAAATTGCTGCTTCGCACAGCAAAACTGTCAGTGGTCACTAAGTTCATTTACGATTCAACAATAACACACTTTATCATCCATCTTTCAGAACCTTGCTGTGATAATCACCGCAACCTGTTTTGTTTTTACTGTGAAATCCCAACAATAATGGGAAATTATGAAAATATGAACATTCTTTTAAAAAGTGTCATCGGTGGGAGAGAATTTCATTGTAATTGGAGACAAATAGTGAAGAAGCTACTATACACGTGACAAAAAATAATAACCTCTGTTGTTTGGAAGCCATAGAAGTAAATGTAAGATTTCCTCACAGGTGACTCCTACTCCTCCCAAACATTATCCTCTTTCCTCTGAGTTCACGTCTGTGTGAAGCAACATTCCACGAAACCCCCCCTTTCCCATCTGTTCTTGTCCTCCAAACTCCCCACCTGCCTCCCGGTTTTCGTCTTAGTGGCGACACTGGGGAAAGTGGCGTACCTTTGTTCATGTCAATCAGCTGCTTCTTCTTCTGCTGGCGCTCATGCTTCTCGCGTTCTGCTTTTTCCTTAGCCAGCTTAGCTCTCTTGATCTTCTCCTCCATCTCCTTCTTCTTGTGGTTCTCCTTCACTGCTTCCTGATGAGGCACACGCACACACAGATAAAAATCAAAATATGGCTTTTACTACCACCATTCTCTCTGCATTTTCCCTACTGTATGGTGTATGGCAGCATCAGCATGTCAGCAGTGGTTCTGAAAGATAAGCTGCTGGAATAAACATCTCATCATTCCTCCTGTATGTGAGTTCTTTTTTTTCTTTTTTCAATCCTATTCCTCTGACTCAACTGTTTTACTTGTTTGCAATAACCCGGATAGTTGATTGTCAATAATACATCTATGTAGCTGTTTATACATAAACAAACAAAACACTGGAGGACTGTATATATGAACCAGGTTGGTATATTTTCCAGTAGCCATTTAATGAGGGAAGAAAAGTACAGCAACTATGTGCCGGTTGCTAAAGAGAGAAAAATAGATATTGTACTCCATCTCCTTCGTGACCAGCTGGAATGTCAGGACGGGGTAAGAGAAAGCGAGGTAATCAACAGTATGCATTCAGCCTTTAGAAATGTGTCCATTTGCTCTTGTGCCAGCAGAGAGGAAGAAGCATCTCTGTGACCTTCGGCGACAACAAAATGTGGGACCCCTCAAAGGTGTGAGCTTATATAGTGTGTGTGAGAGGTCGCGCTGCACGTGCAAACGTGTCGATGACTGCGTGGATCCAGGCCGGAGGCAATGGACATTTTTATGCTCCCGCCTGTCTGTGGTGTCCCCCCTGCCTTGTGTATGCATATATGTGTGTGTGTGGCAGTAAGTGAAGGCATGGCCCTGACTGTGCACTGATATAATAAGTGGCGACAGTAGGCCCCCCATCCAATGCCCCTGTGGTCCTGATGTGTGTGTCGTGTTGGCAGCTAAGACAGAGGGATTATGGGGATTGAGGAGAAGGAATGAGGAAAGAGCAGCTCATCATGCCAGTCAATAGCAGAGCTTTTCTCCACGTCCAAGGACACAAGCCCTCATTGTCACTGTCTCCTTGTTGGATGACAAGGGCAGAGAGAGAGAGAGAGAGAGAGAGAGAGAGAGAGAGAGAGATGTGGAGTAATAATCAAAAAAATCAAGAAGTCATGAGTTAGAATAATAAAAAGAAAAATAAAAGAGTGGCTTTCTGTGTCATGCATATTATCACAATATGACATGTTCAACAATAAAATCAAATTATGCCAAACTTCACCTCATCAGGCTTGTGAGAATAATACAGAGTCACACTATAAAGGCTATTAATTGCAAGTAGTTTGCTGCTGTTTTGAATCATTAATGAACGTTCTGCCATTCATTCAGCAATGAAAAGGTTCACTTTGTGTTTGAGCAATGCACATTTGCAGTGTGGCGGGTTCTCTCCCCATCCACAGACAGGATTCAGTTTATTGAAGTAAATAGTGAGTATTGCTCAACATCCACAGCATAAGTTGAAAGATGAATTATGCAGATTACAAATAAAATCCTGTTGGCAAAACTTATTTTAAACAAACAACTAATTCTGACTGTAAACATGATTATGCACCATAATTACATTGCTCGAATCAAACAGCACCACTAATTAATTACCATAGCACCCAATATGTGTTCACTGTTCACTCCTATTTATCCCTTTGCCATTCTCTTTGGAGGCCACTATTTTGCCACTGGCGAAAACTGATTGTATCAGGTCTCATTTTCTCGGCAACTCTGTAAATTGTACAAGCGACATCCGAGGGGAAGACTATCCTCATGGGATTTGTTTTTGAAAGATGTGTTTAGTGCAGAAACCTTCATTTAAACCTCAATGAGATGTGTTCAGCTCAGTTATTCTGTATGAATCCAGACAAAAAAACAAAACAACCCAGGCTTCACAGTGTCCTGTGTGCTCTCATCTACATAAGATCAAGGTAGAATAATTATGAAAGGATTTTAGGTTACTGTGGAAACACATCACTTTTGGCCTTCATATTTCATCATATCTTCCTTAGTGAAGCCCATCACTATAATTACAGTGGCACAAAGGATTAATTATTTATTCCAAATGAAAACCATTTTCAATAACTTTGATTTGTGGTAAACAGTAGATGCACATGTCTACACACGCACATGGGAACATGGTACATTAATCTCTTTGGTCCGTGGCATCATTAAGCAGGAGCAGCCCAGGACAACAAAAATATTGCATTGAAGCTATCAAATGAATTTTGGTGTCTTTCTATTCAGCCATACAAAAAAAAACTTTTATTTTAAAATATGCATTTTTAGCATCTAAGCACAGGGTCCGGTTTATCTCACTATAGTTTACAAAGAATCTTTTCTATTTTTTTTTTTTTTTGACCCTCATTCATGGACTCTCTTAAGTGTATAAAGAGCATAATTCTCAAAAGATGGTAATAACTACTTTTGTAATTATTGTTTATGATTTGCTTTGACACATAATTTTGTTGAAAGCCTAAGAAATATTAGGATCCAGAAACAAAAAAAAGGAGTTTTGTTCTTAATTATTGTAATGCAGCAAGGGAGGATCTTTTTTTATGTAATAAGATAAATAAAGAAAAAAAGAATACATAAAACTTAAAATGTTATCATAAAATGTCTAACTTTTGATTATGTAAGGTCACTATATAACACCTCATTAAATATAAATAAATGTATACATCTAGATGTCATGTTTACGAGTGGCTTTGCTGCCCCGGAGACTGAGGAGGAATATGTGCTACAGGAGATGTTTTGCTTGCCATACAGATCAGCAGATGTATAAATATAAAGTCAAAACATTTGAATTATGTGTGGTTTTGCATTATAGCCCTTTAATGGTTTTCAGGATTGTCAACAAGACTACCATTCTCACTTTCAGGCGCACAGCGGCCATGAGATGAAGTAAGCGCCTGTCACACTTGTGGCCTCTGGTGCGTCTGAGGAGGAGATTATAACCACTCCTGTGTCTATAGCGAGGTGAAAAACTGAATGCTGTGTAACCCACAGGTCCTCTCGACCAACAAGGGCCAGGCAGAAATTTCCCTTTCCAGGTCTGTTCTTTCAATAATTCATGAAACGTGTTTGCTGTTCTTCCTTGACCCTGCACAACACAATACATCTCCCACAGCATGGCTCCCCTCCCATGCATACAAGTGTGCCAGTCCAATGAGGGAGCAATAAGTATTTCCAACTGCTCAGTTGCACCGCCGATCTCACACAGAGAGTGTCACTGCTATATCTCATTTGAATTTTACAAACACTGCAACGCCTGGGCTTTGAGCAGCAAATGTGTTTATTAGCCATCTGTTAGACGGTTTGCTGGGGTGTGGAGGGAAATGGCTCCAAGAAGTTATAGGTTACAGATTGCGAGACTTCTGCTCTGTGGTATACATGTATTCCCATATTGATAGGTGACCTCCAAAATCTGGTGAAATTAATTTAATGACTGTGTCACACTGGTGCGAGGAAAGACACTGACAGTGAATCAGCATGACGATGGAGGGAGTGGCCCAGCCGGGGGGGAGACAAACAACAAAAAGATTCAGCATCGCCAGCATGCGTACAATAAACTCTCATATTGTAAGGGAATTAGGAAGCTTTAGAGATACCACATGGGCTCAGAAGTAGATGGGTGCACCCACACACAGACACACGCAAATCGTCATTCTAATCTCTTAGATGCTCGATCTTGCTACTTTGCGATCCCAGTCTGGGTCTTTTGGTCTTATTAGAAAGTCACTCAATTAACAGGGAAGACTGTTAGCTCATCCCAGCCCATCTGCTCTGCTTTGATAACTCATTAATGAAAAAATCCTCACCCCCATGCTCCTGGTCAGGATTACATACACAGACCCTACGATTGCATTTCACTCATACTCTATTTCAGAATATGGCAGCGAGTGGCATTAAATTAACAAATTGTTGGACTCTTGGAAAACTGACTCCATGTAGTGAAATCAAATAATATTTCATTGGGAGGAGAGGAGAGGAAAAAAAAGAGAATGGGTTGGGTGTGAGGGAGAGAAAGAGAATGAAACAGAAGGAAAATAGAGTTAATGGATTCTCTTATCAGTTACATTCAGTTCTGTGAGGACTGTCTGTCAATGCGTTTACTCAAATGCCTTATGTCGGTCGGGTGCATTAAGCCTTAGCTTTTTAGTAAAAGCAATTTAGGGAGACTGTATTGCAATGGGATTCTTTAATACCGGGGATGCTTTGTGCTGTGAATGCATTACACAAGGCAACGCAACGCAGACGGAAGTTCGCAGAGATGTTTTGTCTGCGTCAGACAGCTCAACGTCTCAATACTGAAATAAAAGTCTGAGGCACAAACAGGCGTAACAAGAAGTTAAACTCAGTTAAATTATTTGCTGATGAGCAGTCATCAGCAAATAATCGTTCATTTGATTTGCTATTTGGAACAAATGAACGATTGATGTAGGTCGACTTTTTCTAAAGACAAATAAATAGTAGACATCCTTCCTAAATTCATTCACAGAGATTAAAAAAGAGAGAAAGAAAAAAAAAACTAAACAAAAATATGCTTTCGTTGAGCACTAAAAGAGATAGCCCAGTCGTTTTCACAGGGTAAGAAAATGAAAACAACATGCAAGTGAAAACAAGCATTGATTCCTTGTGCTCTGCTAGCTGATGGGATTAGCCTTTCTGTCAGCAGAGCTGAAGAGCCAAAAACTATAAATAATATCTGAAGAATATAGTGATTAAAGGATTGTTTTTATGTGAATATATTAACTTAAAAACCAGACTCTACACGCCTCCCCCACGCCTCCATCTCATTCACCACCCTCTTTTTAACCATGGCAGGGAAGTTTAATCAGAAATAAAAAATTCATACGCAGCTATTTGCTTGAGAGAATAATTTATTTTCTTGGGTGGATTTCTCTTCTGGAGACTTGCTACACTGGGATTCTTGAGAGAGCGTTGTGTTGAGTGCTGCTGCACTTTGATCAGTGGGAATGAAATGTTGGTTTCACATGGGGATCAGGGTAAACAGAGGGGAAGGATTCAGACAAGGGGACCTTGCAATTCACGTTAATGGATTGTGAAGACTGAGAGTATGCCGTCTGGACACCATGTCATCATCCTGACACTGGGAGCTTTTGGGGCGGTGCCAAGAGAGAAAGATCGACTATCGCGAGCAGAAAAGCAAAGACGAATGTTTGACAGACTAACAGGGGAAAGAAAAGTCTCTCTTTCTCTGCCTGTTGAGCTGATGTGATGTTTTTTTTTTTTTTCCAATTATTGAAACTTCTATTTTTGCCCATTTTCACGACAGCAAGATATATGGATATCTTAAATTTTTTATTTCATACCAATTTCATGTTTTATATTAACTCCATAAGTGAACCATACCTTACCTGTAAAAACTATAATGTATTTGCTTTGTCAAAAATGTAAATGGTACACAATCTGTATAGGAAGTTGTGCAGTGTTGATTTATCACAGGGAAAACATTTTAGGAATACATCGTTTTTGTAGAGTGAAAGTGCCCCATAATCCCAAATTTAGCACATCTTACATATTTGAGAGAAACCTTTTCCAAGTCACACAGACACCATTTCAGACTCAGGTGTAAAGTAAAATGCAATTTCATCAACTTCATGTCTCAGTCAAATCTCAGCCAAGGTATTCCCGAGATTCATTACCGTTAACAAAATTCAACACCATGTAGAGTGTCCTGCAGTGACAGCACCCGCACACGCACACACACACACACACACACACACACACACACACACACACACACACACACACACACACACACACACACACACACACACACACACACACACACACACACACACACACAAGCTAATAAAACTTTATTTAATGGGTTAAGAAGCTTGCCCAAGCCTCTTTTATCTGTAAGACATGCACACTTTCCTTTTCTTAGCATTCCTTCTTGTGAATAATATATTCTAATCTGTTTTATAACTTTTTCTTTCAGCTCCCAATTCAGTACTAGAAGTTTTTAAGCAGTACAGTGAGGAGGAAATAGTTCCCGTGTCTACTCCTTACAAAAAGCCATGTCAAATTGTGCAGGTTTTAGTATTTGGCACTGTTTTAAATTTGCATGTAAAACACATAGCATGTTGTTAGGAATGTTTCTATTCCTCCAACTCACCAGTATATCATAATTCTCACATTTCTTCAGCTCCGTGTTCACATAAAATGTGTTAAATGAAAAGTCTGAATACATTTGCAAATAATAATGTTTTAAAACTAAGGCTAAGTTAAATATAGCCTGATGTAGTGTTCACTTTGCTTTACCTATGGTGCACAGAATGTTGGCCAGATCAAAATTATAAATAAAACAATCAACAACAAAAACCACCTTACAAACTGCGATTGAAATTAATTGGAAAAGGAAACTTACAAAGCACAGCTATATTTTTGGCAAAGGAAAAGAAGACCTGTGTCAGGCACAATGGCATTACGATTCACTAAAAATGACGGGTGGGATATTACACAACAGGTGAGCATCAGTCATTTTCTGCTGTGAACAAAGCCTGAAGAAGAAAGACTGAAGCGTGTCAGGGTCAGCCGAGGAAATCTCAAGACTACAATACCAAAGTGGCAAGAAAATATGGCACAATCTCTTGAACCACAAACCTTTTGAATTATTCAAATTAGTAAAATGAATCTCTGAGAAGCACTGCTAGATGGTTTAGAAGGAAATGCTTCTTCCTTTGTTGTTCTCTTCTAAGGTAAAGTTGTTTCTTGTCTGCTTTGAGATCTGTCACGTCTGTGAAACTAACCCAGGTGATGTCACTGCGGTGTCTTTGGGGATAACAAATAAAAAATGAAGAGGACTTTTTAAGTTCAAACAAGATTTTTGAACTCGGAAGTGCTGAAAGATGTAAGCATTTAAAAAGACATGAAAGGTTGAGAAGCTGTTTGCTTTCAAAGCTGGACTGATACTCTGGAATACAATCCAGGGCATTTCAGCCTCCACAGCTTTTATTTGACGTTTCAGTTTTTGGTCCGTCACCGTGAGACCCTCAACTTTATGGAAATACAGTTCTACATAATTGGCGTGTCCTTTTAACACCCAGCTTCATCTACGGAAGTATAACACTGTGATTTTCGCACAAGTTGTCACCATCTGTCGGGACCTGTTCAAAGTCTAAAGAAAATGTGTGCATGTGTAGCACACAAACTCTGTTCTCAATTAATTGACACCCAATGTGGGCAAGTTTGTGCAAAAGCATGTGCGTGAGTGGGTGGTGGTTCCTGCTAGTCACTCTGTGTGTGTGTCGACTCTGAAGGACGGATAGCATGAGACTGTTCATGTGCATGCACACAAACTGCAAGTCTTTACACTTACCAGGAAGAGGATGCGGAAGTTGGCCAGTTCACCGAAGAAATCTTCCACGCTGACCAACTGGGGGTCAAAAGCAAAGTAGCTGCTGATGCTCTCGTAGAGTTTCTGCATGTTCTTGTGCATGGTGGACAGTTTTTCGTACTGCTCCCTGGCATGCTTGCAGAAACCGTGAGAAGAGCGGAGTCAAGGAAAAGTGAGAAGGACTTAGACAGACACAAAACATATTTAGAAGACACTAATGAGTGACGAAACCTCACAAATGTGTTGATCTGTAAAAAACAAGCCATCGTAAAAAATAAAAAAAAAGATCCCCCTCAAGATATATAATTTTAAAAGCCCAGCTATGTCAAGGTCAGCAAAACTAAACATTGGATAAGGAAGGGTCAGAGGCAATCTAATGTCCCATTACAATAACCTCTCCATCTCACTGTGGAGTTGATGGCATGGTGAGCTAATAGCTGCGGCCCTGGAGTAATGGAAAGGTGTTTTGTAGTCAGCAGCATGACACAGATGGTTGCTGGAAAAGCTGATTGCAGTCATTGTTCTATTGTTTCTCACAACAACAGTGGGGTCAGGTTGTTTTGAACCTCACAGCTCACGTCGCACTGTGTAATTTACTGAACAGGCGGAGCACTTTTCTCCTGGTGAATGACTATTGACAGCTGGCATCAGTTAAGCATTATCACAGCAGCCATTGACCTCATACAGACTGCACTTGGACACTCCAAGACTCACAGTCTGGGTGGAAGTACAACACAACACAACACAACACAACACAACACAACACAACACAACACAACACAACACAACACACATATATCAACGTGTACGCAAAAAAAAAAAGAACAAACAGACAGACGAGGAAAAAAATAAATCACAACCCACTTAAAAAACTGTGGTTTTAAAACATGAGCAATGGTGTAAAATGACAGTTGTGCATTCAACAACTTTCATCTTGACTCTTAAGAGGCTATAGTTACTATTGTTTGTCTGTCTGCAGTGGCACAAAACTAAGTACCATGAATTCCAAGGAAAATATGTCTTTGGATCTTAAGCTATATGCTACTACCTGCCTCTGACAGTAAGTCCTATGTGGCATCAAACTTGGGAGGTCAAACATTCAGACAAGTTTAAACATAACAGAAAGTTTACATTGAAATGCCAATGCATCAATCTACAGACGATCAAGTGATTCTTAAACAGACAGAAGAAGAGAGACATAAACCAGAAGAATGAACTCTGGACCAGAAGGTCAACATTAATGCAGAAACAAGTTCAGAATTGATGTGCTGCTGAACCATATGGATTGACGGAGACATACAGACAATCATTTTCAGTGCTTGCACACATGCTTTTGAGTTTCACACATCGACTGACCCACAATGAAAACAATAGTTAGAAAACAAGGCCACCACGCAGTCAGTTATTTTGTGGTCAGCACAGGTTAAAAATAAAACATGGGATGGCAGCTTCACTGAAATTATAAGTATGGCACCAGGTAGCATTTGCAGCGATGACTTAAATAACTACTTTTAGCCAAAATATTTCCAGCCTGAACTAGACAGGAGAATCACACTTTAGAAGGCAATGACCCACCCAACTCTTCTTTTGACTGACTTACCATGACATTCACACTCCAACACAAAGCAACTATCGGTTCTTAACCAAACCAGTCCCACCAATACACAGTCCAAAGAAATTACAGGCAATAGTAGAGGTATTTAAGTCTTGCTGTGTCTGATTGCTTTCCAAACACACAGGACAATGGCACAAGACCTTTTTTCCCATCAGACAGAGGTATTAATGGCATCTAGCTGTACCAAAACTACAGATAAAGGAAAAATGAGTCTCCTACATCTTGCAATGCATTCTTCCCAACATTTAGCCACAAAAGCTAAAGCTACCTGCAGGGGTATGGCAAATGTATTTTTCAAAGTTAACATTGTTTCAGTATTAATATTCATGTTGAGTGATTTATTTATTTATTGTTAATATCAGCTCGACTGAATGTCCATCTATCTTCCGTCATCAGATCGAGAACTGGAGTCCCTCCTGGCCCAGATTGGCAGAGTTGTGCACCCGTAACAGGTGGCCAGTCCATAACATGGCTAACAGAGACACACAGTCACATCAGCAGTGATTTAGATTTCAACCACTACATCACCACTCATCCTGTTAACAATTAATGAACAATGTGAGATAAAGGTGTATGACTAGCTGCTAATCATGGACGTTTTTTTCTTAACTCCTATGGTGAGTGCTACACTCAGTTCATCACGAATTAGAAATGTCCACTGCAATAATAGAACATTACAATTTACTATCATTTGTAATTAGATAGAACCTTGGATTGACCTTGGAGTAAGGCTGAGTGTTGCATAGCTATAACTGATGTCATTGCAATCACTATTATGATTTGGACCTGGAGACGCATCCTGCTTTCCGTACTGCTTGTTAAACATTATATGCAGGCATGTATTCAGGAATGAAAATCAAGGAGCTACGCTGATAAACCTCTGTGCAAACTCATTTACTCCAAAAAGTACCTCCTAAATTTGCCAGCTGATTGCAATAGATTTGTGAAGATTACCTGGTGGGTGCTGAACACTCACCCCATAGAAAAACTGACTTCGGTTCAAGCCCAGGTTGAGTGTGGGGACCTTTCTGTGCTCTACATGTCTGTACATGCAATTTCTCTGGGTACTACGGCTCCTCCCACAGTAGAAAAAAAATACAATCTACGCTAACTGATGACTCTAAATTGACTGTAAAAATTATTGTGAGTGCATGTGTCTGTCTGTCAGTGTTTAAATAAAAGACGTAGAAGATGTTTACATGGTGGATGAAGGAAAGACTTTGCAGGGTCAGGTATGAATTACAGGCAGAAGTCTAGAATTGTTAGTGATATAAAAATATTTGAGAACGTTTTCTTATTCCACTTGAAATAAGACGGTCTATGCAATTGATAATTCACACACTGATAGTCACTGATGTGATACAGAAAGTCATTGTGCTATGCCTCGTGTTAGATTTGCCAAGACAGAAGCTTTCTTTGCATCCTGGGTACAGTTCTAGGCAATTAGTACTCATATATTGTCGCCTTGGCAACATACACAGGCTGGTGGTACAGCATGTGGCCTGTGATTGCCAGGGCCAAACAGTTATCAAGCTATTGCTCTTTGTGAGCAATCTGCCATTATCATGTGGAAGCTCATGTTTTTATACAATGCCATTTATCTGTTCTTTGTGCTTCTGTTCTGTCATCTCGGCCTACATCCACATCCAGGTCCAGGAATTGTCAGAGATAATAACTTACAAATATTTTGTCTTTTTATGTGTGGATATAAATAAA
The DNA here is from genome assembly GCF_963383615.2 of Lipophrys pholis. Lineage (NCBI taxonomy): Eukaryota > Metazoa > Chordata > Actinopteri > Blenniiformes > Blenniidae > Lipophrys > Lipophrys pholis. The sequence continues at coordinate 5,981,886 of NC_137629.1, read as the reverse complement.
ACATGTACATGTGCCCATGTGTGTGTGTGTGTGTGTGTGTGTGTGTGTGTGTGTGTGTGTGTGTGTGTGTGTGTGTGTGTGTGTGTGTGTGTGTGTGTGTATGTGTGTGGGGGTGTGTGTGTGTGTGATATCTGGGCACTGTCAGGATAGGCTGGTTGGATTACTGCCTTGCAAACAAGCGTTTACCAAACCAAAGTCAATGGTTAGCTGCAAGCCCGCACATGGTCTGAAAGACAGATTTATCCCTCTGTCTTTCCTTTCTTTCTCCATCTTCATGTCTGCCTGGTCCTGATTTACCTCCTTTGCTTCTGTCAGACTGCTGTTATCTCTTCTTTTGTAAAGCTCCTCCTGCTCACTCCACTTGTATGTGAAAACTCAAGGGCCTACCGGATAGATGTAAAAGAAAAACTGTTGCAATGGGAAGATCTCTTTTCACCATTCAAACTTGCAAAGTTTTCTACCGCATTGCAGTAGTTGTTTGGTAAAGTCTCAAAATGACCTTTGTGAGGATAAACAGTTCCTGTGGTCCGGTTGACCCAAGGAAAAGGTACCCTCGATACCTACACTAAAAATAGCAGTGCAGTCAATTATAAGTGCAGGACTGAGAGTAATTTAGACACTCAATTTTGCCTAATTGGTCAATATGCAAAATACACTGCAGAGGATCAAGTGATGGTTTTATGATTATAAAAACAGTCAGACCTGAGCCAAAAGGAAGGCAATACTAATGTCGCTATTTAGGAGCAAACAGTTTGTTGATATAATTCAACTGTGGCACAGTGGCAGAGCGATTAACAATATTTACATACAATATTGACTGCACAGCATTGATCGAGTCCAGAGTGCCTCCAGCTCAGGAAATGTCCAGGTCGCAACTGTTGCAGAACGGCAGTTAAAAACACTGAGGCAATGGTTGCTTCTGATGCTTGTTTGTGGCTTGTGGCTCATGGCTCTGTGTGTTCCTCTTTCTCTACTTCACCCCCCCTCCCCTTTGCCAGCTCACTCAAAATACCCATGTATGCACACGCAGTGTGGTAGATGTGTCCCACTGGGGACTGGACTGAGGCTAGCTGGGCTTTTGCTTCTTGTATTTCCACATCAAAGACATGTCATATTGATGGAGCCTGACGCACACTATCCTGCAGCAACACGACCGGTACGGTGGAGCCTTCATCCAGTGTGCACAGAGACCAAACAAACACTCCCGCGCACACGCGTGCACATACACACACACACACGCACACACACACACACACACACACACACACACACACACACACACACACACACACACACACACACACACACACACACACACACACACACACACACACAGCAGTACATGTGGGGCCTTTTCAATGGCATAAAGGACTCGCTGACCCGATTACACTCTATTTATCTTCACCAACTTCATAACCCTAACACAAGTCAATGGTAAACCTTCACCCTAAAAACATGGATTTCCTTAAATCTACATAAAGCATAACGAGAACAAGAATTTTGGTCTGACATGGCAGATTTGACCCACAAACTTGGAGATCTCAAAGGTATTGAACCCAACAGAGAGAAGCCAATAATGGGATGCGCACGCACTGGACGCATGCACTACTATTCTCTGAATGTATTTCTGTCTGTCAGGTTGTCTGTTACTCTTTCTTCTCTTTGTTTCTCAAAGTCACTGGAGCCCCTATTTTCTCTCCTTCTACAATGATAAATCTTTCTTTTCCCTTTTCATTTCTTCCTGTCCAAAACTGTCTCAATCAAACACATCCCCCTTATAATTCTCTTTCTACATTTTTCATTGATATTCCCACCATTAAATTCTCTCTCAAAAAAAAGCTCCCTCTTTTCTCTCCCACTCAAAGTCAACTTTTAGAAGTATGCCGTTTGAGCTGTTCCTGGTATCCGTGTCACTTGGGCATGAAGCTGAGCGAGGAGCGGATGCATTAGGTCTCAAGGTAAAGCATCATGAAGCCTATGGTTGCATCAACCCTGTTTGTCAGTTTTTGCTCTTCTCTTCAAGCCGTCCTCAGAGGAGGGCTCCTGCCTGCACTTCCTGAACACTAAACTTCAAGGATGCCAAAGCAGGACAGTTGCTTCAGGGCTGGAAGGGCCCACAGTTGCAAATGTTGATCTTGCCAAAGATATCTTTGGAGACCTCAGTGGATTTACCACAACTGGTCAGATTAGTGGATCAATATATTTTTTAAATATTATCAAATATTTATAGCCTTTCCTATGGTTTTTTCTTATCTAAACATTTGCCTAATCAGACCAATACATACCCATTAAAGTTGTGATAACAAATGTCTCTGTGAAATTTTTCCTTTGTCTGCGTACAATGATGTACAATTGTCTGTTGACAACAATCTGAGGTGATATCTGATGTCAAGCAACACTGACATGTGACATTACCTGAATTAAACATACTAAGTCTTTAAAGGCCCAATCTGCAAAGCTTTATTTCTGTTTGAAACATTCAACACTAATTTGAAATAGTCAAGAGAAATCAAGAAAACACCAGTCCTAACTTAACCCTAAAGATAGACAATATGTAGCTGTAGAGATTTATGCTAAACGTAGAATTCCCTCAATCTATCTCGTCTGGCAATACGGCCTTGAATCACACAGTGGTGTGTCACTGTAGTGTCTAATCCCTTTTTTACATGACAATTTGAAGTGAAAACTGAAAATCTTCGTTGCGTTTTTGAGTGACTGCAACTTTTTGAAAACAACTCCCAAGGTCGAACTTTTTGAAAATGCTCTGACTCTATCTCAATGGAAATGGGAGAAAACATAACTTTTCTGAAACACTGCTTCTGCAGATGTGCACCATGGCTGTAGTAAATAGTTCTCCTGGACATGCAAGACTAGATGGACAACAACAACGATGGCGTCCCCAGAGTGTCATGACTCCCAGTCCATATTCTCCACGAACTTGGTAGTTTTGTAGTTTGTAGTCACCATAATAGCAATGCAGCTTCATCGTCTGTCCATACGAATGTCAACTGCAACCACCAGTGGCTGAACACGGTTTTCAAAATGTTGCTGTGTCAACGCGAAACCTTTCTGAAAAGAACATACAACGAAACGATTTTCACTTCAAACGTTGTAATGTAAAAAAGTCCTAAACAGTCTTCTATCTATAAAGACAGACCAGGTAACAAAACTGCACATGGCAGTTTCTAGAATTACAATTTAAATGAATCCCAGTTGTGGAGTTCTGCCATCGAAAATACACAAGTACTGTTCCTGAAAACTTATTTACAGAATGTTTTCATGTATGATGCTATATACCCTTTTCTTTGAAACAAGCAAAACATTCCCAAATAATCAACAGGACATGAGAAAAGTCCTGACATCACCTCCAAGACATCTATCTACTGTATAGCAAGAGAGATGTTAAAGTTAGCCAGCTCAGCAACTTCCAGTGTTGTAATGAAATTTCAGAAAAAAGGGCTTGCAGAATAGAGGTAAGTCACTAATTAGTGGTCTACACAGTCTCAGTTTCTGACAGCATTGTACCAACAGTGCTGATTTAATTTCTAATTTCTAATGTGATGTCAGCATTGCTTTATGTCGTTGTTTTGCATTTTTGTAAAGTTTCTGAATCAGGTCCTTGTCCTGGTGTGGCTTCCTCATTACCGAGTTTAATCAGTCACTTTTTATCACATGTGTTTGACATGCCACAGTGGGTACATTTTACATTTGTAAGCTGCGATTAAGGGCACTCATTTTTAACACAACGATGTGACAACAAAATCATATCCAAGTCAGACTTAGCCCAGATAGAAAAAATAAATAAATAAATAAATAGAAGGGCTCTCTTGAAGCCAGAGCATTCAATGTCATGATAAAACCCAGAGAAGGAGTGAGAGAGAGAGAGAGAGAGAGAGAGAGAGAGAGAGAGAGAGAGAGAGAGAGAGAGGAAAAAGATAAACATTTATGGGCAAAAACAAAGTTAAAACAGTTTCCACAATGGCCACCTATGAGGATGGCAATAAATTACCTGGTTTGTTTACCTGTGTGCATGAGAGAGTTATTAAAGTGCTGCATAAACCCTACAGTGGGTGCCCAAAAAGCCTCCTTAATAAATCTCCCGTAACCTAGTTCCATTAATGTTTATTTAATGCTTTTCCTATGTGCTTGCTGGCCCTTGTATCCAAGGCCCCACACTAAGCCTGCTTTCCTCCAAACCCCACCATCCCTGCCTTCTTTATCCCCACACCTACTGCCAACAGCCCCTGTGGGCCAAATTACACCGAGGCTGCCCACTGACTGGACAAAACCCATCATGTTGAGAGCAAGAGTTGGATGAGAAAGGGATGAAGGAATGGTGTTTAGAGGCAGGGGAAGCCAGAGAGAGTGGGATATCGAAAACATTGGACTTTTTTTTCTCCAAAAGGTTATTCTAGGTAATTGAGTGAATGAATCAATGACTGGATTTTTTTTATTTTTGTTGTTGTTGCTGAATGACTATGCAAAGTCATTATTACTGATGGCGTAAACACACACACACACACACACACACACACACACACACACACACACACACACACACACACACACACACACACACACACACACACACACACACACACACACACACACACACACACACACACACACACACACACACACACACAGTGTAAGCTGGCTTCTTAACAGAGCAGGACAGGGCTGTTCTGTGTTGTGTGTGATGGTACAAGCTAAAGGAGGTCTGCAGGGTAAGCAGGGAAGCAGCTGACAGTATCCTGAGTCGGGCCATGGCACCAACACTGGTTCTGTCACAGGGAATTAGCAGAGCAGCCAGTTCCGGGAATTTGGGATGTGACCTGGTGCTGAGGTGGATGGAGGGAGGAGGGGGAGAGTGTGGGAGGAGGATGTTGAAAAGAGAGGGAGGGAGCTGCCAACATTTAAAGGAGGCATTATTCTCTCTGTTTAAAGGCACAGATTGCATTTTCAAATGCACCAGATATAAATATCTGAGCTTGATTTATTATTGTCAGTGATGTGTTATTGTATGTTTCCATATCATCATGCGAAACAGTGGTCAATTGAGTTTCTTCTTTGTAATATTTAACATAAATTCAGTTTGAAGAAACTTGAATTTTTGCTCCAAACAAATGTCTTAAAATCCGAGGTAAATGCTAATGTAAACTTTCCATGTTCAGCACATGGTAATTTTAAGTAAAAATAGAATAAGAATTAACACATCAGTTACATTGCTGTGCCTCAATTTGTAAATTTAATTTTGAATCAATTAATTAAGCAGAGTGATTTAGTAACGCTGAATGCACTGTTAACAAGGTTATCTAATGTAGATATCTTGGTTCACATGAACTTAGAAGCCATGTCAAAAAACAAAAATAAACTGCAGCATAAATGCAAAAGCTACAAACAAAAAGTGAGCAGAGCTTCTGTCTCAGACCAGGTGAGCCGGAAAATTGTTAATGCATTGGACTGGTGGAGTGTTTTGACAAAAACCTGAGGAGAACGCACTGAAGGACATTTGTGATAAGTGGTGCACTTATTTTTTGAATTTTTTGTCAAACTTTCCTGCTAAAACGTTACATCGGTCAATCGGCAAAAAAAAACTAAAAACACTCCTCATCCTTTAACAATTGAAATAATGAAAAAAAAAAAAGCAATTGATTTGTTGTGACCCTTTTGGGCCAACGTACAAAAGTGGTGCACAAAAATCCATGGTCATAGATTTTATCTTTTTTTATAATTTATTTTACTTTGATGAAGAAATGACCAAGCTATGCTGCTGTACAAAATCCTCTTGTCAGACCATGGGCTTAAAAAAGAACTCATTACCTTATAACAGCAGTAATTGAGGTTGAAATGTCTGTGAACAAGACAGTCATCCTGCGCTTGATTACTGTTTAACAAGCCACTCACACAAAACACGTACTGAGTGCATAAATATATATATAAAAAAAGATGAAGATAAAAAGTGTTTTAGGTGTCTGAGTCTGAAATGTGAGTCCGTTTGTTGTTGATAAGAATGCAAGAATTCATGTCAGGCTCATTTTACATTGTGTGAATAATTAAATCTGTGGCAAAATGAATGCCACGGTGCAACAATACTCTCTGAAAACTGCTGGACTTTGTCCAAAGTAATCAAAACAACACCTTGGATGAAAATCAACAGTGTGCCACTGAGAAATGCTATCCTGTCGATCCATCCCCATGACTGAGACAAGAGTGGCTCTTTTTCCCTCCCTGTCTCTCTCTTTCTCAGTCTCCCTCTCTCTTGGACGCTGGAAGGTGACAACAAGGTGGTGGGTATTAAATCCAATTAATGTAATATTAATGTAATGTCGCTGTGAAGAAAACAACACTTGCCTCAGTTCTGTGGATTTAGGTCATTTCAATAGTGTGTCACTGATGATGAGATCAGGGGCCACACCATCTGCTGCTGGAATACTTGTTCTTGTCAAGGTAGATGGTATATTAGAACTGGCGGTAAGCATCACAGTGATAGCCCCATATATGCATTTGGAAATCATTAAAAACCTTTCTGATGGTATTGCATGGCTTAATAAAAATCCAAAGAGACTGAAATATGTGAGCAGTGCCCAACACATGTAGGTAGTAATTGTGAGGAATGTATTTTACATACATCAGAGGTTCGGTGAATTATATTACCCGGGGTCATGACCTTTACTTGCTCTATAATCCCCTCCATCATTTCACCTACAGCTCCTTCCTCCCCGATCACTGGAAATTAAAAGCTGGATTTAATGTCAATTTTACCGTCAATTTATTCTGCCCGTCTGTCTCTGAAATATTTATACGTGTAGAGAAGAAGGTTGCTTCTGCTTAAGCATTCAAAGCGCTTCACTACAGCACCCAGCTGGTGTTATAACAACTCAATGAGGGGGAGACTGGTGAGTGTAATGACTACATCTGATAAAGGAAAAGAGATGGTATAAATTAGAAATGAGGGGATTAGGTCCATGGGAATGACCCACTGAATCATGGATAGGCTATTAGAAAGAGCGGTCAGAGTGCAGGAATAAAATGAGAAAAATAATTTGGTGTCCACTATAATGGGTTCATGAGTGTGAACACAACACAGGCCCATTATGAGACTTGGAAACACACTCACACAATACAAATCTGTGCGTGCGCGCGCACACACACACACACACACACACACACACACACACACACACAGACACACACGTTTATCTTTGGTAGCCATTTACGGTTGTTGTCATCCTTTTACCCTCATCCAAAACAATCTCATGCCACATCAATGCCTGGAGCGGGTGTCTCTGTGCAGTTTTCAGAGTGGAAACATGACAATGCAAATCCACTGTGTTTACAATGTTCACTCTTGTCAAACTGCAAAAGGTCAAGTCTCTTGCTTCCCCTGATCTAATCGGTAAACATCTATCTCTACCTAACATTACAATGACTCTCAAGAGGCCTCTTGAAGAGAAAAGACGGGGCAGAGAACACAAGCCTCATGCATTTTACTCGACAAATATGGTCGAGCATGTAAAATGGTATTACACTGTTTAAAAGCCACAGGAAACCAAACTGCAATGCAGATGATTGTGTTTTTTTTTTTTTTTTTAAATTATTAAAGATCCCATATTATACAGTTTTTCAACAATTTCACATAGGTGTCAGAGTAAAATAACATTGTATTCAAAGTGCATTTTTCCAAACCCAGCATTGGTCCTGGATTTCAACCAGTCTAAAACTCTGTCTAGTGAGCCCAACCAAGATCAGGCTATTTCTGTGTCTGTGCCTTTAAATGTTAATAAAAAATTACTCCCACTCGTAATTTTAGAAGGCAGAGCTCATCGACCTGTGGTAGGGTCAAATGAATATACTCTACTAGAGGCAGGAGTTATTTCCCCATATGATGTCATGAAGGGTAAATCTCTGAAACACCTATGTGTGGCAAGCAAGTGAGGGAGGTGATGGATTTTCTTTACTTCTGGGGCCTCATAGACAGGCCATGGGGGACACATATTACTGCTAGAAAACCATTATAGAATGAATTTAGCATAATATTGGACCTTTAAGTAAAGTTACCAGTAGTTAGGATTATTGCCTATGTTGTACTTTTGGCTGGTACCATTTGGCCCCATTTCTTTGGGTACTGTGGCTTCCTCTCACAGTGCAAAGTCATGGTAGGTTGATTGGTGAGTCTCAAATGGCCGCCGGTGTGCATGTGTGTGTGAGTGACAGTCTATCTCTATGTGTTGCTTTGTGATGGACTGGCGACTGGTCCAAGGTGTACCCTGGCCTTCATCCAATGTCACCTGGAATTGCCTCCAGACCCTCTGACTCTTTATTATTTTAGGGAAAAAAAATAGTTGGACACCAGTGATGCCTAGGATACTGTATTTAGGTTTTTGGAGTTCAGTAAAAACAATCTGATATTGTTGTACAAAACTATCAAGCAGAAGGATGAGTGCAATCAAACTCATGCTTTGAGTTTAATTAGCATCCAGTTTAGATGCTGTTACTGTTCACCTCTGAAAGATGGAAGCACATGCAGTTGTGCTTCATTAACACTGTTTGGTGCAGTGATGAATTATCATTGATGCTGTATCGTCTCTTCTTTATATCTGTTCCACTTTGTGACCTGGCTTCACTGACTCACGGAAAGTATATCGTAATACCAACATGCCGTACTTCTGCTGGGGAGGACAGTTGGCCTTTATCTTGCAGTGTGATCATTTTAAAAGACTTGTTTAGCTTTGCCACTGAGGGGAGTGTACAGAAACTTCTTTGTGCAGTATTGAATTGTTTCCTTGCATATGTCATGTCTGTGAGCTTCTTTGCAACAATGACAGTGATGAATCACAGTTGTTGGTGTGCACTTTTTGTTTATGGTTGTGTCTTTCTGCTTTGTTGTTTCAACTGTCTTTATCTCCCTCTAACAAGCTTTCTGCAAACTCACTCTCACGCAGCCATGCACATTGTCTCTGGCCAACCTGTTGTTAACAGATCGTAACAAATGTAGGTCTGTCACAGACACATTTATCTGTGCTGTAGAATTGCTGCATTACAGTGATTTTACTTTAGCTTGAGCATTGTTAGTGTCCCCTATTCTAGTGTTTACAAAATAAGGAGTGCTTTAATTGAGCTGTTTAGTTAGTTTCTAATTGTTTTTCATGGTATTTATGCCATGTGTACTCTCATCATTCATTTGTTTCTCTTTGCTAGAAACATTTGTTCTGCAAATGAATGTCAAATAGTCATTTGGTGTGCTGGGCATTGTGGTTCTGCTGCTGCAAACAGGGCTTTTGCATCCTTGTGGAAGACCTCAAACTATTCAATATGGACAGACAATCTATCAAAGGTAAGTACCACAGCTCAGCACTTGTCACAGTTGTGCTTTGGTTCAAGCACGAGACAGAGGAACTCCTCATCTCTTTCTCAACTTTGTGAAAGGAAATGTACGAAAGTCTCCCCCTCTTTATTATACAGAGGAGGAGCGCAAGGTCATCATCTTTGGGTGATGACGAATTCATCCTCTTCGAGAGGAATGAGTGGGCACTCATCTATTTGAACCTTTTACTGAATATTTATCAAATATTTGCATTGTTGCCAATATTTGATTCAAAATATTTTGCAGGCAAGCATTTTGCATTTTAAAGACATTTATTCATCACACCTCCAGTGTGGAAGGGCCTTGAACATAGTAATTTCCTAAACACATTAGTAATGCTGATGTGATTCATGTTTGCTGTCAATGAAGTCTTGAGTTGTCTGAGGCTATATTTGTCCAGGGCGTGCGCTGTCTTTCACTGTGTTACACCATAACGAACTGTAAAAGTTTGCGGCAGCGCATTTTTGGATTCTTTATTCATACTGTATCGTTCCATTTCAGACGTTTCAGTGTTTTTGTTCTTTAGTCCTCTTAATTTGTGGCAAATTATATTGCTTATGCTTATACCATCTGCAACTCCCACCATCTTTGAAAAACACGCAGGTGGGAGCTGTTCAAAAATGCCATTTGACTGAGGTTCACAGCTTCTCCAGATGATCACTATGCATAACAGTGGAAACGGGACCTCTTAGGTGGCCACTTAATGCATGCCTTCTGAGCACGCCGGTAATCAAGGCAGGCAGTGCAGTTTGCAAATGGACATCATGTTGGGCTGCCTTTGATGTATGCTTCCAGACTGAAGGGGAGTGTTTTAAATGTCAGTGGAGTCTCCAGCCTCCATGCTGGACCGCCTCAAACTGCCAATGAAGCACAACAAATGAAACATGGGCTACAGCCAGATTTCTTGATATTATGCAAAAGGAATTGATATACTTTAGATAGTACTGTAACAAAATCTTGTCTTTTTCATTTTATGGTCTAAACATAGGAATGAGAACACATGTCAGAAGCTGGATCTGAAGTTTTTCTTTTTACACTCCATAACAAGGAATGGTTTATTCAAATCAAATCAATATGTGAATGTGAAAAGGGGAAGACATGAGACATCTCGCTAGGTCTCATGTCTGCACAGTTTACACAGATTTCATTAACATGCTGAAATGAAATAAACTTAGAATTACTGCATTGTGGCTGTATCTCTCCAAAAATCTGTGACGCTACAAGTCTATACAGATAAGTCCATTCAAAAATTTCACAAAAGATATTAAATGGCACTTGAGAGATATCTTGAGATGAACGTACATAAAAAGACCACAGAAATGTTAAGCATGAAAAATATCCAAACAATTCAGTTCATTATTTGAAGCTAACTAAAGTTTAACTCATAGTTGGTGATGTCAGAGGCAACAGTGTTAAGCTGTTAACACTTGCAGATACCTACTGATATTTTTCAATAGCTGAAATTGAATCTTGGGGTGCAGTTTGAACCGTTTGTAGAAACATACTAAATTGTGGCATAAAAGATGAAAAATAAAAGAAAGTGGAGGGTGGGAGAGAAAGCAAGAGAGATAGATTCAAATAGACACTGTATATTGATCAGATTCCTCCAGTCAGACCGGTGGCCCAGCAGCTGGCGTGACCGGGTACAGCTCCATTCAATAGCCTTATCATTACCACAGCACAAACCCATTCAGCAGGTCAGCCTGTTTGGCCCCTGGATCAGTGTTTCTGTGCATTTCTCTGTGTGCGTGTGTGTGCGTGTGTGTGTGTGTGTGTGTGTGAGTGTGTGTGTGTGTGTTCAAAGAGGATGAGAACAGGGTGGTGGGGGTGAGGGGTGGTGGGATTTCGATTCTTTTAGCCAATGAATCCCATTATAAGACCACTTACAGCACATTTCTTTGTTCGGAACACTTTCAGCCTAATGAAGTGTCCTGAAAGAAGTGGGGGAAAAAAAAAAAAAGTTAGTGTTCACTTGAAGGGGGCTGGACAGCAGACAGTAAGCAAGCCGAGAGACTTTAATGCAAAGCTGAGGTCTGGGAAAGATTTGGCAAACTAGAATATAAAGATAAGTTTAGCATCTTAAAGTTGTGCTCTGTGACTGACGTGCTTTAAATTCTAGCCAACTGGCACAAAAAGGCATGACAAACATAACAATGAAACATCCGAACAATCACTGCTGAAGCATTTGGAAAATTGGGATTCTTTAAATACAAAGGGACAAGCCCGTCCCTTATTAGATTATAGTGAGACTTGAGTGGCAGAAGTAGCTGTCAAAGACGTGGAGCAAGAGGAGGAGAGCCACAGAGCGGGGAGGGAGGAAGAATGGAGCCGTCTCCATGGGCAACACACAGGCACATACACTATTTTTAGCAAATTAATTTAAGGCTCTAAATAATTAACTGATAATTATCTGGCAATCAAGAGTAAGATAAAATGATCTCCCCAAGAGTTTTTAAGGCATGTGGCTCAGCGGGCGGACGGAGGAACTCTGTGTGACTCGCCAGTCAAAAAACTGCTGGGTGTCACGATGCTGAAAAATGAGACAAAATAATTGACGATGGGAATACTCTAAGATGTGTGTTGCTCGAAGGCAAGTGGATTTGCCAATGATTAGCGTGTAATGACTGACAGTAAACTGGCACTCACAAGGTATTTGTGTGTGGAATAATGGATGTGTGGAGCAGCTGTCTCAAGCCTGTTTGTCACATGTTGATGCACGCAATCAAGCATCCATATGTAAATATAAACAACGCGACCATTAGCATGCTTGCACGCACGTTGATTACACAATGGGTATTGCGTCAACATCTTAAGAGGAGTTCAAGAACTTTTAAGGCTTTTTGGAGAGAGGCGACTAAAAGTGGAGGTGGACGTTTTGTGTCTAAGTTTAGGTTATCTGCACACCTGACCTTGACAAGATCCCCTCTAAAGAGTGAGGAGGCTGGCAAGCAGTTGATGAACTGCCTCTGGCTGAGTGTGTGTATGCGTGTGTGTTTTCCCACCTGTAAAGAAATAAAAAAAGCACCTTCATTGCCAGTTCATCTCCTTCCGACCAAGTGTTTCTGTCTTTATCTCTCTGACCCTCTCATAATTCACTTCTGCTCTCCTGCACTCCACGATTCATGTATCCTCCGACTATTGAACAGTTAAAAAAAAAAAAAAAAAAGACAGTGATTTGCTGCATTTATATAGAACAGCTTGTCGAATCTGTCAATCCATCCTCCCCCTGACTTGCATCTATTTTCCTTGATGCCTCCTTAACTACTACCTTCATGGTGTGTAACTAATTGTAAAACACTGCTGAGTGGTACTGGGAGAGGAAAATGGAGGGAAAAATGGGTTTAAGTGAGCGCTACCTACCTGCCAGCAGTTTTCAGGATCTCTTGAAAAAAAGAGCTTTCCACAAAGAAGGGCAGAATGTTTATGGACCACTAACAACCATTTGTTAAATGAAAATCTACTCTTTTATGTGGAGAGATAATAGGCAAGCATTTATAAGCAAGGCTACACAGGCATATGTTTGCATACTGTGTCCTTTTTTGGGTTTCGGGAATAGAGCGAGGGCACAATTAGCTTGACGGTGTGACGTGCTTTGGTGAGAGCTAAGGTTGACAGGCCTACCTAGCCTTCCCACTGTGCAACCTTTTATAAAATCAATGCCACCACTAAACACAACTCTCCCCTGTGGAGCCGGGCACTGTTACAGCCTCCTTCCCCTTCTAGTGCGGGGAGGAAAACACAGACAAACAGATAAATTAGAGCCTCCCCAGCTGCCCTCCTCTCATCCTCTAGACTGTCTACTATTGTGAAGGGACAACAGACTGTCAGTAATATATATATATATATATATATATATATATATATATATATATAAAGGTAATTCTACTTTTTGAAACAAGGACCCCTGCATTTAAACTTCCTTTTTGTCAGCCAATTATATTTTCCTTTCTCTACAGAAACATAGTGCTATTTGTGAAAATCATTGTTATTGGCTTGATTGGTTGGTGATGGGTGAAATAGCAAAAAGAAGAAGGTGGTTTGGATGCTTTGTACACATCAACCAACATGATCTCCTGGACTGCTGAAGAATGCATGAAATTTGTATTATCACAACACGGACAAAAAGGAAGGCAGGAAACTGTGTTGGAAAAAGGGACAAAGAGCACATTGTTAGCAGAGAAAATAGACATTAGCCTTATTGTCTTGCTTTTTTGTCTTGCACCTCAAAGAGGAAGAGTTCTTAGGCCGTTCTCCGAGCACAAATTTAGAGAGGTACTGGCATTAGGAACTTGCAAGCAGCTGACAGTGATAGTACTGTTGGTGAAAAGCCTAAATGCCTCTTTTGAAAACACATGCATTGTTGTCGTGCGCAGTGGTTCTCAATCTTCAGCTTCACGCGATCTTTTTATCAGATTTTTTTCATTTTTATTTTTTATTATTACAAAGATTTGCCTTTGAGCACTACACAAACACGCCGCAGCACTCTGAGTAGGTTGCTTGGCTGTGTTACCTGCTACAACTGCTCCATAGCACCATGACTGCAGTCATTTGGCAGTCTGTTGCTCTAATTTGCATCAGATTACATGCCCACAGAGGCAAACTCTCCTTAATGGGTAGCATCATCCACACAGGTGGCGGGGAAGGAAACGTGAGATGGGGACACAAAAACAATACGCCACTTCAAATGCTTACTTGTCAATGGCTGATTGCCGGTCTGATGACATACATTTGTGCAGTGATATTTTTTTTCAAACTGCTCAATATCTCCACCATTAACATTAACCACACTATTCCACAGTGTGGTCACATTAACCCAGTTATTCTCTTAATTACCATGTCAGGGATGTTACCGTGACCTCAAAGAGTGGCTACGCCACAAATACCTTTGCTTCCAAATGACGCACATCAGCATCCTAAACGTCACTTGGAGTAAATATGAGTGCGTTTCTATTGCAATGTAGGTGGTTTTAACTTGACGAGATGCAGCCCACTTCTTATCAATGTGGGTAGCGTTGGATTGTGGGTGGTATGGAGCCGGAGAACAATCTATATCAGTCATTAAAATGCAAATGTGTTTACCAAGTCTGGCTTTGATGCCGCACTAATAACAAGCAGTGTGGAACAATCATGACTCAAACTTGTGTAGTGACCTATTGAACGCTCGCCGACGCCATGTAATGAAACAAGAGCAGGAATAAGAGCAGTTTCGACAGTCAATACAAAACCCTGCCATTATCTGAGGAGGTGAAACAGCGAATTAGGCGGCACAAGATGACGCTGGCACATTTCCAGAGCTGCATTTCAAAAGAAACCTAGACTCTATGCGCTAAATTAAAGATTATTGCCAGTGAGACAGAAAGGAAATGCTAGTGTGCTGTGGAAAATAAATATGGGTAGAAGCACAGCACCTGTTTATGCATTATAATCCGATGCAGCTGGATAGAGCTTGCAAGTGAACACATAGGGATCTCCTATCTTGGCTGATTGTGTCAAGTGAGCAACACAAATAAACAACACCTAATCTGTTTATATAAAAACATTAGGAAACATTTCTGCTTGTCACAGTGTATATCAGCTGTTGTTAGCTGTGACCTCTACGATTTTGGCGGGATCGTCATGTGACCCCTCATTGTAAGAAAACGGTGAAGTGGTCATCTAATTTCTCACTCTGAACTGTCTGGTTTGTTCATTTTAGATGGTCAATAAGGACAGCTGATCTATCCTTTTGTAATAAAACATAGAAATGTATCATAAATGAGGTCTCTGCCACCAGGCCAATAGAAATATATTTATGATCCATTTTACACTTTGAAAAAATCAAAAATAGGGTAGTATTTTGCCTTCTTGTGTGTCTATGGGGTTCAAAATAATTATTTACTATGAACTATGAACTCCTTAAATGTTTAGTGATAACGTACCAAAAGCTCAAAACAAGAGTTTATATATTAACAGCAGAACGAGCCGTTTGGCAGTAAATACTCAGCTATTTCTTAGGATGTGCAACACATATACTCAGCTGTGCTGCAAACACGTCTCTTACAAATGTGGCTTCAATGAGAAGTATGGAAAATGCACTTTTTAAGTATGAGTACTAACCTTTAGCTACTTGCAGATACAGAGTACCGATACAGGTACTTATTAAATGCCATTAAGCTTAATTTATACTCCATATGCAAACAACATGTGAAGGCTATGCGTTGACATGAAACACCTCTGCAGAGCCGAAGCGTCGGTGCTACCCGCACCTCCAACAACCAGACACGCTCCAGCTCACTGTTAATGAGTGCATCAGTCATATTTTGATCATGTGTAGCATGTAGCATCACAGGTGTTTGAGCCCTGAAACTCTTTGGCATGTAGCATAGCTCCGAGAAAAATCCTCCTGGATCCACAGAGCAATTAAACTAATAGGCGACATTGGGCCCACTCTACTGGTCCACATGATGATGAAGTTACTGGTGTTGTACAAACTCGCTTTGGCCTCCTCTTGATATTTTGGCAGAACATAAATTACAGTACTTTTGTCATTCTCATTACGAGTTCTCTTACTTCAGGTGCATGTTTGTATGTGGTCACGAAGACAGATGGAATAACATAAACTATCTAAATTTTTACTAGTTACAAGCTAATATCTCATAGTGTCACATTAACAATGTCATGCTTTTTCCACATGTTCAGGGAATGATTGATTCTTGTGCACCTTTTCAGAATTATATCAACAAATATAATCCATTTCCGTGGGCTCACCACCCGCAGGAAGGTTCTTAATTGGTGCAATGTGATCTGGGTGACTGTTCTCTGACTGCCATCCCCGCGACCCGGAAATGGATAGGTGGGAGAAAATGAATGAATGAATGAATGAATATATTCCAGATACTCACAGAACAGCAATTGCAGGTTTGCTCCATCTTAACCACACAAATGCATACATAAATATATAATGTATAGATGCAGAAAAATCTCATGGTAACTAGAGTGTAGACATATTGTATCAGAGTGGGTTCAGTCCTATAAATGAAGGTGTGCCGGCATTATGTCTACGTTTTGGTGAACGTCAGCCAATAAGTTCAGAAACTATTTTATCACTCTACCCCTGCAATCCACTCCTCAAGCTTTTACCAATTAGAGTGGTCTTGGTCCAGAGGCATAATCATAATAAAGCCACTTTTTAATCACAGTTAATTATAAGATGCTAATAAAAGAAGCAATAAAAATTCTGTATTAAAATTAATGGAAACAAAAAAGAAAAGACCAGAGATTACCTCTATTCCCACATTACTGTCAATAAGTAAGACAGACAATACTGACAGTACTGATAATCACTGGGAACTGATGAGGGCCATCTCCTGCATTTTCATCTGGAGGGAAAATAAAAGGCTGTGAAAAATCCAGTGTCTGCCCTTGGAGCCTGTGTAGCAACACAAAGCCATCCGGAGGCTCTGTTCAGAATATCTACTCACTCATACAATCTGAGAATCCTGAAAAGTGTTCACAAACCTCTTTAAAGCTTAGTCAATCTGAGTGGAAGGGATTGAGAGAAGAAAGGAGAAGACTAGGGAGCGAGTACAAGGAAGCAATATATGGGTGAGGGAGACAGAAGGAGTAACAGAGGAGGGGAGGGGCCCCGGGCTCATCTCTTTGCAAATCATACCATCTCTGTAAAAGCGGACAGGAAGGTAGGGATGAGCATTACTACTAATCTCCAATCCGCACCTTGAAAAGAAGTCTGACTTTCATCTGGCACTAACAAGCTCCCTCTTGTGATCTCTGTGGCTGACAATAGCACTTCAATGAAGAGATTACACAGTGTATTTACTGTACTATGTAGTGAATCTCCAATACAGAGCCTACTACCCTGATTGTAATGAACTCCATGTGAGTTACGTAATGGCAGTTTTTAAATGTTGTAGCATGCACTGATAAAACAAACGAAACAAAAAAACAAAAAAAACAAAACAAAACATATGTTATTTTAACAAAAAAAGATATGATAATCAGTAGACTGTGAAATTACAGCTAATCTCAGAAAGGATTACTATCTGATCAGTCTGGCATCAAGGACAATACTTGATACTGTTCTGTTTCAGATCAAATCTAATAAGCTTAAAGGTAAGTATAAGGCTTAGTATTCATTTGTGGATAGAAAAGCCCATTCTGTACACAGTTCACTTGTAATATGATAAAGAGATATTGTTGGGGGATTAGGTTATCTCCCAGGAGATCTATTACTGGATAAATCCTACTGGCTGTCTTATGAATCATTACCTTACTTGTTACAATCTGATCTGTACATCCTCTCTCTCAGCTACCAACACAATGACCATGCTCAAATGCAATCACATGCAATCCTACAGACACACACAGTGATTTAAACCCATGTGCGTAACAGCAGGCAGATGCATTTTGGAGACATAACAATGAAAGCCTAACGCAGAGCGCTAAAGTGGTGCACTCAGAGATCATTTAGTGTGTCACTGAGCTTCTGTTAGAAATATACAAAAAAACATAAAAAATGAGAGATCAGAATCGGTGGCCAGCCAATACTTCCACAGCATGGTGGTGTATTTTCATTGTCCTGTGTGCAATAAAAATCAGAAAGGTAAGGAACAGACAGAACATCGGCTGTAAATTCTTCAATGGCTAAAGTGACATTAAATAACAGCCGGAATAATCTTTGTCATGAGGCATACAGTTTCAGTCAAACCGGCTCCAGCAGAGTGCTTTTTGGCTATTAGCAAACAAACCAAAATGAAGGAGCATTAAACATTATGGGAATGGAGAAGCAACTGGATAGACATTTTGACAGAAAGTGCCACAAAGTCTCAAGTCATTATGAACACACTGGCACAATGCATCACCCACCTCGCTTTGTTATTACACAATCAGCTCAGGAAACATCCTGTATCACAGTCACGAATGTGGTATTTAGCAAGCCCAAGAAAAAAAAGGAGAGAAAAAGACAACAAACTGAACAGTGTTTCTGTACAGAGCCTAAGGGTTAGATGGGTGAAATTCAATCCACTTTTTCCCACCTGTTAGAAATCTATTAGAGCCCAATAAGGATGCTGAGAGGAGAGGGTTTGAGATATTTCAGGTCAGACTTGGAGGTTAATTGCTGAGTCGTCTGTCTGGTCAGTGAGGGGATCACTGTGTGAAACCAATCCTGAAGGCAGGGGATGAACAGTGAGTGTGGATGGCATTTGGGAGATTAGAAGAGTTGATGGGAGAGGCAGAGGCAGAGCGAGTCAAAGAGAGAGAAGGAAGAGGGAAACATGAACCCGTGGACCTCAAATCAACACTTCTGCGAGGCTGCCAATGCTAAGTGAGTTTGGAAATACACTTAATGTGCTTAAGAGTGGTTATGTGTAGCCAACAAGACCAGTGTGGCTGGCTCTGCTTACATTTAAAGAACAGGGTGTGGTTTAACCTTTGTATGAAGGGGAGACGGTACAAAAATGATAATACTATCAGAAATAACTGCTCTACTCACCTAACACTTACTACAAGGTGAGAAACACACACACTGCCAGAAGCACACACACACACACACACACACACACACACACACACACACACACACACACACACACACACACACACACACACACACACACACACACACACACACACACACACGATTAACCCTCTCCCTTCACTGAGGTAATTAAAGAGGATCTGCTGAACAGAAGAGACCAACTGATTAAAGTCCGGGTTAATTGCATCCATAGAAACCTCAAGGAACAGTTATTCAGCTCGCGTCACTAAACAGTTTAAAGTTACAGAAAATGACACACCAACATAAATAATAAATAATAACACCGTAATAATAAATAACCATAATAATAACCATAAAAATATAATCACAAACAGGCATAGAGGCTGGCGATGAAGAATTGTTCACTTCATTCTGATGAAGGTCAAATTAAAATGTGGGATGGAGGCTGTGGTGGGGTGATGATAAGTATTTGGCTGTCTTTTCAGATGTACAGTCTAAAGACACGGCTCTCCTGTGGGCAACGCTCCACATCTCTGGAGCCGCTGCCATGCCAGTCCCATTTCACAACTTGTTCTACATCCGTGACACACACACACACGCACGCACGCACGCACACGCGCACGCACACGCACACGCACACGCACACGCACACACACACACACACACACATGAATGCAGCAGTTTCTTTCAGACACTCACACATACAGAACGTCCCTCATCACCTTGCTCAGAGATGAATGAGTTTGCCGCTGTCCTCAATCATTTTAATCACTTCAATGGAAAACGCCTCATTCACAGCTATCATCCTGCACTGCCTCGCAGCTATCTCATGTGTACACATTCCTACACTCCCCAAAAGCCCCCCTCGCATGCACACATGCGCACAAACACAATGACTATCATTTTGTGATAGTACGTAATAAGTACAATGACACTATAGGACCACATGACCCACTATAGTGCCGAACAATATCAAGACCATCAGGTTTATGGTGCAACAACAAAATATTATTAAGCTCACTGTCATATTGTATAATTACAGGACAAATGCTGATGCCCAACAAATAGCCCTCGATATGGATGTAATGTCAACTGCCTGAAACAATTTGTACTTCAAAAAATTACACTTGTTACAACACACCAGCAGCAGCCCTGTGATATAATGATGATAATAACGCAGTGGAGCTTAAACTAGGGTTGACCTTCATGCTTCAAATCACATGAGCATTAAGTGGAACAATATCAATTCAAACCACAGCAATTTGAATTTGATAATTTCTAAAACAAAAATCAATCTTTTTGATAATTTTCCTCTCATTTAGAGGATAAAACACAAATAAATGGAAAAATCTACTGTTATTGTTAAACATACACATTTAGAATGGGAATTATTTGAGCACTTCTTTCTCAGACAAAAGTTGCACTCCTATTGTGGTTTTGGCAACACAATTTGCACTGAATACACAGCCAAATGTATTTAGAAGAATTTACATTACCGTATAATACATGTAGTGACATTTCTTCCTTGCAAAGCCACAACAGATATGTAATTGGAGAATCCAGAAAAAAGATAATCATTATGAATGCAATACATTGACACTGCTATATCAATGTTTAGGACAGGCTGCAAAGTAAAGAGATTAAATAACCAAAAACAGTGAGAATGCTGAGCTACATTACATATATTCTGTCTGTGGGTTGAATGTGCAAAACACCACATAATTAAATGTATACTGATGCATTGTGTACAGAACGCCAGAAGATGAGTACATGTTGAACATAGAATTAGAGTAACATTTGATTACTATTGGTTTTGTGCCCCCCCCCCCCCCCCCCCACACACACAAAAAAAAAATCCATTGTGATATTTTCCCTTCTAAATTCATAAACAAACATTGAACAATTCAAATGTGAAACCTGTGACGACACATCATGTTTGCAAGCACTAATTCATTCTTCATTTGGATTCTTCATCTCCATTTGCAACTGGATAACACTTATGAACCAGGTGGTACAGCAAACCGATTTACATTGTCACATTGCCACAGGCATTAAACAGATGGAGAAAAAAGAAACGAAGACAGTCAGTATGCATTAGGTTTTATAAATTGACCTTTAAAAATCGGATTTGCTAATGCAAATTGTAGTGGGTCGATGGAGTACATGCAAATCGAATAATTTTTCAGATGGAGCATCATGACCTTACTCGCAGAAGTTGAAGAATATGACCACGAGATCAAACAAGCCTCCAGCATCATAACCCTTGCTGTACTATCCATCACAAACGTGCCTCAAGAGCCCACTCGGCCTACAGAGCTCATGAAAAGTGCAGTCAGTCTTTCAAATGGCTCAAAATGTTATTTATTTGGCCACATTGTGCTTCAACGTGCTCCTAGAAACAATATAGAAAGCTTCCCAACCAGTTTTCAATCACAATTATGGGTGCCAAGGTCTGCTGCGCCGAGGTGGAGATCTTGTTTGTCTGCATTTTTACAGAAAATATGCACATCTCCCCAAGGTTCATGCTTTAAAATTGGCGACCCTACAGCGCCATTCTACAACAACATCTCATCACCAATGAACTGCTATGGCACAGCCAGCATGAATCTCCAGTGTACGGCTTATTCCTAGACACACCTCTGGATGTGTGCTTTCACACATTGCTTTGTCTGAAATGTGACGTACAATATCAGGAAATGGATGAACAAAAATATGCTTGAATCTGCATTGTAGGTGCTGGTGTGGTAAACCAGGCTCCTTCTCAGACCATAGGTCTGAATAGAGGAGAATAACAAACAGAGGACAAACAGTGTCATCACACAGTGCTTCGGACGTTGAGCTGTGTAAAAGGTGGAGCTGCCAGTAACCCCGAACCCCCTTTAAAATGAGCATTTCAAAGACTTGTTCAAATACATTATCCCCGTGTTCCTAAATACAAAATACAGTAATAAAATGGGGATATCAAAAACAATGCAGTAGGTTTATATTGAGGCCATCCATTAACTTCTGTAGGCATACTGGGTGCTCGGAGAGTGTAACTGAGGATCAGCAGGTCACACATTCATTCTTGAGCAACACAATTTAACACACTTGAAAGGAAGTGAGGGGCATTGCTCCATTTGTTGCTTGATAATCCTCTGAATGGTACAGATTGAGGAGAGAAAGTACAGACCATGCATTGGTCATGTTTGTCACTAGACATCATGTAGGCTCAAGAGTCTCACAAGAGAACAGTTTACCTTTATGACCACGTCATGTTGTTTTACTTAACTTTAGTGACACCACCAATGTCACTGCTTATTTGTTAGTCGTTGCATAATTTTAGTTTTAAGCATGTCAATGGAGATGACACAATTTCGAACTGGAGTATACTCTTATCCATTCAACACTATAAATATATCACAAAGAAGAAAAGGGTGTGATATATATATGGTTTTGGTAGCTTCTACCTATGTTCTCCACATTTTGAAGTCATGGCTGCAAGGCATGGAGGAATCAAAGCAGAAGCCCAAGGGTCCACCATAAGTCTTCATCGCACAAAGTCAATTCAAGGTCAGCTGCTGGTTCAGGGTAGAAGATGCGTCTCGTGCATCCCTGTTGCTGTTAAATGACAAGGCTGAGTGCCACCAACTGAACACGTCCTGTGATGAAGGGAAAAAAAAGAAAGACTAGAATTGAGGTGGTGGAGAGAAATTTGAGCCATTTATGTAACTTATCCATTTTAATTTTTACGTCAATGTTATTGCGCACTAAAGTGTTACCTGTCATCCCATGTGTCAATACACTCTGCAAACAAGCTGAACTCATGTAATCACATTCATGGAACAGGCATCAACACAACCAGCAACACTACTGGGGGTCAACATATCTATCCATGCTGCTAATTAGAGGTTAACCGTCAATAAAAATAAAAACAGGCGTTACTTTTGTTTTGACTTGCAGTATATTAGCTGTGCTAGAGGAAGCTATAAAGCTATTTGTAAATACTTTATTTTCCATGGCAGGTCTGACGTATAACTGATTTGATACCCTGGAACGAGGTAATGAGGATATCAACATACAATACCAGCGCCTATCAGCTAACAATACAGCCTCAGTGGCAAGTCAATTATGGTGGTCTGTACCGTACTGATACATGAAGGAGCAAAATTAGATGCACCAGTGAAGCAGAGGAGGAACATAAAACAATAACTGTTTCAAGTCTCGTTTTGTGTGTGTGACTGCCCTACGCCCAGAGAGGGACATAAAGACTAGAAGCAGTCCATTGATTGGTTCAATTGATGAATCAGTCAATTATTGCCTGGGTATATTTATTGCCTTGTAGGCAGACCCTGGATGTTATGTTCCCCGGTAGTTGGCTTGCTGAATCAAAGCAGCACATTATCCACCAAAATGAACAAGAATAATACTCTACTTCTTGAGGTCATGGAAAGTTCACACATTGCTGTCCTGCAAAGTGAATTCTCTTAAGTGTTTCACAATGAAGAAAAAAAAAAGTCATACATTTGAACAAATTAAATCTTTAGAAATTGTCAGTGTTTGAGAAAAGCCATTTTATACCTCAACAAAATGATCAAGGTCACTTTTATAGAAAATCGACGGTACCAGTATTTTTGCGAGTACTTGAATGCGAAGAAGTAGTATGGAGTTACAAGCCTCTCAGCACATGTCATCAGCAAAGAATATCCTCTCAAAGCTGGAATTCAACAGTGTGTTTTGACAATTCTGTCTCGGCCTTGACTGGCAGAAAATGCCAGCCAATCCGCATTTGAAATGCGACAAGGAAAAACAAAGCCTGTCAGAATGAGTTGGAGAGATGTCTACTGAAAGCCACATGCGGCGGGGAACAGTATTGTAGGGGGAGGAGAGAGAGAGAGAGAGAGAGAGAGAGAGAGAGAGAGAGAGAGAGAGAGAGAGAGAGGAGAAGAGACGGTTTCTTCTCTACATGACTCTGTCCCAGAGACACACATCATGCTGCTCCCCCCACAGTGGGTGACTCTGACAGGATACTGTCTGTGCACCACCCCCCCTCTGTGTGATTGATGAGCCTCATTTTGCCAATTAATGGAGAATCCCCTGTTGACTACCATCAGATTGCCGTTTGTAACTGTTAGTGTTTCTGACTGTCACCGATTCATTTTAATTAGCGATCTTTTTCTCCTCTGACTTTTCTATTGTGTCTCGAATTTGCCAAGCCGAGTGCACAGTGACGTGCTGAGGAAATGGCCCACTGTGTTATTTGCTGTCATTAATTTATTCACAAAGTGCAAGGCTCATACTGTTGTAGACCAAATCTGTTTCGAAAGACTCGACCCCTAATGTCAAGCATATAACATATCTTATAATCAATTAGGAGACGTGAGACAATTAGTGCACTTTATTTGCATAATGAAGCGCCTAATTACTCCGGAGTGAGAAAATCCAGTCAATAAGTTCGGCAAATCGTTTGTGGGGCCATATATATGAGGGGGCTGCTGAGAAGATGGCCCGCAGTCATGCAGATGCACTGATCCGTCGGCCCTGTCAGAGGAGACGAAGGATAGCCACCACAGAGCAAAGTTAGAAATCAACAGAGAGGCCCAGTAGCAAAGAGCAGCGTATTCCCTCGACAGCATCAGCAAGAAAGGAATAACAATACTGAGGGGGAGGGAGAGGAAGTGTCCGGGCATTAGTTTGATTTAAATTTTAGAGTGCCTTTCAACTGGCACACACAGCAACTTGGGCTAATGATACTCAGGCCTTTTCATCACAGAGATTTTTCTGCCTTTTGGGCACTGTCCCATTGCATTTATTTGTAAAACCACGCAACAAATAGTGCCACAAGGTTATATACTAGCCTACAAAGGCATAAATGTCACCTCTGTATAAATGCATGCTCTTTGCATTATCTCCCAGCATTAAATGCTAAACATTACATCCATAGCAGGTATAGTCTCACTTTCAGTCATTGCTTGAGATGAAAATATCAGCAAGGATCCATTGGGAAGATCAACACAGCATTGTGTGTACCAGTGTGTCTGTATACTGGTTTTTGGAAACCTCTATCGCGGATTTGTGAACTGAAAAACACAGTAAACCCACAGTGGCACCTATTTACAAGACACAGAACTCCAGTCACGTTTCCCTTCAACTTGCATTTGATAGAATAATTTTCCAACAATGGGCCTGCCATTCACCTGAGTCTCAGGGATTTCATTAAAACATCAAATGAAAGTGAAATCATGAGCCATGACGGTAGAGAGAGTGGATGGCTAAGCAGAGAAGCGTGGCTGGTGTCTACTGCAGGATTAGAGCTCAGCAACAAGTGCTCAAGGGGGGCTTTGCATCAAACCCAGGAGCCCATGACAAATGAGGGCGACTGGGCCTCTGTCTATTACCCTGCACTAAGCCCAGGCCTTTTGGGGAAGTAATGAGGTGCAGATTGGAGCCTCTGCCACTGGGTCCTTAGCCCGACTTTCAGTAGAGCAGAAATAATCACCGGAGACCTGGGTCAATAGTGGCAAAGTAATACAGCAGCTGAGCGACACATGGAAACACAGAGATAAAACAGATTAGCTAAACAAATAATTTTCTATTCAAAAGCTGTTGCCTGTTACAACTTATCACCTCTGCAGAGAATGTCTATTAGAAACTCACCCGGGGCATTGCGCATCAACCTTGCAGAAGAAGTCATAAAATTGTATACGCCCAGGATATATGGAAACATTTTAGATTGCAAGGGAGCAGACCTGAATCCCTACAGGACACAGTCGATCCCAGAGGACACCCTCCACAACAGGCAGGGCATGGAGGCTTTATCAGTGGAATATGACAGTTGTTCACTCAGGAGCAGAAGGCTATATCGAGAGTATATCATGGGTGTACCTTGTGTACTCCAGCGCCACACCCCCTACAGCCACTGGAGGCCGGCGTTACAGCAGTCTGTCTCTACTGGTTAATGGAGCTGCAACATCAGGCCAAGTGTCACAGCCTAACAAGATACTGATTGGCAAACTTCTCAGAAATTCCCTCATATGACCAGAGCACAAGAAAATGGTCTGTGAAATTAACAGACGACATAGGTCGATGGAAACATGATTCACAGTGTAGTACACAACTATCAATTTATTGGGTGGAAGGTTGAACTGTAACGTTCACAGTTAAAATAACAACTTGTAGTCATCATACAACCCAGTCTCATGGCAGTTCGTCAAATGGTCACGAAATGGCCACAACATTTAATCTATTTTTTGTGTTCTGCTACACATTTTGCCCCTTTTTTTTCGTGTTCCACAAAACAAATTTCAAACTCATACATTTCAATTGGACTTATGTTTCGTGTCTGGGTCACGTTTTTTCCACTATTAGACAGCGCATATGCTGTGATATTTTTGTCTTGCTTTTCTTCTGACAACCAGAATTGTTAATTTTACTGTATGGCCACTCCACAATAATGACTATAAAGTTCCCAATAAAGATGCGTGCATCCACACAGACAAGCATTAACATTTTGTGAACACTTGCTCTTGGCAGGTACTGTGTGTTTTGTTGCATTGAAGCTCCGTATCTCTTCAAATATTAAAGGCAAAACAATATCCAGGCATTTTCTGGATGAAGTGAAAAACATTGGTGGTTCTGTAGTGGAGCCGGTGGGGGGACAGGGTGCTGCTGGCACCCACTGTGACGCAGGGGGACACCCCCAAACTGATAGTGGAAAAATAATGGTACGTCTGTGACTTGCTGCTGTATCTGTAAGGATATATGTGTAAAAATTGGGGAAACAGTCGAGATTAGAATATTTATGAAATAAAATTACGAGGTAACGTGACGTATTGCCATCTCAACCTCTCTTGCGCACAGAACACGAAAAATAGATAACATTTTGTGACCATTTCGTGGTCATGTGACGAACAGCCGTGAGACTGGGTTGCATCATATGTCAGCTTTAATGAGTCGGTGAACTGACATTATCAAAACAATGTTATAAAATAAGCAGATTAGTCTTTAGCATATCCTGGAACATTAGGAAGGTTGTTCTGTATGATATCGGACATTCGAGCAACAGCAGCACTATATATCAGAACGGCAGCACTATAAGCTACAAAACAGGTTTTACAGCTGTTAATACAGATATTAGTCATAGTGTTTGTACATCCGCAGCATGGCAAACTAGTCTGACTCACGCTATAGCAAAAATTAAAGATCAAGCTGCCGAAATCTCATTTCCACTTTCTTCTTTTTATATTGTTGTTCCATGTAATTTATATTGTGATATTCCTGTGTGGTTGATGCAGATATATCAACTACCAAAGTACCGTTTAAATTTGTTTTATCTCCTCTTCAGCACAGAATCCAGCTTGAACCATGGCTATTTATTGTATTGACTGTTATCTCTTCATTCAAGTTTACATAGATTTTCTTTTTTTTTGTCTAGAAATTCAAATTGAGGTGAGTAACGTGGAGGAAGAACTTAAGCAAAGAATTCAAACCCTTTAAGCACCTCTGCTTATTTAACGCACGTTTTCACTGAATTTCGGATAATTAAAAGGCTCCATCGGTTTATCTGTGCTTTAGTTAATTGGCCACACAGTTTACAGTGAATTTCATTAGCAGAGAGAAAAACACTTGGTTTGGGGTAGGTGTTGGGGTGGAGGCGTTGGGGGCTTGAGGGGAGGTGGTGATTAAGAGTGTGAGCTTATTTGTGCCGAGGGGGGGGTGGTGGGTGGTGGGGTGGGGCGTGTAAATATATTCGCTTTAAAAATAAATAAATAAATAAAATAGGGAGCTATTCAGGGTGCCACCAGCATGTTTTAACCTAGTTTTATTATACACAAGCATACAGAAATAAACATGGTGATTCTGTAAATACCCCACTCTTCTTTCATACACAAATGTGTATTAAACTAGGGTAATGTCTCAAAAGACCATTGCGCTTATCTAAAAAAGAAGACTAAAAAAAGAAAAAGAAACTGCAGTAGGAACTCAGTCACCTGCTAAACAGAACCATTGTTTCACGAACAGCAATTTATTTGACTTTAAGTGCCTGATGCCAATACAAGAGATTGCTGCAACTGTACACAACCCTCGCCTGAAGCCAAAAGAGTCTGCAACACTTGCAGTTTGACACGAGCCATCCATAAGCACATTGGACTAAACCAACACCTTAGAAGTGTGGAGTCAATAGGATGGCACTTGTGTGAATGCGTCTGTCGATCCATGGATGAGGTTTTAGTGAGACCACCCCATATCCTTCGGGGTATAGTCGCCCCCCTGTTTGAGGTCAATTTGAAATGCAAAGATGACTTTCATCTACTCCAATAGACATGATTATTCATATGATAAACATTCGTGATGGCTTCTAAACACGATAGAATTTTATCATTTCATCACGTGTGGATTTCATTAACAGGAGCTTGAAGCGACTCTAATGAATGATAGGTGACGACAACTATGATGTACTTCACTTCACAAGAATAACCTTATTCTGTAAGTCACCCATGCACATCAACATTGTTTTCAGAACAAAAGGAAAAAAAATGAAATTGCGAACCAAGTACAAAACCTCTATTCTTACAGCATCGAAGGGCACAGAACAAGCTTGTAGCACTGGTGTTGCTTTGATTGCCATGTTCTGCTGCGATCCTATCAGTTATGAGAAGAAGTAGCTTGTAGCACTCGCAATAGCAGTGTAGCGAGGCGGTGGTCATGACATTTATGTATGGCATGATACAAAAGATTTGAAGACACAATCATAAATATCGTCATGATTGCTTGTCCCTCATTGGTGATGGCCAAAATCTCAGTGTATAGATGCCTTTGGGGTACAAACTCACTCTCAACCATAACATGAAAGCGTTTACCACCGAGCTACCAGCTCTCTGTGCGGTTCTCTTAGTGTACACCGCGTCTGCATTGTCAAAGGCATTGCAAATGACGATTTATCTGTCAACATTTTTCCTCATATCTGTTAGGCTGTCTCTATACTATTCATCACACAGACTCCACAAATGTGCAGTGATCTTTATCATTAGGGCTTTAAGCATGGTAACCCTCCTCTTATCATATGGAGACGGGTTGTTTCTCAGATCTTTTCCTACATATTGGACTGATGCTCAAATACTAGGATACAATTTGCATTGGAAGCCATATTTTCTTCCCTTCCTTACTGTTGTCCATTCCATTCTGAATGTCGATGTCACTTAACTTGACTTTGTTACTGAAGCTCCAGCTATCTGAGTTACAAAGCAGCATATACTTAGCATTTTTCAAATGCAGCACAATGTAACTACATGGCAAATTTGTGATTGTACCAAACAAGACACCACTGTGGATGTCATATGTTTGTTTAAGTCAATCGGTAGATATTTCAGCTCATAGAGCACATATTTCCAAAGGAATTGTAAAAATAGCATAAGACTACATGATCCCTTCATAATTTTGTTTAGTGTGTTTGACAAAGTGAAAACACTGAAAGTAAAGAGTGCAGGTAGATGTCAGGATCAATTAATATGACAATGCTGCCCAGTCCTTGACTAACTTCAGACTTTATAAACTGAACTCTTGAGTAAATTGAACTATTTTCAAACCGAAGACTAAGAGAAATAGCATGAAGCTGCTGAGCTCTCTTCATACAACCTTGTAGAGAACTTGAACTGCATAAGGGCATTGAATAGTGGAAACTGAACGAGTATGCAACAATACGCATTACAAAGCAGACTCACTTTCAAACAAACCAAATGAAAATTACTCAGAAGAATATTGAGAAAACAAGTTAACAGGTGCATGTTCAAAAGGATGAAAATGTCATTGTGCAGGATGTAAAAAAAATGTTAACAAGAAAAATCTTTACCAAGAAGTTTGAGAAAAAAGCAACTAACATCAATAAATCTTGTTTTATTTTCAGCTTCATCATGTGTTAAAATGAAACGTTACCTGATTAGATAGACTAAAAGAATGACTCTGCTGCAGGGTTATCTTGAGGGTACAGGGAAGCTAAGATTCAAGCATAAATTGTAGGTAATGCAAGTATGTTGCTCCCACTATTTCTGTTAAACAAATAAACAAACAAACAAACAAACAAATAAATAAATAAATAAATAAATAAATAAATAAATAAATAAATGAATGAATGAATGAATGAATAAATAAATAAATAAACAAGGCTTACTTAAACTGCTTGAGTAGTATTAATTATCTTAGGTTGTGCTTTGACTTCAGTATTCTGGGGAATGAAAGGTTCAGCGGAATATCTGCAGGTTGGGTTAAGTCGTTGAGTCCAGCTGAGGGAGATATATTGGACATGTCCAGACATTCATCAAGGTTCAGCGTGGTCTCTCATCGTTCCCATCAAGCCACCTCACTACATCAATATTCTAGTATGCATAGTCCCACAGTACTCTATTCTGTCATACCCAGAAGCAAATGTGCATGTGTGTGTGCATGTGCGCGTGTGCACGTGACAGCAATCGCCTCTCTGGTGAAATAGGACTCTCTGGGGGCTTGTGCCTCAACTCTACAGCCTTTGTGGGGCCGCCATTACTTCTGACAGATAGAGATCACTAAACTGCTGAACAAACACCCCGTTCAGTCATTTGCATACATTACAGTAATGGAAGGAGAAAAATGTATCAATAAAGCCAAATGAAGTGGTTTCCCCTAAGCTTCTCTCTCTCTCTCTCTCTCTCTCTCTCTCTCTCTCTCTCTCTCTCTCTCTCTCTCTCTCTCTCTCTCTCTCTCTCTCACACACATTTAAATACTACATTATCCTTGGGAAGATGGTGGATTCAACTGTTGCCGCACATTTAACAGACTTTTGCAAAATAATACAATTAAGAGCCCAAATAAATAATGCTGCACAAACTAAAGAAACATGGAAAAAAACAACACAAAAAAACCCTCCAAACAACCTAAAACTAAAAACCCAATCATAATTGATGATGAAAGGTTTAATTAAAACTATGCTGCTTTGGGGGACATATTACATTTAAAATACCTTGCAGTGACCGAGGCCTGCTCAAATTAATCTCAGGGAAATGTGACAAGTGCTGAAACAGCAGCACATGTATTCACCTACACACAAACTGTAAATTACTCTCTCTCTCTCTCTCTCTCTCTCTGTTTCTCCCTCTTACAAAACACCCACACGCACGCGGGCAGGCTCATTCATCACAGTGTCCAACAGTCAAGCCAACAGGGCTTCACTTAACTTTTTCAGGGTTGCTCAAGCATCAAATCCATGACTTTTAGCTGTTGTTGTTCTTCCATCTGTCATGCTCCAAGAAGCCAACATCTTTTTTTCTTCTTTTTTTTTAATCGCAGTATAAAGTTTAAAAAGGTATGTTTGCCCTGACTTGGCTTTCTTATGTGCAAGGAAGGAAATGTCAGCCCAAAATATACAACACTGTATTTCACACTGTCATTGTTCCAACACTTAGCTGTGCAACACAGATTAGAGTGCTACCTAAGCTCATTGCAAACACTGCTACTAAAAACCTCAGCAAATCAAACAGTCTCCACTTTCTATCTCCTAATCTCTCTGTTTGCTCCATGTGTATGTGGTTTCATTCCACTGCCACGCTCGCTTGCACACAACCAGCCCAACATTTGATATCTTAGGAGGTTTAAAGTGGTAGAAAACAAAATTGTTCGAGATGACAAACCTTGGGGAAGTGGCCTGAAACTACTCACATACACAAATATCCCAGGGTAAGAAAAGCACCTGCGGCACAACAATTCTCTAAATGCATTCAGCAGAATTATGTGATTGCACTTGTACTTGTACTGGCCTGTGTACTATAAACATCAGAACAGAACAACCTGGAATGAGTACATTTCTCTTTTGTTGTTGTTGTTTTTTCAATGAAAGCAAAAACAATGCAGCAGCACCAACAATCACACAACAGTACAGTGGCAGCCCTGGCATTCTCGACACATTGCTATCATGAATGGGAAAGTATTATTCTTTATCACGTAATCATAGCAGTGCAGATGAAATTACTGTACCAATAATAATTATGAAAATGGAAAACAACACAGATGGAGACAAGAATAAAAATCCCCGTCAGTCCTTCCCTACTGTGAGTACTTTAAAAAAAGCAAAAGCTAAAATATGTCTTATTAAATCCTGCTAAGCCTCCTTCCTGGCACCAAGACTTGGGTAGAAGGGCAGAAAGAAGGAAGTGAGGTGTTTCAGGTCACATCCAGCCAGCTTCTCTCCGTCCCCCTCAAGGGAGGAACTCCAGACAGTGAAGGAGAGCCATACCGCAGTATATCTACACTTCTCCATTTCCTCTCACTGAAGCATCTCGTTCTCAAAGGAGCTTGGGAATCAATACTGACATTGGGGGACAGAGCAGCTTTCTTGCCTGCCTGCTCTTCATCCAAGCTGCTGCCAGGGAGGTCTTTGCCTAAGTGGTTTTTTTCTTCTTCTTGTAATTATATAAATTTAAATGCCTTTCTTTGACTGGAAACAGATTGTTAATGTGTGAGGATGCTATTACTCTTATAACACCCAATGTGCAAACTCAGCCTCTATAAATCTTGGATAAAAGGAAGCAAAAATCATGTTAAATGCTGTCTTATTTGTCAGCGCATAGCATATGGAAACACCTACTCACTTCTGTGATTACTCCAAAGTAATCCTTTCTTTTCCTAATAATGTTGAAGAAAAACACAGAGGAGCTTGTTGACTGCTTCACTCCTTTATGTTGTGTTTTCATTTGTTCTTGAAAGGCACCCTAGCCTTAGGATATTGACAACAGACTTGATTTTCACCATTGATCAAACCTTTACAGTGAGGACCTTTCCTTTCAGAGAGGGCACACAAGAAAATGTGGAGACATTGCTAATTCAATTTGGGAGCACAGACGCTTGGCCTTAAGTGAAGCACTCCGTTATCGAAACAGGAGAGGTGCCATGAGAAAAAAGCATGGCCGGTTGTGTGGGAAGGCTAACGGCCGGTCAGGAGATGAAATCAGGAATAGGCGATAAGTTGGTGTGAGGGGCTAGAGCCCCCATTAGAGAACCCTGGGGGACAGGCCATGGTGGCAGAGTGCAGTAAAAATAGCCGTGGGCATGATTTCCCTCTTGGGACTCAGGGAGGAGTAAAAAGGGAGATCTGATCAACATCTCACAGCAAGGCAGCCAGATCCATTCCCCAAGTTCCCCAGGGTGCCACCTATCACACCAAGTAACTTAAACTGCTTTCCATTGCCAGAGAGAACACAAACAGCTCAGACCTGTGACACGTCTGACAAGAAAATAGGGCAGAGGATGTCCTAATATGCTATGATGGTTATCTCCTGTAGAGCCAAATGAAGTACAAACCTGTGTCATGTCATGGAAGTGAACACCAAAAAAAAAAAAAAAATAATAAAAAAGGATATCGACATCTTTTCCACAAACTTGTCTTGATGGTCATCTTTTTTGGGAAAGTTTTCAATGTCGTTCTCGAGCCTTTGAATGTGGCGCTCCATGGTGGTTAAACTGCTCTTTAAGATCTCGGCAGACACTGCAAAGAAATGGGCGAGAAAAGAATGCAGGATTAGATGAGTAGCTGGATTTGCACTATGAAAACAAGCTATTTTCCATGAAAAAAACAAAAAACCAGACTCCTAAAAAAAAAAAAAAAAAAAAAAACTTTAACCAAGTGGGTCTTTGCAAGTTGTGACATACTGACTTAAGTTAAATCCAGTTGTGTATGGCCCAGAAAGCAAGTGAGTTTTTTTGGTGTGTACAGTGTGTGGTGTGGTGTGGTGTGTGTGTGTGTGTGTGTGTGTGTGTGTGTGTGTGTGTGTGTGTGTGTGTGTGTGTGTGTGTGTGTGTGTGTGTGTGTGTGTGTGTGTGTGTGTGTGTGTTTCTGTAGTGGCTCATTAATCAGCCTGTAATCGCTGTTTGCAGAGTTCCTGTGGTATTCAGATCAGGCCTTTCAAGTAAAGACTTCAAACAGTAAGCAGAGTCTTAGGGGATAAGTCAGGACAGGAGCATGGATGCAGTAACATGTTTAGGTTGCTGTTAAGGGTTTAGTTTTATTCATGCACACACGCGCACGCACACACACTAGAAAATGCAAACATTCAAGTCTGCTATGCTCACTAAAACATGTATCACCCTTTCAAGATAAATCTTCACATTATTAATATTTGAACTGCAGATACATGGTACAGTAAGTGGAGGCTTCGTCAATGTGCTGCAGTATTGGCTGTATTTAGTATAAAGAGTCCTTGATCGAAAACCTTTCTGTTTATTTTCAGCTTGAATTGATTTTGAAATTCATGTAAAGCTGGAACTGTTGGCCTTTGGAGCAAAATGAGATAGAAAAAAGATTGATGGCTCTGAAAAAAAAAAATGCATTCAAATAGGCAACATTTCAAACTCAATCAGGTTCGACAGAAGCGGATGAAAAGCTGTGTAGGAAGGTCTTTAGGTCACCAAAAATGAGTAGGTTTATGTTCCTCTTTGAGGCGATGCGAGTCACGAGCTACATTTATGTGAAACTCAATAGTAAGACCTGTCGAACAGGAGAGGTCAAAGGGTCACAAACCCTCCATGCTTCTCCCCCCCTCGAGAGTGTTTCTGTGCACAGTTAATTTGATCCCAGTCCGGCACTTCAACATGCTCAACAAGACAAACAGACAAGCCAACAGATGGATGGAGGCAATCATACAACTACTTACTTGGCAGAAGTGCACACAACAATAGACATGGCCCATTGATAGGTAGCAGTTAGGGCTAATCTTGTTTTGACACGTACTTAAAATCACTTCTTCTTTATAGCTCATTGTATTAATTTGTTTTACGATTTGTTTCAAACACTGATTGAATATCTAAACAGACGCTCTTAAGGACAAACCCTGACAAATTATATCATTAAGCTTGCACCGGAGTGACATTCGCAAGGTTAGAACATCCACTTGACTGGAAGTAAAGTGTTAAAGAAGTGAAAAGTAGGATAATAGACAAGCTCTCATCAGATGGTGGCCTCATTGACATGACGGTCAACCTCGTCTTTCTTTACATCAGTTCCACAGCTTGGCTTTGCCCTTTGCCTCATTTTCTGACAATGGCATTGAATGGCATTATTGTGGATCACATACACTTCCATTATATTGGAACAACCTCTAACACAAATGTGCAAGTATCCCAGGTGCTCTGGTGCACACACACAGATGCACAGAAACTGGCTACTGTGATCAGTCTAGAAGCAATACAATAGGAGTGAGAGGTGAGGTCACTGTCATTATTAGACTTTTCAGCCAGCGAGCTGGGCAGACGGAGCGGGAGATTCACAATCCCTTCTCCTCAATCCTAGCGCAACCGACTCCTGGGAATGACAGTGAGAAAACCACACTATCACATAGTCTGTTTCTCTGCTGATGGGGCCTCAGAGATCCACATGCTCCTGTCACTCTGATCTCAGCCTTGCTAATGGTGAAAAAAGGCAAGTGAGCAGTGAGGGAAGTGGACGGATGATGCAAGGGCAGAAACAATTACATTCACATTGAGCGCCGGGAAGGTCTTCCACATTTAATATGGCTTATGATGGCTGCTTGAGGCTTGAGTGATAGTAGTGGATAATGATTTGGCTGAAATGCTGATTATAGAAACCACAATTGCCAAGAAACAGTGGCTCAAGCGACTGCAATGGTGTTTCAGAGGAGCCATTTACAGGATCACAGCGAAGCCATGGGACCGCACTACAGACTACTGTTTACATGGGAATTGCTCACCGCTGAGACAAACTGGCACACATAAGTGTATATAATAAATCCGTCTTCACACTGAACAAACACATTTTTATTTATATATTTTGATGCTATTCGGCCAGTTTCTGCTTTTTAGAAATACATACATATTATTATTGCTATCCTTCTTTGCTCTAATAATCAGGCGTCTACAGAATCTAGCACAGATTCTTTGGGGATATCATTAGTAAAATTACCACAAAAATAACACTGCTATTTTCAGGGGACAAAAACATGGCAACACTGGCATCTTCTGAATACGTAATCCGAGTGGATGAGAAGAGGAACAGAGAAGAACCAGGGAGGTATGTGCCAATGATGGCTGTAAGGAAGATCTGTGAGTGTCTGAAAACACATATATTTTCTAACAACGAGAAGAAATACCTGCGGCGAATGAATAACGACAAGAGGGAGTGCAGGAAAGACAAACGCCATTTGGAAAGCAAAGCTTTAACTCGGTGGTCAACATCATCCACGAGCTAAGTTATACCAACGGATGCGTTTCTCATTGAGGAGAACAAAAGAAAGACAAGACATATTTCGTTAAGCTTCTCTCTGTTTCCTTCAAACAAACTGCCATGGGGGAAATATGCCGCGGCTCACAACACCAAATCAACCACTATAATGTGAATATGTCTACTTCCCATTCAGTCGTTTGGAGAAGGGGGCAATTTTCATTTGGATTTATAGAGAAATAATACCAATCTTTCAACCGGTGCTCTTGCAGTCCTGCCAAAGGTTACAAAGGAAATTGAGATTTATTCTGAACGCTGCTACCAACGTGGCATAAAAGATCAAGTTCTAAATAATCTACACACGTAAAAACAAAGACAAATGCAACATTACAACCCAGAAATAAGGTCATTTCAAAATATGTTCCTCAGCATTGCCAAATGAGTTTATGTTTTTCGGAGAGAAAAACACAAACCAAACAGGGGCAGCAAAATGATCCCCCCTATTTGAAGCACTGCAGAGATTTCACATAACCTCTATCTGTTCATGAAGAATTTAAGGTACGTTTACACATAACGGCAACAAGCCAGGAATGGCACGAATCTCAATTCCTGACTGCGGATCTTGATTTTGACCTGAATTATATGATTCAGGACCAATGAGCCATTGCACATCGTGACTTTGTCTCACCATTCTGTCAGGAATGTGGATAATCGGGATAATTTGGTTTATAGTGATGGATTTTGCTATGGGCGATGTGGGCAGCCGCCCAGGGCCCAATCTGTGAAGGAACGCACCGAGCATGAGAGGAAAAGAGAATCACCCCATCTCAAATGCGTCTCGTGGAGGTCCGGGTGTTCGTCCATGGTGTAAAACAAGCCACGTCCATGACTGGGTATACATATGGCTCCACACACACCCAGCCATTCTACCATCAGCTGCTGTACAGTTCACACACTCCAGATTGCATCACATCCAGAGAAATGCCATAGAGTTGCGCAGAGAGGAGGATTCTGCGGCAGCAGAGTGAATGCTGACACGCTCAATTACGTAACACCACGCATCATGTATCAAGGCAAGTCTTGTTATTCTTGGGAGATTTTTTGGCAACAAAAAACAAACTCCACGAATATCAAGAATGTCACACACCGATATGCAGATGTAAAAACATTATTTAGATGCATTATGTCACATAAAGAATGTCAAGAATGTGCCAGGATTGACGGGAAAATTATATTTGGAGCTCATCGTGCTGATGCACCTTTAGTTTGATGCTTTCCAGACAGAGGAAATGCATCTGCCATGATGGTTGAAAGTGAGTTAGAGTTAGAAGAGTTAGAAGGTAGGCTGAGAGTGTCACAAGATAAAATACAATTTAAGGCTTATGTGCCACTAGATTACATAATTTAGCATTTCCATTCAGTTTCTTTCACCACTTGGCATGTATGCTTGTCATAATCATGAATCTAAGAGAACTCACCACAATCATGCATATTACAACAAATTATCCCACACAGTCAAATGCACTTTTATATTTACAGTGTATCGGATCAAACATTGTCTAATTTCCCTGTAAAGTGATTAGTGTGATGCACTAGTTGGTGCTAAACAATCCGATTTTCCTGATCAAATTAGCAACAATCTCACAATTTTAGATTTTTTTTAAAAATATCTCCCATGAAACGTTAATGCATCTATTGAATTGCACTATTTTTTGTTGTTGTTGTATTGCACTATTTATGTTATTTGCAGTTTGTTCATTTGCATTGTGGGAGGAGCAGTTCTCCAATTTTGGTGGAAGTTGTATCATAATAATAATAATAATAATAATAATAATAATAATAATAATAGTAATAAGAATAAGAATTGTTATTCTTTCCATTTCTATTATACCTCACTTGAAATATGTGAAATATGGCCTCTGTTTAAATTTTCTTTTAAAAAGTGTAAAATCAATCAAGCTCTATAGATTATAAATGTTAAAATTTGAAAAAAAATCATATTGCACACAGCACAGTATGTAAAGAGAGAACGACCTCCAGAGAAGTGGACCACATATGCATAATGTC
The DNA here is from genome assembly GCF_963383615.2 of Lipophrys pholis. Classification (NCBI taxonomy): domain Eukaryota; kingdom Metazoa; phylum Chordata; class Actinopteri; order Blenniiformes; family Blenniidae; genus Lipophrys; species Lipophrys pholis. The sequence continues at coordinate 5,943,780 of NC_137629.1, read as the reverse complement.
TGCTGAGGGGCATATTCATCACATCAGGATAAAATTGGTTATTGATCAGCACAATGATACCAAGACATTGATGGATCGTACGTCTTCTTGAGAGCATTTTGTTGAAGTTTGTGTTTTTTTTTTTTTTAATACTTGTTACAGGACTGAATAAAATTATTATTATTTTTCTTTAAATGAATTAAAAAAAGTATAAAGCTTTTGGTGGCACCCAAAAGTGAATGGAAGCTGAAGTGGGTGACAGACGACTGTACAGCAGAGGAAACAGACAAGAGGAAAAACATGACTCTATGTGTTCCCCTTTCAGCAGGAATCAAAGCAGCTCAACTTCTGGTAGTGAACGTGATATTGTTGCTGTGAGAAAGTAGTCACATTATTCTCTCTGATTACCTTGGATCACAAGATTTCAGGAAAAGGCAGTCAGGGGGAGAAGATGCATGGGATATTTTGACGGGGAGTATACGGAAAACATTTTCAGAACACGCAGCATAATATTAAGTATAAACTTTATGGAGCACTTTTTAGTTATTAGTTCTCAAGCAAACTTCTTCCCAGTGTTTCGTTTTGTTAAAAGTATTATTGCGACTAGTTTAAGATTTGCATTTGTTTCAAAATAACTGAGTGCACAAGTTACATTGAACAATTAGTCTACAGAAGAGACTTTGTTAATATCTCATACTGTAAAGCAAAATGCCATTGGTAGGCGACACAATTAATTTCACTCCGAGGACACAAATCCACAGCGCACAAAATCAAAACTGTATAATTTTTCATCAATATTGCAGTAATTGCTTGCACATTAAAGACAAAATCCTTTTTACTTTTGCTCTATTTCCTCTTTCAATTTGCATTTTCCTTAAACCCTTCATGTAACAGAACTGTTAGCATAATGAAGGATTTGTCTGTTTGTTGACCCCCCGAAGAGCAAAATCATAAGGTTAAACTCTGTCATGGTAAATCTGCAAATCCCCACTGCAGCTATGATCACAAGCTGCAGCCATTCGTATCAATCAAAACAACTCACATCTAGGAAAAGACGGGATATAGCTCTCTAAGTAATAAATATATACACACATATGATTTAATGTCACAATGACTGAAAACCCAACAGATGAAATTCCTTTATGCTACATGGTTTTTCACAATAATTAGCTGACATTACTCACAGCTCATTAGCTGTACTGATATATTTATGAGTGTACCATGAATTAACATAGCTGCAGCCAACTGCATTACTGTACATCTATTATACATTTGCTCACCCACAAACATTGTGTTGGGGGAAAAAAAAAAAAATCTATTCTGCAACATCAGGTTATCCAATATCCTATAATTGTAAAATCTATAACAGAGAGGTGAGCACAGAAACATTAAACCAGAAAGATTAAAACAGGACATGAGAACTACATCATTTCAAAATTACAATATTTGGATTAAAAGAAACATGGAGCCAATTTGTGAAAGTGGAACAAGACCATCCCCTCCTCTGAAAAGAAAAAAAAAAAAAAAGGACCCGCACACTTTACTGTACCTCACAATCTGGAAGGAGGGCTTGTTTACAATGGGGGTCATGTCTGTGAGACTTTATTGCTTTTGGCAGCCATCAGAGCTCCAGCCCAGTGCCAGATCTCTGGAGGAATTACAAATGGAGTCAATTACAATATATTTTGATACATGGGAAAGTTTAGACATTGACCTGGGGTGATGACAATTCCCCGGGAAGTGCTGAGGAAATCAGTCAGGGTGATGTGCTACTGCTATATGTGAGTCTCTGCCCTCCACAATAAAAAGAGAAAGGAGCTCACAGGGGCACATTGGTTTGCCTCCTCTCTGCAGCCAACCATCTGAATGCTTGTCATGTATTTAAGACGACCATTTCTCTTTGCAGACACGTCCAGTATTTTTCGGTGATATTGTTACATTTCTGGCACCACACAAACAACAGTAAATTAATAGTTAGGAAGACACTGCTTGATGCTGCAGACATGATTTTTAGCCAAAGCCTACGAGAACCCGTCAGAACATTTAAATGTACTTTTGTAACCATATAAATGCATGAGGGTTTATAGCTTTATGGTTGAAATCATGTTGCCTGAGTGATGATAGGTTTTGAAATGCAGTCTTTACACGTGTCAGTATTTGGCCACTTCCAGTTGACTTCCAACATCACAGAGCACAGCGAGCTAGGAAGGTTAGCAACCCAGAAGTACAACAATTTTTCATTCTGCAAACTCATTTATTTGGAGCAGATGAGATGCAGCCTGTAAAAACCAAAATAACTGCCAATAACGTCAGATCATTGGTCATTCTGATTGCAATAACTTGCAAAAAATGTAATAAGATAGTAAAAACAAATAGAATCTAACAATCATGACTGAGGGAGAAAGTTACAGAGTATTTATCCCCAGTGAATGACGATACTGACTATCCTATTCACTATACCCAGTTTTTATAAGCACACTGCAGAAAAGTTACATGAAATGCAGTCCTATCTATGTATTATTACATCACTGGCAACAGTTATTACACTTTGGAAGAATTGTTTAATGCTACTTTAATCATGTAATAACTTATTACATTCTTGAGAAAGGCTCATTACAATGATGCATCAACCATGTTATTACACTATTGGTAGGTTATTATATATTGGGATGTATTATATTGAAAAAGGTACAAATAATTATTACATTGCTGTCAGGTATGTTGTTGGAGAGTGACGAAGCAAGTGCAGGTTTGCTCACGTACGTTTGTAGCGGCGTGTTGTGGAAATGAGCGAGCTGTTGAGTGAAATAAAAGTCTTAGCTGGGGGATATTTTGAAGTTAAAACTCAGTGCTGTCCTCATCAAGGTAAATTACCAGACGAGGGGTCTCTGGTACGATTGCCAGAGCAACACATGTTAGTAAAACAACCAATTAATTACAAGTTGCTAATGATGGCTATGTGGCTAAATGACAGATACGAATGCTCTATAACACTTTATCTCAAAGCTCCCAGTCGAACAGACATCCACACTGATTAAAAAAGTAAATACTGACGCAGATCATTAAAAAAATAACAAGGTTAAAAAAAATTTTAAAAATGGATTGTATGACTCGCCACTTCAAACAAGGCTACACTGACAGGTAGAAGGAGATACTGGCGGCAGAGAAAGGGCATGACTGGTGTGAGTGTAGCAGACAGGAAAAGATGCTCAGTGATGGGGGAGTGGCTCTCATAATAGCCTGCAGAGGTTTACTCATGCCTCTAACCCCATTCACAACTTCAAAGTTGCACCTTATCACTGAGTTGAGGCTGCTTCACCCGACACCTCGGAGAGACACACTTCATGCGACATTTTTCTGGATCTAAGAAACCTGCAGAATCGTACTTGACTCACTGAGTGGCTTGAAAGTTACAAAATGTGGGGGATCAAGCTTAATTTTACAATGTCACACTCTATTAGATCTGATTAGGTGCCGCAGTGTTTGTGCTGAAGTCATCTGAAAACACTGACGGATAATTTACAACTACCCAAAAAAAATAAAGAAATAAATCCACAAAATGAAGCAACAACAGAAACCCAGCTTTTAAATATTTCACATTAAGTACAACAACATCAATTAATATGCAGTAGCTGCAAGCAGCCATTACCAGGGTGTAAACCCAAGGGTGTATGTGCTCTCACAGACGCACGCACGCACGCACCCACCCACCCACCCACCCACCCACCCACCCACACACACACACACACACACACACACACACACACACACACACACACACACACACACACACACACACACACACACACACACACACACACACACACACACACACACACACACACACACACACACACACACACACACACACACACACACACAGATATCTGAAGTATCAAAGGAAGCAACAGAAACATTGCATAACATGGGCAGCTTATTCTGGGTCTATTTAGATAGTTATATTGCTCTGAATGTTTGCAATCCAAACATGTTTGCCATACTTTTTATCAAAGTGTTTAAAATCAGTAATCGGAGCCGAGATTTGTGCGTGCAATGTGCGATGCACAGAACCTCCTAAAGGCAGGATCAACAGCATCAGCAAAAGCATAAAGAGAAGAAGTACCCCATAAAGAAAAAAATGTATATGTTGAACTTGTAAACAAGTCATGTGCGCAATGCAAGATGCTAAAATGTGGTTTGTGTTTGGAGATGATAAGAAGGTCTTTGCTTCAGGATTAATGAATAAAAGAGTCCCAGGTTATAATTTGAGATTGACATCACTGCCTGGATTCCACATTATGTTAAATGCGTTGTATTTGAAATGTAATTTCAGACTAGACAGAGTTGGCAGCTGCTTCTGCAGCGACAAAACAAAGTTGATGAGAGCAGAAATTGTGAGACAGAAAACCAAAACAATCAGCGGAAAAACAAAACGGAAAACAAAAAAAAGCTGCATGAAGAAAACCACAGAGCTGAGTGATAACTCTCTCTGGGCTGGGTGACCTCTCATGATACCTTTATTCCTTAAAAAACTTGTCACTTTTAATCCATCATAACTAATCTGAAGTTCACCAAAGCAGCAGTGTTTATTCAAAGAAAACCCAAAAAGTGGAGGGTGTTTTTTTTTTTTCATAAAGTGTAACTTTACCCGCGGGTCTGACCCTGACTTTGCCAACAGCGCTCATTCTCAAGACGGCTAAAACATGTGCAGGGAGAGGGAGGGTTGAGCAGGGGTGTTGAGGTGGGAGTGTGTCTGGGAGGGCAAGGGGAGGGGCTAAAGAAGAGGACTTCTACCTCTGTCACAGAAAGACAGATTTAAGAAACATCTATGTAACGGGACACTTTTCTGATGTGGATAACCTTCAAACAATCCCCTGAAGTAAGCAGGATTGGATGACCACGCTGATCCAGAAGTGTTAGCTGCAGATGGAGAAGTTTGATCCCTCGAAGCTGAGTACTGCAGTACAACTGTAGCAACACTCTACTGGGTTTTAGGCCCCCGTTTGCTCAATTACGCTTCAAGTGAAAATGCATTGTTTCGCAATTTTGTTTCAAAACATTGCGTTTACAAAGCAATGTTTTGAAAATTAGGTCCTTTTAAACAGAAATGGAAGAAACGCTGTAGTGAGCATGTTGGGCCATGAGCTGGTGCTGTTGTTTGTTTTTGTAATGAAACCACACACACGTACAGACAGAACAATACACTGTAAACATTAACAATGACAAATACATGGACATTTGTATGGAATATGATGGAATATGAGGAAGTTGGATTGCTATTACGGGTGACTTTGAGCTATAAAACTACCAAGTCCCAGGTGAATATGACCTGGGAGTCATGACACTCTGGAGGTTACCATTTTTGTTGCTGTTCATCTACTCGTACATGTGCAAAAGAAGTATGACTAGTACTACAGCTTTTTTGAAAAGTTGCCTTTTGTAAGAGTGTGTTTTCAGTGGCGCCGACCACTGTTGTCATGGAAACGGAAACCCAATATGTAATAGCAATAGGACTGCTGAATATCCAATGATTGTATGGATGATGAGATCAGAATATATTTGAACACTTCTTTGCACATTGTTTGGCCTTTCAAACTTCACAGGCAGGAATTGGCAGGTATACTCTCCACCAATCAATCAATCAATCAATCAATCAATCAATCAATCAATCATTTTATTTAGAAATATGTATTTCATTGATGTTTAGATTTGCATTGAAAGGTTGATTATGAAAGGCCAAAATATACACAAACTATATAAATGTAAATTGTCTTGTCAAGTGTTAAATTCTTACAGCCTCGTTCACTCCACATTAGAAACGTTTGCTTTTATAAAAGTTCAAATTGATCACCTGAGGACTGAAAAAAACAGAAAAAATGAAACATATAATCTATTCATCTTAAAATTGCTGGTTTCCACCACAGAGTCCAAAAGGGCCTTCAGCATGAGCAGCATTACACAGGTTTATAGTTACTCTGATTCAGTTGAGAAACACTTGTTTATGTGGGAGAAGCTTCAACTATGGAGATTTTTTCAAAAGTGTACGCTTACCTTGGATTATTCTTTTGACAACCTTGAGCTGAACACAATGCTATCTTTGGGACTTGTTTCACAGGTACACTATGTCAGATAAAACAACCCAGAACTTTTTTTTTTATCATGATCATTTGGCATTCTCATGTAATTTCAAGAGGAAAAAAAGCTGCTGGTTTCTTAGTGATATGAAAGGAAGACTGATGGAGGGTTGTCATTAACAGAATTATTCAGGTCATCTGTCTGGGTATAATAGAGGAACAACGTGTTCTTCATTGTCTTAAATAAAGTGTTTTTGGGGGGAGTTTTACAACGTTACACATTCACCAGAAAAGCATCTTGCTTGACTCCCTGTCTCCCCCACATCCTGTATCTTAGTCACTCTTAGTTCTCCTCTTTGCTCAGACTCCCTTTTCCCCCATCCTGTCATTTGGCTTTGTCTTATGCTGCCATTTGTAGTGCAAGAGCTCCCTCTGTGAGAGATACTGTTACAGACAGAGGAGACGCTTCATGAGGCCGACAGCCTCTCAGTCTTACACACACATTTCACGGCAGCTACATTTCTCAATTTAGAGTCCAGCTTTTGTTCAATTCAGTTTTAAAAACAAAACTTGTCTAATGGATGAGAATGGTACAATTGTTCTAAGTGAATCAGTGAGGTGAAGTTTTGTTTCGCAACAGTCAGCAAAGTTTAGAACTGTAACTGCCTGTACTATTTTTGTAACTGGCAAGGAATCAGTATTTTCTTATTTGCAGTAAATGATCACAATGCTTTAAAAACACAAATCTAATATTAGAATCAGATCTTCTTTTGTAAATGTCACTGATATTCAACCAGCACTTTTCTTAATGTGTGCTTTTTTGCTTTTGTAGCTTTTAAATTTGTTGGAACAGATGTCTTTTTTCAATTATTGCTTTGACCAGTAAGCATATTTCAGAAATGAGATATTCTAATTCTCAAACGTCTGCACATGTGTGGTGGTGCATGACTCATGAGGAGAGTGTGAGGGTGGCTGATGACTCAAGTACTGTGTTGGATCTCTGTTTTCTTACTGTTGATGAACCACTGGGGGGACATGTGCTCCCTCAGCCGCCACCTGTGGTTCCAAAGAGGTAAACATGTTGTTGCATTTACTTCTAAAGAAATACCACAACACAGTGCACGACTCTGAAATCTTTCTTTCGGTAATCGTCTGAATATGCCGTTATAATTTGAAAAAAATGGCTACTGCACATAAACAATTGGAGACTAATTTGACAGAGAATCAAAGATCATATTTGGAAATTTAAAATACTGTTTGCAGTAAGACATATTTACTATAACTTAGAAGCCATACAGATAACAAAAAAGAGTTTGATTTGTTTGACATATTAAATACATTTTATAAAAGTCCCTCGTAAATGAGGCTAAGATGTTTTAAAGATGTGTTAAAAGAAGAACACAGACAAGCTGACACTTTAAAGCTGATAATGACATTTGTCCACGTTTCCCTTCCGTGACATACACTATTTTAGCCCTCTCTCACTCCTGAAGGAGAATCTGAATCTCTCCTCAGTCAGTTGACAGTATGCCTCACGTCATGGCCCCGGGTGGACCAGACTACCCAGGAGCCCCACGGTTCAACAGTGAGGAATGTTTTCTCTTAATCACTTCTGTGTTTGATTTACACCATCCATCCTCTGAGACAGCAATCCTTTACATTCTCCAAGTATTGCTCTGTGAACTGTGGTAATCATGCCAATTGCTGCTATCGCCATCTCTGATTATTGATGAGATTTAGATGGGAATTATGTATTCAGGGGGAAGAGGAGAGGCTGCCAGGCTGCTCTTGATTGGCACTAAGCTCAGCAGTCATACTGAAGAGGCATCTGTCAGATGGTGGGTCACATCCCCTCGGCATACCGGTTTTATCTTGCAGTGCAGATGACTGGTTATGGTAGTTCCCTTACAAGAGAATCAGAGCAGGGGATGGGGAGGTAACTGAATGCATTAAATAGGCAAACTGATGAGAAGATGTGGAGCAGGGCACAAGGTATTTGGCGGTGACAGCAGGAATACATTTTAAATTATTCAGGTGAAGGTACAGTCCTCTATCTGAATGCAGCCAAGTTTGCAGGATACTTTTGGGAGTAACTTTTCCACTCATTTCTGAGTATTTTCATTTTGTGCGTATCTCAAATAAACACACATTTGAAAACATTTTACTTTTTATTTTTTTAATTTTTTATTTAACTAAGCTCAAAGTATTCTATTTTATCTAACATGTGACTGTTGACAATGTTTCTGGGGGTTATCAGCCTTTAGAAAGCAGATTAATTACTTCCCAACAACCTGATTCTGTTTAAATATATTAGGTTTGATTTGTCTAGTTTCTAGTTAGTATTAAGCCAAAACACAGGAGCCTTTATCAAAACCAGACAATGCTGTCTTATTCGGGGACAAATCTGAGAATAAATCTGATACTAGTTTATTTTTAGCAATGAGTGTCAAAATATGCTCTCACTATATATTAAGATAAATGTATAGATAGATACATTTAAAATATCCGAAAATGCACATATGAAGGTTACATACTCTATACATGTTCCACTTCTGCTTTTAGTTGTGCTGTGACCCACATGTAACTGCCTAAATTAGGATTTCCGGTGTCCCTTCTATTGCACTAATAAAGTAGATGGAAGACATTCATATCCCTTACATGGTGGGAAAGGTCAGATCAATTCCAACACCCACAAAATCTGTCTTCATTTAGCCTCAACCGTATAAAGAGGACATAGCATCCCTTCAGGAACACATGCTTAAATAAGTGTACAATCATGAAGTATTTAAGGCGGGATGTGTTCAGTATTCATTTGGCTGCAGCGTTGACATGTCTTTTGTTTTCTATCCACATGAGACAAGACTCGGCGCGCACGATTGCCGAGCCATAAACACAGCCCCTTTCCACCTCAGGCAATCCTTAAACTCATCAGCAGGGTAATGAGACTTTCGAGCTAGGAGATGAATTAACTGGCAGATTTTTCTTCTTCTTTTATTTTTTTTATACCCCCCCATACAGAGCGGCTGAATGTGGTATAGGGAGCAATCCAGGACTGTGATGTATGCAGCATGACCGGCACCCACGTCGTAACATAGTGGAGTTGAAGAAAATTGATTGGCTTTTGCTGGAACAGTATGAGACAATCAGGTGTGTGCATTAATCAATGTGTGGTGGGGGGGGAAAAAGGCTATCTGAAAGGCACTACAGCAGTGAAGGCTGCAATATAAAGCATGCGTGCACAAACATACATACAATTAGAAATTATTACGAGGGAAAGAATTCAATATATAAACTCAATGTTAGAGTAATTTATGTGTATCGCAGGAGAGACCAGCATGATGCTTCAGTAAATGCAAAGGGCAGGACTATGCGTGGGAAGCTGGTGAAGGATCATGTTATTGTTGCTACGCTTTGCAACATCTACTAGTTTGTCTGGCAATCCCTACAGACAGGGGTGGGATCACTGTGCAGTAAGATGCAATGACCATACCACTGTAGGAGCACTTTAGTTAAGAAGCTAAGCTGGGTTGTGCCCAGTACGTTTTTGAATACGATGCTGTCAGGTTACCTCTTCAAATGTGAGGATGGTTATGGCTTAGAAAGTATACAGAGGTTGACAAGAACATTGTAAACAAAAACATTTGAGGAGTGTACCAGATGCAAACTGCCAGAAGACTGCCAAAAAACATGAGGCGCCTCAGACTGCAAAAGGCATACAGTGCCGGGGTGTTTGTGCTGTTATCTTGTAGCCCAAGGCAGCTTCATTGTGCGCTCCCATTTAACCATTACTTAAGGGGGTTTGTAGCTTGCAGCCAGTCAGACTATTATAATAACCAACAGCTTTAGGCTTTGCTGAAAGCTGTTATTGCCCTGAATGTACACTACTACTGCATGAATATAGGTCACCAGGAAAATGAAAATTTAACCTTCAGTGTGCCAGGAATATGTCTGTAAAGCATGCCCAGAGGGGATCATTACAACAAAATGACTCCAATCACGAGGGAATTGTTCTGTGGACTAAGTTAAGGGGAACTTTCTTTATATTCAATTTAGGCAATATTTATTGGTGTACTCTGATTTGAACAGCAAGTGATGTCAGAGTTGAAATATAGTTTGACTTACAAATAAAGCCAGATGTAATGAAAAATAAATTTTAAATTGTGTCAAATCATCGTCTTTTGTCATAATGTTGAGACATTAGGCCACTTTGTATGTACTCTACACTTCATATAGCGAAAAGAGCAACATAAGGTATCGCCAACAGGCGAAAAACAAATACTTGACAGTTTTTGACCGTTCGTATTAAGTAGCTGGCAACATGCTTTTGTGTACATCTTAAACAGGATATTAAAAAAAGAAAGACCAAAGGTTGTAGGCATGTCAATTATAGAGTTGGTGTTTGAGACAACATTGTGTCCACCTCCCGTTATTAGAAAGAGGACTGTATTTGTTGAACAGCTGACCTGAATAACTCTGTCCCCATTAAACCAAATAACGGAAACGATGACTCAGCCAGAAAAGAGGAAGGCTCAGTTTGTACAACAGTATTATTAAAAGGTTAAGGCTTTTCATATAGGGAAATACAAATGGAGGGGAAAAGCTCCATGTTATTACCCCATCGGGGCTGTTTCAGCTGGCATCACAATTGTGTACCATTTTTTTTAACCCCCATCATCATTGACTGCGGGTGGTCAGCACTTGCAGGACAAGAAGACGTCATAAAACTTGACAGACAACAAGGGGCCTGTATGGAGGCAGGTGGGTAATGTCCATCCTGCTTCATATAAGCAAAGTCATATTCTGGCTCTCTACGGGTTTAAAGCTGCCTGTAGTGACCTCTTAAAGTGCAAATTCTCTACTGAGCATTTCTCGAAGAACAGTGGGTGGTTTTGCTTAGAATACCCTTTTTGCCTTCCACAGAGTTGTTGGACATATGTCAGTACACAGGGCCAAATAATAGTGAGCACTGAAACACATTCAGCAGATCTTCACTTCATGCTTGAGAAACACTGCTACGATTCTTTTCTGCATTTGATTAAGTCAGGTTGGAAACTGGAGCCCAAGGGCAGAAACAGGAGATTATCATGGTCTACATCTAAGAAGAAAGCTTTAAATGTACCTATAAAATGACTCTAGTCATTTTATGGTAATAGTCTGCCTGATTAGGTATGAGGCTATTGCCCACTTTGCTTAGAAAAAGGTACCCAGTATTAAGTTGGTCATCTAACTGGTGTAAAAGAGTTAGGGAAATTCACCTATGCTGTGGTGACTCATAACATCATGTCCTGGTGGGACCGGCTATTGTGGAATAAAGATTCTCAAGACTGGTCCACAGGCGAGGGTCACACAAGCTGGGGCACACTTTGATGCCGGGGTAAATTCAAGTCAAACACAGACTAGGCATCTTTTGCTAAGGTTTTTCACACACTGTGGCAAATTATCTCTGCTGGTGGTTGGAGAAGGCTGGGCTGAGGACAGAGTCTGAAGTAATAAAAGTATTTTGCAGCTGTGTCTTCACTTCTTTCATATGGCGAAAGCATATCTACTGTAAGTGACAAAATTTGTGTATCCACCTGACAGTCAAAAACACACTGCGCAAAACATGTCTTTCTGTTTGAGTGAGGTGGTCAAAGGCCGGCAGCTTCTGGCTGAATTTCTGGAGTTGTAAAGATGTATTGCTACCGCTGGGTGAGACGGTGAGATGAAGTCCAATGAGTAAACAGATGATACTGCAGGCAAACATTAAAAACTAACTGGCCAATTTAATGACAAATAAACTTGAGTGTGACTGGTGGTCAGTGATAAAATTCGAACTATTTTGAAAGTATCACTTTGGAAAACTTTGCATCATAAATATGAACAAAACTGGACCAGAGGCAAAGCAGCAAAAATTTAAGCAAAGCCCTCTTCATGTTTGGGGGGGGGGGACTGTACAGGGGAAGCTGGAAACAATAATGGGCTGACATGAAACATAATCCCCTCTGTCTGCGATTTTATTGGCAGCCCCTCCAAAGAATGGTGGCTCCCCTATTATGACTTAACACATCAAAATCGCAGCATAGCACACACAGAAAAGGCCACCTGATGATAAACACAGCAGACAGCGTCAGAGGCTTTATCTCGTGGCTGCCTGCAGCTCGACACAGGTTCAATTTGGCCTGCAACAATCGATTCTGTCCCTCCTTTCCTCTGCTTCAGTTCGTGGAATAAAAACAGACCTTTCGGTAAAGAGCAGGTCTCAGCTGGTATGCCATGTCAAGGAAAAGGGAAGGAAAACTAGCGATAGCAAGACACCTGAATCTTGGTGGACCAACAGGCTGGTATGCATATGTGGAATCTTTTTTGAAATAAAACTGGATGTCAAAATCCACATAAATGTATAATAATAGATGAATGAAGTAGATCTATTCTTCAGAAATCAACTTATACATGACATTGGGAAAAAGCAGACCATAATGATAGTATATAAAAAGGAGAGCAAAACTTCACAAATCAAAGAAAAAGGTCATATCAGTCTCCTGTTGCTACCCTTTATTGTAATTGTTCCAAGATTTTGATGAAGAAAGTCATGCAGTGAAATATGTTGGGTACTTAACCCTGATTCCATTACTTAATTCAGTTTTTCTGATGGCGTTGCCCAGAAAGATCAGCTACTTTATTCACTAACTTATTTGTTATTGGAAGATCAGAGCAACACCAAAACATGACAAACACACAGTTCAGAAGCGACAAGTAGTATTTGTGCTTGGTTAATGAACCTAAGTAGAGCCTTCAGGTATCTCTACTTCACTTGAATATTTACTTTTTTGACAACTTTTTACTTTTACCGCATCATTTTGAAAAACAAATATCTGTACTTTCTGCTCCCTACCATTTTAAACAGTTTTTTCCATCTTTCAGGTTCTTTGAATGATGAATCTCAGTTTCAGTGGAAAGGTGAAAGCAGCTGGTGGTAACATTTATCCACACTGACGGTGCCGTTGTTGATGGATTTTAAAAGTGAATCAAGTTAGATCAATGATGGTTTAAAAACAAGACAAGACTCACAAAACAAATTCAACTGATAAAGGTGCAAGATACTTCAAAAAGCCTTGTTTATACTCAAATTTAAACAGTAATTGTTACTTAAATTAATCGATATTTTTACCAATGCAATGAGTATCAATACTTATATTTAAGTAATGTATGTGAGTACTCTTCCATCTCTGCTACAGTCAAAATGTAAAACTCAATGATTTAAAGACATAGAGACAATGAAGAAATGTACATATGGATTCAATATATCTGGTTAGATATCAAATGCAGTGGTAAGAAAAAAAAAACACAAAATGTTTCCATCCAAGTCATATCTACTGATTCGGTGTATTTATGTGGACTTCCAGTAGCTGATTTTTAGGGGAATTCAGACTCCTCTTCTGGGCCATATTTGTTCTAATTCTGCAGTAAACAGCACCTTTAGGATCACTCAGGAGTGGATTCAGAGCTGGTCTCTGGCCGTTTCCCTCTAAAGGGTGGATTTTTATTTTCAGAGGCTATTCTGTATTTGGTATTTCGATTCATTTCCCCACTGAGGTTCACAGTCCTGCTGCAACTTTTACCCTCTTGTGCAGACATTATCCTGTGGTGTGATGAACTTCTGAATCTACTTCAAGGTTGGTAAAAGGTTAAAGTCCTAAAGTAGCAAACATAGTTACATATCTGGATGTTTTCACCATCGTGAGGAAATGATGCTCTCATATTGGTAGAGTTTCATGAGTCAACGAAGTTCTCCCAATAGTATTTTTTAAAGTTGATATTTGTTGTTACTCTCAGCTTCTTGTTTTTCCACCTGAACCTCTTTGGAGTCAACGAGGCCGGGAGCCAGGAGTAGCTACATTATTTAATCATTTCCATTTATGGATAGTTTGTCTAACTGGACTGGTGAATACCATCTGCCTTTCAGAGCACTTTGAAAACCCTTTCAGTATTATAACAATAAATAATTGATTGAAGATCTTTCAAAGACATATTTCTTTCATGTGTTTCTTGTAAATAACAAACTCGTAACATTTTTGCAGTTCTTATCAGTCAAAGTTGAATAAACTTAGATAGTTGTTTATGAGCTATTGGATTGAACACATTGTGTTTGTCTATACCTGTGACTTGGCTGTAGACCAGATGACATTTCCAGACTTGTTCATGCAGAAAGCTCGGAAAGTTTAAAGGGTTCTCCGATTTTACCTTGCCGCTATATGCGCTATGATGCCTGGATGAATTAAGTTCATTGAAAGAGACCAGCGCTCCGTGCCTAATCCCAGCTGGGAATGCGAAACACTTTATACCTCTCCCTCTCTCCTTCAACTTGAAAACAAAGTTATGTAAATGTTTAGCTTGACCTTGTTTATTTAGTTATTCACAAAATTTACTGCAGTATTTATAGCTGCAATGGGTATAATACAATAAGTTAATTAAGCATATATTCATGACAGACTAACGTGATGGATTTGTCAAGACTATCCCTGAAGGTAATCTTTAGAAACAATTATTAAAACACACCATAAATTCAAAGTATCCTCAGACACTTCAGGTGTCTGCTTCTTATCATCAATCAGTGCCATTAGGGAGGCATCGAATTGATGATGAATTCTTTCTGCAGCCTGGAAATGACCGCAAATATATAGGCTGAACTGCGAAGCAGAGTATTTAATGCCAACAAGGAGTCATGTAACAGATGGTATTGCCCCTGGAGAGCCCCAATCTTACCATCATGGAGCCAGTCTGAGATTGCATGAAGATGCAAAACAACTGAGAATGATTCAAACTTTAGGAGCTCCTCAAGTTTCTTTTAAATAAACACTTCAAACTGCTGCCGGTATGTTCCACTACAATAACTTTTGGTATGGTAAAAGTCAAATGTTCCCACCACATATATGTAGTTTTTTTTTTCTTAAATCTCTGCTTAATAGTTGTGCCAAACCTTCACACATTTGAAATATATTTGCAGGGTTATTGACTTAGATCATTAGTGTAAAACACATTTTAATTCAGGGGCCACATGCAGTCCAATTTGATCTTTACTGGGTCGAACTGGTAAAATAGTGCAATAATAACCTTTAACTTATTCCTTTGTTGTGGTGCAGAGTATACATGTTGGAAATATCTATATTGTCACAAAACCAAACAATTACTGCCAAAAATGACTACATTCTCAACATAAAGCCAATTTTAATGAAGCCTTCTGGTTCAAAATGCAGTGAAATGTCAAAAAAAAACTCACACTGACAGCATGAGTTTGAGAAACGAGGTAGCTAGCTTCCATGACAGCATTACCAATATCTTCGCTCTGGTCTTAGTGTTGTATTGAGTCTGCTACTCTTCAGAATTTTGTTAAAACAAAAATCTATGTTTTCTTTGAAATGTGTAGCATTTGCTTGGTGGTTTGGAGGCTGACTTGGAGCAGGCCCGTTTTAGCTGACAGGCTGTGTATAAGGCACCCTTGACTTAGATTGAACCTATGATTTCACATTCATAACAGTGTTGTCATTTTCTATCAAGTACCTGAACACATGCTTTGGCGTATTAACATATCAAAATACGTCTTTTCCTGTTGGTATGGGAACGAGCCGCCATCTTGTGGTTAATTTTGTGCTTAAAAGTGACATTGCAGCTGGGTCTCTCTATTTGAAAAGGAATATAATCATTCCCACAGCTGAAAGGAGAACGGTTGAGAGTGATATCAGATTCATTACATGGGAGAAAAACACTCCGGTATGGCGGTGCACAATATATAGAGCAACCCTTTCATGACAATTATTAATACCCTGTCCCATTTATTCGCAATATCAACCTTCCCTCCAATGAAGGTTGTCCCTCCGATCAGTATGCAGACGACCTGGCTTCAAATCCTCAATTTCACATGCAAATGTGGTGCAACTGATTTAAATAATATTTGAATATGGATCACACAGTGTGACTCCATATCACAGAGCTGTACGGAGAAAAAAAAAAAAAAAAAAAAGATGGTGGAAAATGCAAATCATCAACATGTAAGAGAAGGTCATAGTCAGGACCTGTTAGATTTATTTTTCAAATAAAGATCTGGCTGCTAAATTAAAGTCATTCCATAAAGCCTGGGGGCAAAATTAGAAGAGATCAGAGAGATTTACATCATAAAGGCAAACAAACACAATATGGTTCATACTACAAAAAGAAAGCAGTTTCTGATGGGAAGGTGGATTTGGCTGGAGCGTCGTAAATGGAGCAACCTGTTTTCATTCTACACTCCCAAACACGCCAAGATGAGAAAAACAGGTGAGCGGCAAAATGCTAAAATCTACTTAAAAAAATTATTAACTAAAAAACGCTGCTTCCAAAAAGTAGGGCTCTGTGAATACTTGGGAAGCAAAACATGACATCAGTGTAGATGCAATGATTTACACACAAGGTTGCAACGATATATCAGGGATTACTTTCAAATTCACACCAGTGAATATTTTCCATGAATGGCAAGAAAACTAAAACGTGTGGCACTCGGAGTCCAAATGAATGAAAGATGACACATAAAGATATGCATGGTCCTGGCAGAGCCCGCAAAATAAGGAACAAAAATAAGAGTGCCATATAAATGTTGCAGTACAGGCAGTGGATGCCTGTGCACTGCTGTGTCTTTGCTCATCTCAGGGGTATAAATCACTGGTGATGGTGGAATCTTCACACATAGTGGCATGCATTAACTGAAAGGGGCACAGGGGATCCTGCTCCCCCGGGCCTAGTAAAACTCCAATGAGCAGCGCTGCTATGCTCGCCTCGGGCCACGCTTTTAAATTATATATCGATGACAGCCCATGATAAGAAAGACCCAATTTAGTATCCAAAATCAATTCCCACCCCCACTGACATGCAGGGGTCATTGAAAGCTGCCCCAATTCTTATGACAGCGTTTCATCCGAAGACACGTTTTCCCAAACAGTGGTCAATAGAGGCACAAGGAGTGAGGAGGAATTGAGAGAAAAACACAGGCAATGACCACCCAGTCAGTAAATAATCTGTTGCCTTTGTGGGTAAACAGAAGGTCTGCTATGATGTGTGCTTTCTCCGGGGCAAGGTGTGATTTGTGTGCATGAAACAAATAGGAGGAATAAAGCAAGATTGGCACAGACAGCTCCAGACTCCCGTCAACTGATTTTTTTGAAAAAATTGTCATGAGTCTTATTTGAATATTTATCAACACACAACCACTGCAGTGGTAAGTGAGGGTTTGCAAAGCACATTTCCATTCAGGAAACCACACGGAAAGTGGGATTTCAAATACATTTTTCTATTTGTTTTGAACAGGAAACAAATGGAGGATTCTGTTGTTTGCAATCGGTTGCACACAAGCTCTTTAGTCATGAAAGAATACCATGATAAGAGGATGAGACCAAGATGAACGCGCCACCAACGCCTTGACATGGCATGCCTAATCATTAAGAGATCTATGTCAAATGCTTAAAGCACATTTTCGGTTCACATTATGCTAAGACAAAAGTATTCAGAATCACACACATGCAGGAGTGATTAACGTGTTTCCTAAATAGTCCATGCTTGAGCTACCACCTCCATTACTGTGTTATTGCAAATTTTTAGTGTCCTACTGCATGTTCACTGTGCATAGTGAGTTTATTTATTGAGAAGAAAAGAAGGTCCAAAATGGGAACACCTTCATGTTGCTTTAGTCAGATTTTAACATTTCAAAGTCTTTTATAGTACTTTCTTGTGAAAATGTTCTCAGTATTGTGCCTTTGGTATTGTGACAAGTTGGAAATCGATTGACATGAAATTATTAAAGAAAGTAAATACTTCAGAAAACAGTTGGATCATGGGAGCAATGTGGAATAAAAAGTATAATTTGGTCACTCTAATAAATTCTGTATTCTAAAAAGTATTTGGCCCATTTCCCAAGCTTTAATTAAGTCAATGAAAACCAAATCAGTCATCCATGAATCAAAAATAAAATGTCAAATCCCACTTTTAATGGATGATTAAATAAATGAAAAAAAGAGAGATGTTCTCTGGTAGAGCATTTTGTTCAACCCCAAATGGATATTTAAAAAAGCGTGGCACTATTTACTGTATTTTCACGACCAAAAGGCGCACCGTACTAAAAGGCGCAGTCTCAGTTATGTGTGCCATTACTGCATTTAACACACACATAAGGCGCACCTGCTCATAGGGCGCGGGTTCCATGCCCACACTTCCCCCTTTAACGTTCTCATGGTGTCCGCATTACAACAACACACACACACAAGCATACAAGTGTGCGTATTTAAAAATAGAGCGGGAGCAAAACTGAGTTTGGTTGTGCTTTATTTAAGTATTGATTACAAAGTACTAACATTTTTTTTACCTGTAATCGTCATCAATCAAACCCATCGAACTCCTCATCCTCTGTTTCTGAATTGAACAGCTGCGCTAAATCTCCATCAAACATACCAGGTTCATTTTCTTCACTGTCAGAGTCACTTTCCGTGCCGTGCGGCTCCTTGGAAATGATGCCGGCTTTTGCGAAAGCTCGAACAACAGTGCCAGCAGACACGCTAGCCCAAGCATCTACAATCCATTTACAAATTGTGGCGTAACTCGCCCGGCGCTGCCTTCCACTCTTAGTGAAACTGTGGTCTCCATCGGTCATCCATCGCTCCCACGCCGCTCGCAGCCTTACTTTGAACGGCCGGTTCACACCGATGTCCAGCGGAGTTCCTTTGTCAGGCCTCCCGGAATGACAGCAAGCTCAGAGTTCATTTGCTTCACTTGTTTTTTCACATCGGCTGTGAGATGGGCACGCATAGAGTCACAGATCAACAGCGATGGTGATGCGTGGAAAAAACCACCTGTTCTCCTTACATACACCTCCCTCAGCCACTCTTTCATCATTTCCTCATCCATCCAGCCCTTTTGATTTGCCTTAATGATGACTCCTGATGGAAACTTCTCTTTAGGCAAAGTCTTTCTCTTGAAAATCACCATAGGCGGAAGTTTCTGTCCATTAGCATGGCAGCTAAGCACAAATGTAAAAGAAGACTTTTCGTGCCCCGTTGTGCGTATCGCTACCGTGCTGGTCCCCTTCTTCTCCACAGTGTGACTCACCGGGATGTCGAACGTTAGCGGCACCTCGTCCATGTTAGTGATGTGGCTGGGCTGGATGTGTTTGTCGGCGATGTGTTTGCTGCAGTAGGAGTGGAAGATGGCCAGCTTTTCATTATAATCCGCTGGAAGTTGCTGCGCTACCGTAGTTCTGGCCCGGATGGAAAAATGGCACCGTTTCATGAAACGAAAGCACCAAGACGGACCTCCTTGGAAATGTTCAATTTTCATTTCTTCTGCTAGTGTTACTGCTTTTAGTCGAATGGTGACCGTCGAAACGCTTCTCCCACTCGTTCTTTGTGCGATGATCCACTGCTCGAGTCTTTCCTCCAACTCGGGCCACCTCGCCTTATGTCCGCGGAAACTCAGCTGCGTCTTCTTCACCTGTCGGAGCTCGTTTTCCAGCTTCCTCCACTTGCGAACCATCGATTCATTAATCTTAAATTCTCTCGCGGCTGCTCGATTTCCATGTTCCTCCGCGTAGCTGATGGCCTTCAGTTTAAACTGTGCTTCATAAGCGTGTCTCTTCGCTATTTTCAGGGTTGTTAAAACAACGATGTTCTGCATAACGCACATACCCGTTCATTTATATACAATCCACGCCCACACTTCCCCCTTTAACGTTCTCATGGTGTTCCCTACTACGGCCGCTTTACAACAACAACACACACATAGGGCGCACTGCACCATAGGGCGCGCCGCACATTTTGAAGAAAATCTAAGACTTTTATGTGCGCCTTATAGTCGTGAAAATACGGCAGGTGAGCTCTGCCTTGCCACACACACAGACCATAAATCCTGAGTAGGGTGAGCATATTGTACTGTAGATGATGCTCTCTCAGGCAGTCAATATCAAAAATCCCTGTACTTGTTATTGTAATGTCTCATTACGGCCTTATCTGGAGAGTGCAGGGATCACCTCAGAGAAAACTCAATTTCCTGCTCATCTGTACAACAATCACCATCATTATCTTACTTATCAAAATAGGCTGACACTCTCTCTCTCTCTCTCTCTCTCTCTCCCAAAACAACATCAGAGTTCCTCTTTATTGACTAGAACGACCTGTGAATGACTTCTCACTTATGATGTCCAACCATTGTTGTGACAGGTCAAAGGAATCGTCTCCGCCGCACCTCATGTGTTATGTGCTTTTTATCAATGCACAATACATGCTGTATATCATACTTTATGATCATTTCCTGGGAGAATGCAGACGTCAAGGATTGTGATAATGTGCAAGGCTGGCAAATGCAGAACAAAGTCAGAGTGGAGAGCATTGCCTGCTGTACCTCTCGATACATAAACGATCAGTGGCACCTGGGGAACAGGTGCTGCCTCTCCTCTACAGGATGGTGAGATCCCATGGGAAATTCAGAATGAGGGTGAATACAGTGTGGATGTGCAAGATCAGTGGAAATGAAATGCAAAGTGGTCCCATTCATTAACGAACCATTAACATTTCCTCGTGCAACTGAGGCCAGATACATGAATTCATTTGAGGAGCTGCAGCTAGATTCTAAGTACATTACAACTATTTTAATGTGGTTCCGGCTAACTGCAGAGTGTAGAGAAATACAGTTTGCGTTTGAAATGAAAGTTCCTTTTTCACCTCGGCTCGTCGAACGCTCCCAGCACGGGAAATGGTCCACTGTGACAGGCTGAATTTCGAGACTGGCAAAAAGCATTATTCTCATTCCTGGTCCCTTTGTCAGCTCTCATTGAAATCTGCTGTCACGGACTGCAGCCTGATGCTAAGCAGGGCTGCTGGCCTCTCTGCATGTGTCTATCTCTGTCTACACTCATACCGGCTGGCCAAAGTGGTGATGCAAGAAATCAGAGGTGCAGGAAAACGGAGATGGACAGAAAGAACAAAAAAGACAGGGGGGCAACAAGAAAGAGAGAGAGTGAATAGTTGTTTTGGACTCACAATGAACTACTCATCCACCATGAAGTGAATACAGGAGAAAAAAAAAAAAAAGAAGAAGAAAACTCTCCAGAGCTCATCACTCATCCGGCGCTGGTGAAGCTCGACAGGTCTGTTTCCTGTTCCTAATATTCTTCATGACAGACTGTCCATTTACTTTGCTGAACTCGCTGATCCTGCTCTATTACTTCCAGAGTGCTGGAGATGAGTGTACCTTAAGCAACCAGTGAGAAAATAATTTCCATTTCCAACCACGGTGACAACGCTAAGATAGCTACTGGTCAAGTGTACTTGTGCTTGTACTGATGTGGATTGAATATCAAACATGTTTAACATAGAAGTGTGAATTTTGTACTTATGTCATTGGAGGCCTTGGAAAACTTTTTAAGTGCGTGTCTGTAGAACATTTGGATGTCAGGTGATACTTTATCATTCAATTTGCTCTCTATAGCTTACCAAGATATGCAGCTTCTCGAGCATGTGAGCATCACTGTTAGGAAGTAGTGTATACACTCTAGGTTTCTATTGTCTACAGACAATACGGGACTGTTGATATAGCTTGCTAATTGAAGTAATCTTTTGTAGTAATTGTTTGGTTTTGTGAAAATACAGACATTTCCATCACATATATTCTGACCCCCTGCTTGTAACATCTCTATAACCCAGCTGTGCCTCAACATTTCGCCAAGGCACATCCTAAATGTTCTGAATTACGTTTTTGAATATAGCATTGAAAAGAGAGAAGTGTTTATTTAACTTATTTAGTTCAAATATTAACACATCTTCTCTGAAAAGTACCAACTCCGCTTCTGAAGCCTGCAGATATCGACATATTAACTTGTTTGTAATTCATCGTGTTTCAAAAATCTGCCTGTCATGTAAATAAGTACATCTAGCAGTGCACACCAATGTTCACTCATATAAGTTAGAGAACAAAGTCTGGAGACTCCCAGGACTGTCATTATTTGTGCATTACTGAAGACTGTATCTTCAATAATACAAGTACCCCTTGCTAAATGCCTTTGATGTATTAATGATGAGTTCTTCAACACAGAGGAGAGTTGCTCGCTGCTTAGGTACTGCAACTAAACAAATGGTGGATGGGAATGTGTAGATTTAGCACAAGTGACCGCTGAAATGTAAACAAAAGTATCAGACACACGTCAAACCTTTAATATTTTATCGACACTTTGATATCCAGAAACCTCAAAGGTAACACAATGTTGCACAAACTAATGTTTTGACTCAAAGACTCACTTCCAATACAGAAACTCTGAAGCTTAGTGCAACAACTTTGTGCGGCTCCATATTTTGTGTCATGTTGTTTTTGTTGTGGCATTATATGGGAATGTTAAAGAGCCCATGTCTGCGACGATAACCCATCGTGGGCTGACTGTGTGTCTGTCAGTCACGTCTGCTTGAATCTTAGCTTCTCTACTCCTTTTTCCTCGCACAAAGTCATAATCTTAGCCAGACTGTATGGACAGCATCAGTGAGCTGCAATTTCCAAAGTTTCTCCACAGATTTTCAAAAAGCTTTAAATCCCAATTTTGGCTGGGACTCATAAGTACACAGAGACAAAGCCACTCCAGTGCTACCTTAGGTGTGCAGTCTCAGTCAGTGTATCACTGATGGGTGAGTGTCCACTAAGACTCACCGTTATTTACCCTCTGGGATTACAACCCTGTCTCGTTCAGATTTGCCATAGTCCTGACCAGGCTTCTTGGAGCCAGTACCTTTGCTTATCAAAGCATGACTTGTTTTCAAAACGATGGTACATCACATGTGGACTATGTGCGCAACAAAAAGGTTTGAGAAAAAAAAACAACAAAAAACACAAGCACACTTTCATATTCACCTACTTCCAATCTCTCACTTTATAAATTACAATAAAGTTGAAATGTGGCACGTCCGTGAGTCCTCTGCCACACCTTATAAACTCCCATGATTACAAGGCAAATGGAATTCCCAATGAGAATATTAATATGCACCTAAGTCAGATTGTCATTCAATTACATTCAAGAGAGAATGGAAAAGTTTGACTACAAATCTAGAAGGTGAAACTTAACTGACTGTGAAATATATTAGCATGCTTGTTATTATTTTATTTTCCAAGTGTACAAGTTGGAATTGTTGGTGGTCATAGCAGATTCATTTCAGAAATTGTGTCAACTGGATACAATAAAGCACCGATTCTCAGGGCTAGAACGTTATTGAAATTAAACTGAAGTAAAAAAGAAAGTAACACTGGAGGAGTTTATGAGGCACAGGTGATGCTGCAGCCTACTTCCTCAGAGAAGTGACACCTATAATTGTAAATTGCCTCATTTTTACCCACAAGGGAGAACGGCCTGGCAATGGATGGAGCCACAAAACCAGGTAAATAGGGCATTTCTTTAGTGTGGAGACAGGAATGCACTAAATTATACATTTCACAGGATACCTTTTCTATCTCTTTTTTTTTATTAGCTAGTGTCATAACAAAGACAAATGTTTACAACCAGGATTTTTCATGCAACAAAGAAATTGGAGATTTGTCATCACCAGTTATCCTCGACTGAGCTCCAAAATATTTACAACTAAGCATGGATTAGTTTTCTTAAGCTACAAATACAAAATAAAACAAATAAATGTTTAAATATAAACATTTAACAAAATCATTGGCAAGTAGCTTTGGAATATATTCATGTTTCCACAGTAATCTTTTTTTTTTTAAACTCCTGCCATCAAAAAACATTTGTAGTCACTGAAAAACAAGCACATACATTACCTCAAGTTTGAGTTTGGTGATATACTGTCAATGCTTTTTTGACATATAGCTTGATGTTGGACTTTTTTGCCATGGCATGACATATAGCTTGATGTTGGACTTTTTTGCCATGGCAATTACATTTTTGATCACCAGTTTGACAACAGCACTTAAAATGCAAAAGTGTTGTCGTACAATAAAATGTTATTGAGCAAAAAAAAAAAAAAGAAAAAAAGTGAAGTGAATTTGTTGTCGAGTCCTGTTGGCTAAAATTAAGAAAATGCACAAATACTTTGAAAGTACCTCAGAAAGTGTGACATTATTATATTTTGAATTTATTTTGAAAGACAAACACGTCTCTCTGCCAAAAAATATTGAACACCACAACAGCAATTTGGTGTTTGTGAAAAATTATGTTCATTCTCCACATGGCTCAAGCTTTTCTAGCTGCCTTCAGAAAGATAAACCCCCCACCCTGGACTGGCATGAGGGGATATTTTCTGAGCCCCATGATACCATGCAACTGCAGTGAAACCACAAGACAAATGATCCTTTGTGTGTCCCACCCCATCCAGAAAGGCATTTTGTCTACGTAATACAGAGCCAAGTACTGCGAGGAGTTTAAATGGGAAACGGGCACTGCTTTATTATGCTGCAGTGCCTTGAAATGAATGTGGATAATAGATATATTCACAGCGGTATTAATATCCTCGGAGTTCATCTTTTTTTTTTTTTTCTCCTCCGCTCATTCTCCATTTTCCCTCTCACAGGCTCCAAAGTACTTTGCCCTTGGCTATGCCTTATACTAAATAGATTTATGAGAACATTTGTGTCATATTTCGTCTTTTCCTGGATTGTCAAGACAGATTGTCAGTGCACCACTGATTGAGTGGAATCACTACACAGACTCAGTTCCTATTGTCAGGCCACACATATTCATCTCTGAGGGGAATTTAACAAGGAAAATTGGCCAATGACACTTCTCTCAAGGCTTTGCCACCACTATTAAGATGGGGTCAGGGGTATAAAAAGAGTCGGCTCTATGCCTAGATGTAAAATGATTAGAACTGCAATAGGAGTACATTCATCCATTTACGAACGAATGCATGTACAGATGAATGTATGATAAGCCACAACATTGAAACCAATGGCAGGTGACGTAATGCCATTGATTATCTCAATACAGCAAAACCTTTTGAAGGAGATCGACTTTGACAAGAGCCAGACTGTGAGATGAATGAGTCTGAAAAATGTCCAGTACGATGTGATTAGTGCCAAGAACAGTCCAAGGAAGGACAACCAGCAAAAAATCAACAGCTTAAGGAGAAGAAAAAAATCCCATGGTGTACATGGGAAGCAATGCCAAGTGTTGTCGCCCATTGATTTTCTATACCGAACCAACTGACTATTTTAGGGTCAACAATCAACCGGACTGTGAGAGTAATTAGCATATAATTTAATATATCATACAATTTCCAATTCAAACACATTTATCTCGGTGAAAACTTGTTTGAAGACTTATCTTGCCATTTTAGGCCTCGTTTAACACAACGTTTTGAGTGAAAACACATTGTTTTTGCAGTTTCATTTCAGAAAAAAAACGATCGCAGGGAAGTGTTTTGAAGAAGTTTTTTCAGTTAAAATCGTCATCGGGCAAAGGAGGCTTGTTTATAAATTGTTTATATGTATATATGTATATATGTATGTATGTATAGATAGATAGATAGATAGATAGATAGATAGATAGATAGATAGATAGATAGATAGATAGATAGATAGATAGATAGATAGATAGATAGATAGATAGATAGATAGATAGATAGATAGATAGATATAGATATAATACTGTTGTCACGATACCAACATTTCGGTATCGATACCACCATGTATTTTGATACTTTCGATGCTTTTCCAAATAAAAAGATAACACAGTTGCGGCCTTGTGGATGTAGCAGCAGCAATTGTTTCCCTTCTCTTCTCTCTCTCTCTCTCTCTCTCTCTCTCTCTCTCTCTCTCTCTCTCTCTCTCTCTCTCTCTCTCTCTCTCTCTCTCATTCCTCTCTTACCAGACTCTTACTCTTTGCTGCTCCGTTAGTGACGTACTCGATTTCTTTTTACGGAGTTTCCGTCTCTGCCGATTGTTTCACACCTCTCGGAAACCGGAGTGCAAAAAAAAAAAAAGACTAAATAAAAATAAAAGAAAGAAACCGGAGCACTGTTTTCCGCACTTTTGAGTGTCCAAAACATCTAACATCATACCATCTAACGTACTATAACACTACCAATTGAATTTCTGCTCAACGTAATATGCAACCAGTTTAACATGTTATATTTGCAGGGAATCATTTGATCCCACAGAAAGCATCGCAGAGGGCTCCAACTAAACTGCTGCACTGCTGTTTATTAACATTTTTATTGAGCGTGAGTGTAAGAAAGCACATTCAGTCAATTGATCTGGGTCCCTTTAAGAAACCTAGACCCCATAAATCACGCAACCCTTAAAATGATTTATTGGGAGAGATCCGAGGTGGCACGGTGGCATCAGAGGTTGATAATCTTTTTGCTGAGGTCAATGGAGAGGTGAGGTGAAATGTAGTATTAGTCGTTTAGATACAAACAATGAGTTCAAAACCTTTATTCCAGGGGTGGTGAGGCGATCATGACAGAGCGAGACGGACATCTCATCATGAAAATGTTGAACCTGTATCAATATGCCGATTAAATAGAACTGAAGGGATTCATCATACATGTCTTTCCACAAGCTCTATTTTTTATGAAAACTGAAAAACTGAAGTGACACTTGAGCAGATCTTCACAGACTGACGCAGAATGAAAAACAGTCAAGATCTTGTCTTTGTCTGTTCTTCAGCCTGTAATGATTTTACCAGTATTCTTCAATCAATGCTTTTAGAAATATGAACTATGAAAGGGAAAGTATAGTTTTTTTGTGGGGTTGCTTTTTCTTTTTGAAGAATACATTTCACTGAGTGGAGAAGTGTTAATTCAGAAATTACAGGACCACATAATTTAGCCAGACGTGAAAATGTTTACAATTACCTTCGGATGGAATTTGAAAGAGGTTCTCTAAGGCCCAAGACGAAACACTGAAATTCACTTAATAGGATAAATATAGAATGTGGACACATTGAAGTAGTTTTAACGAAAATGCATTTGAATGTTGCTTCTGTTTGCTGATTTATTTATTTTGGAACATCATTTAAAGAAGAAAGTTACATCAGACTAGAAAGTGCTCAGTAGCTTTGTGGCTCCACAAGGAGTTAAAAAAAACCAAAAAAAACAAGCCAGGAGTCAATTAAATAAGTTGAGGGGCAAAATATACAGAATGTTGGAAACAGAGGGAGGTTTTAAAATTGCCTGTTAGTCTTGAGCTGCATCAAACTATGCAAAGAGTGCCACTGTAGTATTTAATGATTTATAGAGCATTGGTCATGACGTGTATATGAATAAATGTGTATTGTTGACCCATGTTCGTCCCAAAAATGTGTGTAATAACGAACTATTGAAAAGGTCACACGCAAGTAAAATGTTAATTTTGGAATTGTTTGACAATGCTGATATGACAGTTTCAGTATCTGCATTTCTGAACTCAGTATGGTATGAAAAAAGAAGAAAATAAGGGTGAGAGGTTCCCATGATCCAAAAGATTACACCCTGTTAGTGTTTAGAGCAGCGATGTAAAACACATTTTAGTTCAGTTCAGCTCAGTTTGATGTTGCTGCAAAGTATAAAAACAAAAATAACGCACATACAAACATGCATGCATACATGACTTAGAACATTTAAAAATCCAATAGGTGTTGTTGAAGTGACATCAGTGCATATTGTGAGTAGCCCACATGTAACCTAATTTCATCTTGAGTGGGTCGGACCAGTAAGATGTGGCAAAATAACCTTTAAATTTAAACTTGCAAAATACAGTGAACTTCTCCTACAATTAATGCATTATGCATGCTTTTACAAACTATCAACCTGCATGTTTTATTTGACATTTTGAAAATTTACTTGGTGTTTTGGCCAGATTGGAGCCTCCAGTGAGCCAGTTTTGGCCCACAGGATTTATCAATGACACCCCTGTTCTAGAAATACAAAACATGTTTTATTATAGCGCGCTTATTATTGGGACTTTAAATGTGTGTTTGTAAGGCATATGCACAGAAAGAAATAAGAAAATCAATAAAGTTCTCCAACGCCTGAAAGTGGTTTGAACTGATGATGTATTTATACGGAGATGAATTGTTTAAAAAAATGACAGGGGGACTTTTCTTGGTAATGTCATCAAATCAGATCATCATTATTTGGATGTCAGAACAATCTCATCTGATAAAACCTTAAAGAATACCACAATTTTCTCATTTCAAAATGAATATCTTATTTTATGTGCATGTTTCATTAAGACCATGTGTCCACAGTGCATCATAACCCCCTCCCCCCAAAAAATAAAAAACCCTGATGGCCCTTCTCTTCTCCTGGTCCAGTGTACTCAGAAACATTAGCAGATTGATGCCCTCATCTTCTTACATAATCATGATCATTTTAATTAAAAGTGACCTTGATACAGGTAGGCTTTGATAAAGGCTGAATCCTAAGGGGACATGAACAGGTATTAGACTTTCTTTTTTTTTTTTTTTTTACTTATTGTTACCCTCTGGCTTCCATGAGGGAACCTACTTCTGCTCTCTGGCTAGTCTTTGAGCAAACTGTTTTCTGATTAACTTCAATATGGATTCATCTGTCTCAGGATGACTCAGGCTTTTTAAATATTATATCAAAATGATTGTGTCATATTTATTACCAAATCTTTACACAATACTTGATTTGATGGGAATCAAATAAGTCCTGTTTGCTTTGAGTGCAGTCTCAGTTCCTAGTTTTCTGATCATAGTGTATCAGCTATGTTAAAGAAAATTACCCAAAAAATAAATTGGACGGGCTATGTAGATGAAGAAACACAAAGACAAATCAATACTAATTCCTGAAAACAAGTTAACATTGCTATATATTGCATTATAATAACAGATATAACAATTGATAATAATGAAGAGCCCCACCTAAGTAAAAATATATATAGCTATTTTATTATATTACTGGGGTTAGCAATTTCAAAATTTTTACATTAGTGCAAGACATTTTCTTAAATTTTTTAGAATTAATAAATACTGAACTTTTATCATTATTATTATTATTATTATTATTATTATTATTATTATTATTATTATTATTATTATTATTATTATTGTGACCACAGTTTTATATTACACTTTACTTGTCGGAACAAAACATGCATACCTTTAAACGGGTGTAAAAAGCATTCTGCTGGAGAGAACAAGGTGACCAAGCAATTTCATGTGTGCTGGAGTCTGAAGCGGCCAATCAAGGAGTGTAAAATTATGATTTCACCCCCCTTGCTTGATTGCACTTATCGATGAGGAATATTAATTGTACAACTTTCATTTACCGTAGGTGACCATTTGATTACATTTGAATGCCCCCAAATCACTGTTAGCGTCACTTGAAGTCAGCACCTCCTCCCTCTGATGTCTCTAAACTGTAATCAGAAAAAACCAGCCAGGGCGATGGGCTTTGGTTTTCACAGTTTGTCTCACTTGAAGCTTTCTACAAAAGCCAGTACAGCTATATGGTGTTTTGTTTGACCGTTCACCAATAACAGGGATAAAGATGTAATACTCAACTGCTGTATGGCTTATACTTCCTATTATTGGTTTTATCCACCTTTATTTGGTTGGCGTGTTGTTATCAAAGTAGTCCAACAGTAAACATCAACTGTATTACAGAGGTAGTTTACCAGCCAGCAGGGTTTACAAATAAACGAGAAGCATGTTTCAAACTGTGCAATAAATGTAGTTTTATTAAAGTTAGTATTTACTTTAAAGAGAGACCTGGTTTTACCTGGAAATATAATAAAACACTAAGCTGCAAGCATGAGATTACTCCACAGAAAACCAAAGTGAAAATTAAGAACGAGGGGATTTGGGGGAAAGCTACACAGAGCAGCTATCAGAGGAGGCTACCATGCATAAATAGTTATTGACTTCATGTTAAGAGTGTAGAGTGTATTCAGCGAACCAAGGGGCAAAAGTAGCTTTAATTAATTTTCTTCAGCCAGTGTACCTGATATGAGACCAAACGCGTGTAAAGGATCTGCAGATAGCAATAAATAATTAATCAATGCTCTACTGGTCTCCAGGCAAGAAGAAGAAGAAAAAAAAAGAAAGAAAAAGAAATAAAACTCTCCAAAGAAACAGAACAGGCCATCACATGCCCTCTGATTACTGCGCTCCCCTGTGACCTGTTTCAAAGCAATTCTAATAAAACGGAGTGTTAAATGATCTTCAGCAGACATTTAAGCTTCCGTGTTCCGTTTGCCTGCCGCATCCAACATGTCAAACAGACAAAAAAGACGGTTGATTTTAACTCTGGGAATCTTGATAAATTGTCTGTGACGATCAATGAAACAATGCTGGTCTGAATACGTTGTGCCACTGTTGTCCTACTCCTTAAATAGAGAGTTTTTTAAATAGTCATTTGTTTACTGGTCTCAGTCAATTAACTGGCATCTCATTGAGTAATTATTTTCCATAAAATGACAAAGTTGATATTATTCAAAATGTGCACATATAGACATCTTAGTGCAGACAGCCCATGAAGACTATTCAGTCCACTTACACAATGGCTGGCTGCCTCAGTCAAGTGCATAATTAGTTGAATTAGATTAAATAACCAATTACGAGACTAACAAAGTAAATAAGCCTGCAGGGATTCCACCGAATACTTGAGAATAGAATTAAAAGGGAATTAGTTTATTGACAGGCTGAATGACAGTGTGGTCAGAAAAGCAGCTCTATTCCTGTCACAAAGACAGAGTGCGAGCTGAGCTGAACAAGGAAAGGGTTAACTATGTGCTGAAATAAACAATCATGATGCAGGCAGAAATTGTAAATGCAAACTGTAGTAGTCGATAAAAAAAAAAATTAAATAAAAAAGGGAAGTATTCCCCAGACGTACCTCTGCTGGCACTGTCCACGTGCTCCAGTTCATCTGGAAACCTCAGAATCTCCAGGTGATGTTCTTCACACTTCTCAGCCAGGAAGTGGAGCAGTGTTGTATTCTGACTGATGGATTTAGTGTCCCGGAGCTAAAAAGTGAAAAGAAACATGTATTTATGTCGTGATTAATGCCGATACAGACTCATTCACTTCAGGAACAAAAAGAACACCAAAAAAACAAACAGGGATTTAATCAACTTTTTGTTGTAGCATGAAAAATCATTCGTCAGGTAAATCACATTGAAATTTTGATGAATATACAATCACTTCATTAGGTACATTTGTCCAATCTAATGTGATTTACTACAACCGCCACCACACAAATTCTGCTCTAAAGATTAATAATGTTCAGTTTTGCTTGAAATTCTCAACACGATTTTTAATTTTTTTTCTCCTGTTTGACCATCTATTTAAATGAGTGAGAGTTCAGTGAAGTGTATTACTACCGCAGAGTAAAAGTAAACACAATTAGCTTGTGACTGCTGTTTTCTTGACAAAGAAACACTGGATCATGTCAGATTGTGCACAAATATCTAATAAAACAGCATGCAGACACCTACAGACCAGCACTTATGCTATGGAGAAAGAAATATTTTATAATAAAAAAGGTAAAACATTTGTCCTTTTATACTCTCATTGCCACAAATACAACGTGAACTAACTTTCAAAGGACCGCTCCTAAAAAAAGAGTCCAATCCAGTAAGCCCAGCAAGGAATCTCTGGAGACGGACGTTACACATTCAACAGAGACAATCACAGCCTAACAAGTGAAAAGTTCGGTCTACGTGGTTGAAAATTCAATGTGGGACTTTTCACTGAACATGAAAGAGACGCAAAACAAATGAGAGAAAAAAAAAATATCACAACCAATTACCAACTGGCTAAACTGAAACAGGTGACACACAAACATGATGATACTTCTATTGAGAACAAAGCAGCACAATTTGAATTAAAGTGGTGCACTCTATTTGCCTAGTGTGTGTGTGTGTGTGTGTGTGTGTGTGTGTGTGTGTGTGTGTGTGTGTGTGTGTGTGTGTGTGTGTGTGTGTGTGTGTGTGTGTGTGTGTCTGTGTGTGTGTGCTTCTTTCTTTCAAACTCATGAGGACTGAAACACTCAACTCCTGGAACTCATTTAAAGACAAAAATAGACTTCATGTAGGAATTTAATAGTATTTAATTTAATGTAAATTAATGTTTCTGGGTATGACTGGAGTTTTGGCTTAGTTAAAGTTGGGTAAAAGATGAGGCAGCTATTGGTGATAGCTGGCTTTAGTTTAGCAACTTTGCAGGAAATGAATGTCTCCATGTATTGTCCCCATAAGGCGGTGAAATGCTTGTGTGTGTGTGTGTGTGTGTGTGTGTGTGTGTGTGTGTGTGTGTGTGTGTGTGTGTGTGTGTGAGTGTGTGTGTGTGTGTGTGTGTGTGTGTGTGTGTGTGTGTGAGTGTGTGAGTGTGTGTGTGTGTGTGTTTCTACATTGAAGGCGGGGTTCTTCACATCAGTGCATAGAAATCTTGCTCCATATTCATTCCCCACCGTGATTGCCATGCTGTTCGAACGGCATGCTGGGAAAGCTAATTAGCACAACCCACCTCAGTGTACTCGCACTGATAATATCCTCCCTGTAAACAGACTGCAGTTGGACATGCCCACACATGTACCAGTGTAAACACACGTGTGCACTTGTTCACGCCGTACACACACTCACACACACGCTTTAGGCCTGAAATGATGACAAACAGTGTAGGCATGTGCGCACACACACACGCACACACACACACACACACACACACACACACACACACACACACACACACACACACACACACACACACACACACACACACACTCACACACACACTTTAGGCCTGAAATGATGACAAGCAGTGTAGGCATGTGCGCACACACACACGCACGCACGCACGCACGCACACACACACACACACACACACACACACACTTTAGGCCTGAAATGATGACAAGCAGTGTAGGCATGCACGCACGCACTTTCAATAGATGAGGATCAATCATTTTCTCACATTGGGTAACCACAATTTAATTTCATGGATTTTAAATTTTAATTTGTTTATTGTTATACCCCAAACTGTCATTACCGCATAAAAGTGCATCTCTGGCATACTGATTCCATCTGCTGACGAATATTAGTCATTTGTAATGAAGACAGGGGGAGAGGTAAAATATATATAAAAATAATGATTTCATTTGTGAATGTTAAGCAGTACACTCAGTGAGGCACTGATTTTAAATTACATGGTGCAATAGTGGAGACCGTATCGTAGCTACAGACTGGAGCATATCGTCCACAGCGTCACAGAAAAAATGTGTTAATGGTTTTAGAGGGAACTTTTTAACCTGAACTAATGTGGTGTCCATACAGGGTACGAGGATGGGCTCGCCAAGGTTTCATTAAGTGCAGTGAGTGTAAATGGAGAGATCATGTGGTTTCACACAATTATGTGATGGAAGTGGAAGCAAATTAGTATTGTGAGTTGAATATCACTGACACAATAACACAAGACGAAGTCAGAGCAGGCAATGTTGCTGATTCACAAACAAGCCACTCTCACAGCTGCCAAAAAAATGTAATCCTGCACATTTAACAACATATGAACAATTTCGATAAAATGATTAGCACTATTAAATAACAGATTGTTGTTGTGATTTACACTGTCCCTTCAGTCAATTTCAAGTGCGGCAGCTTTGAGGCCCTTCCTGTGTTGAGTTTGCATGTTGCCTCTATGCATACTCTGGGTCTGGTTCAATAATATCCTGCATAAAAGTATAAAAGTGCACGGGAATAAACTGCGCTTTCATGTTTGAGTGTGGTTTCTGGGTGACCATCTAAAGAGAGCCCGATTAGTGACATCCTGCACAAACAAGTGTTTAAATGACGGTTATGCATGTATTAGGCATTCATAATAGGTATTTGTTTACATGTAACGACCTGCTGCAGACAGGATGTGACTGGATAAGCAAGCAAGTAAGTTTGTAGCACAAGGAATAAAATATGTCATGCTAATGTACATCAACAAAAGAAATTGACAAAATCATAAACACATCTAAAGTATTAATGTAGTAAATCACATTGGGTGTGGTACAGTCAGCATGAACTACTAGTATTTTGTGCAGTCTGGCACAATATTCAAATTAGTGAATGCAAACCCGCGAAATTGATAGTCTGTTATATAATCATCAATGTGAACTGCTTGTAGATTAGATTTTACATGTGTGTGTGTGTGTGTGTGTGTGTGTGTGTGTGTGTGTGTGTGTGTGTGTGTGTGTGTGTGTGTGTGTGTGTGTGTGTGTGTGTATGTGTGTGTGTGTGTGTGTGTGAGATAAAGTATGTGCTCCTCTTTATATACAAAAAAAAGATTGCATAATATATTGAAATGATCGTTTTTAAAATGCGTCCGTATATTTTGAGATAATTATCTTGTGATGCAGCATCATGATCCCATGTTTAAAGTGCAATTAACATAGATTAATTAGTTTAGTGATTGGCTGGATGAAATATGAAGACAGATGTGCATTGTCTGAGTGAGTCTGCTGCATTTTAAAAGGAGCGTGGTGAGGTACAAACAGATGTCGTTTGTAGTAGTAACACATCCTGCCGAGGGCCTCGTGAAGGGCAGAGGGAATCCGCATAAAACCTGAGGTGTTGATGTTACTTCCCAGCCAGTTCACATCAAGAGTTTCAGTCAGTGCGGCTTTGCGGTATCGTGAGAACTGTGCGATGGGGTTGTGGAGTATCTGGGCTGCAGCGAGCTCGTCTACATTAAAGTCCATTTTAATCTCGGGCCGTGCCGTGTCCCGCCTATTATATAGTTTCTGAAAAGACTTACTGTCAGACACCCCCAGATTAAATACGTTCTCCTTGAAGAGCTTAGGCTACCTTAAGTTTCACCTCGGCTCTATTTTTTTCAACTACTCATAAAATGCCTCATGTCTTTTTTTCTTTTTTTTCACAGCAGCTACTTACAAAGTGTCTTATGCCATGATGTTTTAAAAGGGGAACTGAATGGAGAGAGTATAAATGCTACTACATTAAATGAATGTGTTCATTTGAAATAGATGGAAAAACAATGCTTCATTACAGTGTCGCTGATGGCAAATTGTGAACAGTGATATCGTTCAGTCCTTCATAACTTAAATTGCCTTGAGGTGGCATTATTCCAAACCCCTCACTGCTTCGTATAATGCGGCTGTATATGTGGGAATTTCAAATGGCACAATGTATTACAAGCAAACAACTTTCCACTTAAATATCCTGATTGGAAATAAATAAATAAAGCAATAATTAACTAATAACAGAAGATGTGGCGATGGGAATATAAAACTCTCTCGCTAACAGAAGGATTGTCGGATCCTTGATTGCTCAATTTAACTTCTGCAGATGGAGCAGCAGGAAAGGACAAACACATTGTATAATTGCCCATAAAATTGCATATTATATTGAATCTGAAGGAAGGTAGAATAAAACTAAAGGCATTATTTGCATATGAGAGCAAAACAACCCACTGCTGGGAATAGGGGTCGGCATTATGGCTGCAAAATACCATCACAATATTGTACAGTGCTTTTGGGATCAAATCTATGGTGATTGTGTTTGTGCAGAATATGTGTTGAGCAGGAATTTTTGCAGTAAATATTGAAAATCTTGATTGCTTTCTTGCATTTAGGCAATGCTTGAAAAGCCACACAGTGAAGTTCCCTAATGGTCATTGCATCACCACATCAAGCATATTGTCATGAATTTTTTCATAAAATCACATATCAGTATCTGTTTAGCTTTTATATGTATATACTGATATACATTTCCTATTTGATATTGTATTCTATTCGCTTATTCAATTTTATATTATCATTTAATTTGAATTATTGTAAATCACTACTCTGTAAAGAATTTGTAATATTATTTATATTCCATTCTAAGGCCCTGTTTACACATTTTCAAGTTAAAAAGGAAGACTTTGCAATTTTGGGGGGGCGTGTACAAGAAAACGATGCCCGGAGTCACTGAAAATTCAGCTTTTTGAAAATGCTCGTACTCTGACTCCATGTAGACAGGAGAAAATGCAGCTTTTCTGAAACACTGATCTTGTGCATGTGCACCACAGCCGTAGTAAATACATGCACGAGTCGATGGACAATTAGAACAATGTGAAGAACATCGATTTGAGAATATTGTTGTCTAAATAGGAAACTTTTCTGAAACGATTTCACTTGAAACGTTGTCATGTAAACAGGGCCCCAGGCAGAGTCCTATGTTGCTTACGATGACTGTTGCCATTTGTGTGAGTGAATTAACAATCATGCTAACCAATGTGGGTAGAAGCATAAAAAATGCATTGTACCATATAAGTAAAGTTCAAACCAGCAGTTCTCTAACATTTTATCGTGTGTACTCCCTAAAGTGTTGACTTCTCCAAGATATGACCACCCTGACCTTACAGTTGCTTACCCGAATAGCTAAGGGAAGTTCACAAAGGAGACATTTATAAGGACTATTTATTGATTGATATTGATTAATTACAAACAAATCAGTAGCATCATAGCATTTAAACTTGTCCTCCCAAGGTGAACCACCTCTCTATCCTTCAAGCATACACATGCTGGTGTATGGACTGGATGTAACAGGCTGACATTGTGACAAAAACTGTTCAACTACCGAATAGAAAGCTTGTTATATCTTCACCTTAAAGCAAATTTGAACCATTGCCTAGTGGTGCTTGATTATCAAGAAGGAAGATTAAATGGGTATTTTCTCAATCAAAGGAGGATTTGAAAATAAAATAAAGCCTCTGCATGTATTTTTAAAATATTATTTCTTCATAACAATCAACGCTGAACTATTGAGCATCAGAGCACAGTTGTGATATTCCTTGAAAATATATAATGAAACGTCTTACCATCATGCCCTGTTCACCTATTGTTCGTGTGGACATGAAATTCACATTTCATTAATGACCCTGTGAAGCCGGTGTAGAAGTTGAGCATGCAGGATATATGTGACCAGGCGGGCTCCCGGGGGGATTTGTGTTTTCTTGACAACAAGGGGTAGCAGTGGAGGGCTCAAGGTGGAAGAAGAAAGGTGGGTCAGCCTGTGCCCTTCCTTTTGCTGCTCATTCCCATCATCAACCTCCTCCCTGATGAGCCCATTAGGTACCCTAGACCTGCCACCCAGGGGGCCATTTACTTGATTGACTAAAGTGAGAAAGCAGACTTTTTTTCTTGTCCATCAATAATGGCCCAATCAGCCCCCTGAGGCGTTACCAGGCTCTACACTGACACTCCACACTGATTCAGTCAGCTCGCAGGAATACCAAAGGTGCATTACATTCTCCATAGTAAAAGTCTTTCTACAAGAAACCTGCATTACCGCAGGCTTCAAATATGCATGGAAGGTGGTGGTGTTTACATTTAACTTTCCACATTACTGATTTATTTAAAGTAGATCAGCTTTTGAGTCAACGCCAGCAAACAAGAGAGGGGTTTGAAAAACCAGTAAAAAAAAAAAAAAAAAAACAAATAGAAAGAAAAAGGACCAAATGAGTGAGCATGCAACCAGGAAAGTTTGACCTCTCATGTGAAGTCTTTTTTTAAAAATATCTGAGTTAATATACAGCAGCTTGAAAAAAGAAGTTTGTTTAAACATGTCAAACAACAACATAATGAATTGTGTCTTTAAAATAGAGAGAAAAAAAACCTGATCTCATTGTGTTATTTTCTTTTTTAAATTCTATTTTCAAATTCCTACTTCAAGAGCCACCTTCCTCTTCATCAAAGCCTAAATCCCTGTTTTCTTTGTAAAGTGACTAACCCTGGCTCTTTCTGCCGAGGTGCTGACAGCTTTGTTGTGCTTTGTGGAGCTGAGTGTGCACCGCTGCCAGTCTTCTCTTTCACACGTTCGCATGCTGTGATTTTACCTGGCAGTGAACACAGATGCTGTCTTTACAGGCAGTTCCACACCTCCCAATGTTTCTGTTATTCGCTTCAACAAAACATTTTAATTTGATTGATTCTCAACCAGATAATAGATGTAAAAGAGACGACTACCTATATCCAAATATATCTGAAGTCATTTGTGTGTGTGGTTTTTTTTTTTTTTTGGGGGGGGGGGGGGGGGTAGTTTAAAGCATTATCTGCAATACGTCATGTTTTGCATGTGTTACCTTGCAGAGGAAGTTGATGTTGAAACCAAACGTCTGGGCGTTCCTCGAGCCGGCGTTCATGTAGTTGCCGACCAGTAATACCAACTCCAGGAGTTTGCTGAAGCTTTCGCTCTTCTTCACCTCCTCACAGGCGAAGGTCACGTTCATAATGTCCGGCCGGATGTTGTTCACCTGCTCTTCGAACGTCAGCTTGAAGAGGATGCCATTAAGACGAGGTCGCAGAAGTTTTACTGAACTCATCTGCAGATGTTGGAATAGACAACAAAGGTAGTGAATCACTGGAGGTACACAACAGGATGTATATAAAGATGGATTATTGTTCACTTGAATCAGTTGGGCACCGCGCCTGCCCTTTCCTTGTACGCTTGCATTTATAAAAACTGAACAAGCAACCCAAACATGACCACTGACAATCAATCAATATAAACAACCTTATTTTATGGGAGGCATATTTTTTTTCCTTTAAGATAGTGAATTGAACTTTTTCTAATAACCAGCAATACAAATATTTTATGAATGCTTATGAACTATGTGCCTTTCACTATAAGTCTCGATTATGTGAACCAAGCACAACGACCTTGACACAGTGATGAGGGTCAAGGCCACACGGGGGAAACCAGCTATGGTAAAGGTTCACAACCTGAACATTTACAAGAACAGATTTTTTCTTTTCTTGTTTTTCCCCAGACAGTCACATTGAGGCAATTCATGTGAGCTCTACACCAAGGCTGTTTAATAAAAGGTCTGTGAGCCCAAACTGGCAGGGTGCTAAAATGTGGCCAAACAACCTAGAAATTGGTAAAAACGTCCGATAAAACATAGATTTTTAACACATTTCTTGAGAGTAGCAGACACAATATGACGCTGAGACCTCAGCTGAGATATCGGTGGTGCGACCTCATTGCTAGCAAACTAGCATTAGCCTCAAAGCCACACTGTCAAATGAGTTTGTAAAAACACCCATAATGCAACAGCTTTAGGAGTTTAAGTTTCTTGGACATTTCAGTGTATTTTCGCACCAGAAGATTTCATTTAAACTGACTTTATGTTGAGATTATAGTAATTATCGGTAGTAATTGTTTTGCATAAATATAGACATTTTCCTCACATATATTCTGTACCACAACAAAGAAAAATATTAAAGTTAAAATTTAAAGGTCGTTATGTCACCATTGCAATAAAACTACAATATGTGCATGACACCCCTGCTCTTCAGCTTATTTGATTTGCAATTTGTTTCCTTTATTTATATTGACAGCTGTTTAAAATGTGCACATGTTCACGCAGTAGGGTTAGAAAAGCCATGTTCACTTTAATAATTTTCATTTTTTTTTTGAGTGACCCTGCGAGTAGGAGGTTTCGTCATGGGAGGCAATAGGTGTGGCCAATGGCAGAGATTAATTGAGTCTCGTGACCAGCTCATTGGACCGTGCCATCAACTGCCATGTCAGAGGAAGGATTTTAGTTTTTCCTCCCTTTCTCTTTATTAGTTCTTGTTAACATCCATTATAGTCCTCTATTACAGGTACATCCCAAAAAATGTTAATATAATGAAAATGATCAACATTTTTTGTCACTCACTTCAGAAAGTCAAACCCATATATGATATAGGCTCATAGGCTATGGAAGTAAAGGCACAGGATTTCATTTATTTACCTGGTCATGTTGGGCAAAGTACAAACAAATCTGTGTCATATTTCCAGGAGTGGGTACAACTCCCACTCTTCACAACGGCTCCACTTCAGATTCCTCAAAATCAACTCAGGGCATTTTTTTGCATTTCTTTTCTTCCCAATGCTGCACCTTGGTCATGGAAAAGACCTTTTCATCTCCTTGAGAATTTCTAAAGTCTATTGACAAACTGTTGCACATCAATTAATAATGTGAACTTGCATATGATGTCTTAATTGTGTGTAATATTTTATTGGTGGGTGGATTTTCATTTCATTTCATACTAGCGAGCCTATTGGCCAGGTCTCCTTCACAAAATAAATGTTATTATAAGGAACTCTTTAAAAAATATACAGTATGTTTTTGGAGTTTCTTAATTACAATAAATCGGTGGCTCTCATGGCAAAAAAGCAGCTGTCGCAGACCAGTGCACTTATTAGAAAAACTACTCTATGAAGAGGAATGATCTGCATTAGAGCACAAAATACTTTGTAAATGTAACTGTTTTGGCTCTAAACCATGAATTCCACAAGCTACGATTAGATGCATATATCAAAGTTATTCTGTGACTTGATGCTATACGTTTTTATAAGACATATAGGCACAGGCAGGAAACAAAGCCTTTATAGTTATATCATAATTAAACCATCCTGCCATCACAAGCATGTTGAATCTCCAGTGTAATTACTGCTGCTGCTAATAACCAGAAAATCAACTACCCTCTTTAGCAAATGGGTTTTACACATTTTTTGCATTCCTCACGACTTTCACGTGGAACAAGGAATCTCCTATTAAACAGATTTGTCATAAATAATAGAACAGCTCCAATCAATACAGGCAGACATGGGAGTTGAATCACTAAAGAAATAGATAAATAAATAAATAAATAAAACCAAACTGAATTTAGAGGAAATAACAAGGAAAACAAGAGAGAATTAAAACAAATAAAATCTATGTGACACACAAATGCACGCACACATTCCCATCTACCTTAATTCTCAGCACAGATGGCTGTGCGTACACACACAGGCACATGCACAAACACACTCCTTCCTTTTTCCTTGAATTGATTTGTATACAATAAGTGGAAATCGCATTGAAAGCAGGCGCGCTGGTGACAGCTCTGGCAGAGGAAAGCTTCAAAGTGGCTTATTTCCCTCAGGAACTAAATATCTCCACGATGAGGAGCTACTTCATCAGTGGGAAGGTATACGATCGCAACACTGGTGGAATCACGATTAATGCTGCCGCCTTCTGCTTCATTACATCTTCTGAAAAAGGTTAGAAAAAAAAAAATGTGAGTGAATCAAGAGAATAACCAGCATGATGGAGCATGCCTGTGACCCTCGGGTCTGACTGAACATGTCTTTTGAGAAAACGTATAATGTAACTCTAAGATCTCCTTGTAAAGTTAACTTTGAAGACAGTGCTTCTTTTCACCATTGCCTAAAGTGTTGGTTATTCACCTGGCAAATGGATGGCAAAGCCAGTTAATTAAAACGTAATTACAGCTGTAACTAAATGGAAAGGTCAGCGCAGCTGGATGATGTACTCGGCTTCCTGTACAACACATTTACACTGCAACAATTCAGCCCTGCCTTTTCAACCAGCCTCAATAGTTAAGTCTGATCCTTGTGAGAACACAGGATAAACTCACCCGTGCGTGATCATAATGTCTTTAAGACAGATCAATAATGCAAAAGAAGCATGATTCTCCTTATTATCTAGGGAAGATATGGCAATGAAGTTTGAATGTTTACATAATCTGTTTTAAATCTGGCTCATTAGATGACTGAAGCTGTTCGAGTCATAATCCAAGCATATAATACGTTAATCACAGCGTTGTTTATCTCACTACTACAATAGACAAAACTTTGGATGTTCATGGTAAATTGATAAGAGGATTGGGACACATCACCAAGCCGGCTGACTACCGGCTGTGTGCCTTTCAAAGAACTTCATTACAAACAGGATTCATAGCCTTAGGGTTTGATTTTGTCATGAGATAACATTGACAGACGATGTCAAAATATGTCATTTACTAACTTTCTGACGCTCAACCCTAATCAGAAGGACTGAACTGTTCTTTACTTCAGTCATATTCAACCGTAGCCCCCTCTCATTTGACACTCGGGTCACCAGAAATGGACTTTGTGCAATAAAAAATTCTCTTTCATATTGTCGGATTCCTAAATTATTCATTGATGCTACTCTTGGGGATGAATTCTTCTGAATGTGAAATAGCCTAATTTCCTCGTCATATCTATCCAAATGTCCAAAACAAGCATTTTCCAACAAAAGTCAGAAAGTAATGAAGAAAATGTAGAATTTTCTCAACGGTGCATCCTTGAAAGTGTTTGACTTTAACAGACTGGGGTTATAATTGTGTATACTGTGTGTTTTCCTTTGGGAATCCAGTAGGCTCCAGGAAATTATACTCACCACAATGCCAAACTGTTCTGACTCCACCAGCTCTTCATATTCACCCTTTAGTTCCGCCAGCGCACTCAGCTCTTTCTGCTCCGGCAGGTTCTTTATCAGGTTCTACAAATGGAAGAACACACACAAACACAAACACCAACACACACACACACTGACGATTAATGCTGTCCGTGTAAAGATGAACTCACAGACAAAGTTTACATACCAGGAGGAGATACAAAAAGTGTGTGTATATATGTGCATATGTTCCTATTTTAACATATATCTGAGCATTGAAACTTAAATCTTAACAGAACAGATACATTCATGTCAGCAAATGACCAGAAAATTAATTCCTGGTTCGTAACGATGTCAAAGCAAACACTGCTCATACTTTATGTAAATCTTTATTGCTCCATATTTCAGCCAGAATGCATAGATATTTGCTGTCAGTGAGAAAAGTGGGAAGATAAGGTCACATAATTGCTGCTCACTGTTGGTTCTTTACTGCAACAGTAGTGGCCCTCAGCCAATTACTGAACATGGCGGGGACCTTCAGATGACTGACCTTCTTCTGCATAATCCACATCACCTTGCAATTGTCTATAAAATGCAACAAGTTTTCCATTAATTTGCTGCTGTCTGAAGAATTTCCCTTGTAGGAGTTAGAAGAAATGAAAAACATACTAATAATAACACAAAGCTGCCTGTGTTGAGGTTGAAGATTAAGATGGAGATGAGCGAAATAACAGGAGGGGCCGCATTTTCTGTAAATGTTAATTGTTTGTGTGAAGGTCATCCGAGTTAATAAAATTGACCACAGTGACTCCCCCCCCTCCTCTTCTTTTTTCTCAGAGGGGAAGAAGAGGAAGAGGTGCCCTTTTCCACTTCGTCGCAGAGCTTCCTTCCTCATTAGCGCCCCAAATTTATTCAGCGGGAGCAGACTGGCGCGGGATCACGTGGCCAGATGGGAGCACACACAGGGAAAACACAGAGAGCAGAGACTGCTGCTGGGCCACGGGCCTGGCTGACCATGCTATAGACCTCAGCAGCCCTGACAGACAACACAGCCAGCGTCTACTGCCGACTAATGATGACATCTCCGTCCTTCCCTGGGGGAATCCAGCAGTATAAAAAAAACAAGCTATAATGCAAGCGATGCAGCCCTGTTGAGGATGGAGCCATTAAATCAAACGCTGCTTTGCCAAATCCCCAATTAGCTACTGCGACATCGTATCAGAAGAAGCACAAAGGAGTGATGATGACATCCTTAAAACAAAGCATTTGCTTAACTGAAAGTGTAAAAACAATCATACTGAGGTTAAATG
The DNA here is from genome assembly GCF_963383615.2 of Lipophrys pholis. Taxonomy (NCBI): domain Eukaryota; kingdom Metazoa; phylum Chordata; class Actinopteri; order Blenniiformes; family Blenniidae; genus Lipophrys; species Lipophrys pholis. The sequence goes on along the minus strand of NC_137629.1, from coordinate 5,900,257 downwards.
ACCTTTGAATAAATATTATACCTTTGGTCCTCTTTCTTCAGAGCAACATTTGAAATGTAAACTGTTATTGTGCAGGCAATCATTATCAGTTCATAAATGCATAACAGGCTCCATAAAGACGTTAAGTGTTGGCAGAATCCACTTAGGCTTCACCGTACAAAGGAAAACAAAAAGGTGGCACACTAGTGTTGTGGTTAGCTCTGTTGTCTCACAGCAGGAATATTTCAATAGTAAATATGGGACTTTGTAAATCAATGTGAATCTTGCATGTTCACCTAATGTCTGAATGGCTTTCCAGCTATTCCAGCTCCCTCCAACCACATTTTGGTTAACTTGTGACCTCTAAGTAGCCATAGGTGTAAATATGTGTGTGGGTGGATGATTGCCTTGTTGCCCTGTGTTGGCTTATATAGGCTTCAGCTCTGTGCAACTCTGACCTCAAATAAGCTTAACAAACATAAGGATCTTCTCTATTACTGAAAAATGAAACAAAATTCAGTGTGAATAAAGATTCTACTCTAACTTTTATGATGTATTACTCGCTGGATTATTGAGTAGTTTCTTTGACAATGTGTTATTGGCTCTGAATAAAGCAGCATCACTTCAGGACTGCATTATATTTATATTACAATAGTTATTGCAAATAAAGTTTTTTCCAATGAATTTATATTAGTTTTGTTATCTGGTATCTAAATAGGGGGAAACTATTGAGGGATTCTGTGTAATATCAATAACCAGGCGATAATGTGGACATCACAAGGAAAGGTTAGCATTTGCTCTGCTGTTACTTCCAGAAAAAATGTTATTAACAAACAAAGAAAAAAACAGTTAGGACTCAGTGTCTGCAACTCTTCTTTGTGAAAACTGTCAATTTGAAATGAACACAGTGTTTTTGAAAGCATCTCATTAAGATTCTGATGTGTATCGATACGTAATAACTGGGGGGACACGAATGTAATGAGACTAACATCTGAATCTTGGATTTGCCTTGTCCTACGTGGATACCATTATTGCATTATCAGTGGATTTATCTTGAAATGCTAAATCATTTCTAAAACGTATCAACACATTGTTCAGCTGAACGCAACAGCAAGACAGAAATACAGTGGAAATCAGAAAGGCAGTGGAAAAACAAATTCACCTTGTGCTTGTCATTTCATTTGTCTGTCATCTTGTTAATTATCAGAAACCCCACAGAGTACAATTGACACAAAGGCAGCGCCATATGTGTAGCGATGTGGGAGACTGGGTGATGATGCTGGGCCAGACTTCTCACCACAGGCCACCAGACACACACAGCAGTCTAGGAGAGATTACTGGAAGTATGCTAGCAACACTGCACATTCATTTATTGCCTTGGGCGGGGATGAAGGCGCTACATATCAGCACATGTGCTGAGATAAAGCGAAAAAGAGAACGGCATCAGCGAGAGTTTGGTTGTTCAGGTTAATACCCCATAAATCCTGCTTAGTATGTCTGTGTCAGAAACAAGCAAACAAAATAAATTATATATATACTGTATATATATGAAAAAACTAGCACGAGCAGATACAATGTAGTGATGAATTTACTCTGCTAAATAAGCCTGGCATATGTGGAATGAAAATAACCTAATATTGAAGGGACAAAATGCATCATCAAATAAAATAAATACAAAAAAAAATGGAATATTTCCTGATTCCTTTTCAACTTCATGCAAACCAACCAGTGCAACAGCTTCAGCAACACTGATGATTCCAATCATACGATTGTCAATATTTTCATACATATATCTCTCTCCTCTTAATGCCATGATCCAATCATAAGCATAAATGTTTGATAAGTCAATCAACAGCCAATTTGACGAAGCAGAATCAATACATCATTGCCAGGGACGGCAGCGGACGGACAGCACATTTTATTTCCATCAGTTTGAAAACATACAAAGCATGCCTGTCTGTCAGAACGTGTTAAATTTCAATTTGTGGAATATCCATAACACAAACGTGCGGTGAATTGTTTATGGTTGTTATTTCAATTCAGGAAACAGATTAGGATATCATTGCACACAATACTCAATCAATTTATTATAGATTTACTGACAGCAGGTCAAGTGAAGGACTCGCAGGAAGCCTCACAACACTGCTGCTGGTGTTTTCCCTGCTCAGTCATTTGGACGTTTGCATCTGGTGAAATAATTCCAGTCTACCATCCGAAGCTGTGAAGGATCTGTACTTGAGGAACGAAGCAGTTGCGAGGGTAAAGGAGAGTGTTAAAGTAATGAGATACAGGTTACGGTTCACTAAACATTTGTAGAGGATGACAGTATCTGTAGGGCTTTCACTTCCGTACTTTGATCTCCGCTGCTGTCAGCCAGCTTCCAGTGAATCAAGTTCACAGTTTCACAGCATCCGGCATGCCCATGCCAACAAAATGCGGGGCAGAAGTGGGCATGCGTTAGATTGAAACTTAACCAAACACTTTCTAACCGTGCTTGTGCAAATCTAGCATTGAGAAAGGAGGGAGAAAAAGCTTACATATACTTTGAATGTCAGCGACTGTGTGCATACACTGGTACATATAGAATCAACATTACACACTGGAAAACAGTAATAACATTATGTCAATACTGCATTCAAAATAATAAGCAATGGGTGAACTTTGAATTTGACTCAAATAATAACTGCAACTACTTTACCGCCAATTGTACCAAGGGGACAAAGAAGCATATTCCCAGCAGTGATGTCAAGATGATAAAGAAGCTGAAGAACCCTTAAGATAGTCTGAGACACGTCAATCGATAAAGCTCTTCTCAAAGCAATAAAATCTTTATTAAGCTGGGTTAAATAAAGGAAAAATGAGAGAAACACCTGATGTCTAAAAGATGATCTGAGTAAACCGAGCGCCTTTCTAAAAGGCCTATGGGAGGCCTGTAACAAAGACGGAAGAGGACCCATATCTGCCATGTGCTTGGAAGATGTGATTTTCTCCTTTTAATTGATTTTCTCCTCAATTCTATGAGACAGAGAAACATGTGGTATTCTGCCCGTGCTTTGTTTTGAAGAGCAACATGGGACTGCTGTTCCCCCGTCGTGACACCTCAGCAGGCGCCCTACCTGGCTCGTGGCAAATCAGTGAAGACTTCAGCTTGAATCAATCGCCAAATTATCAACAGACAAGAAGACGTCTCAACACTCTGCAAACCTTACGACTCAAACAGACCTGCGACAGTTCAAGAAAGAATAAAAAAAATCTTTTTTAAAGCTACGTGTCAAGGGGGGGTGTAGCTTCACAATACTGTGTGGGAGTAGACAGCATCCACTTCAAACAAAAGGTTACTACTAAAGCGGTGGAAATGATTATGTGGAACAAAGCCAATGAAGTGGAGTTCTGGTTTCTGAGTCTGGGGCTGTTTTGACAGTGAAAAGTGTCATACTTAATAAGTTTAATCACCAAATCTGATTCTTTCATTGTAATTTTGCAAAAACAAAATAAAGAGCCACATTATATGTGTCCTAATGTTGATTGCAATTGAACTACATGAATGTTTTCATCTTTATAGTGTGATGACAGGAGGAACATTAAAGTAAAAATAAAAATAAAAGACAATGGATAACGAAATCGAGAAAAGCAAATTGTGTCTCAGCAGTAAATATGTTCAACAATGAACATCAGTCATACAGGCTACATGGTGTACAAAATATACTCTGCCAAACAATACAAATACCTCAAATCTCAGTGTGAGGGCAGCCGCGCTGACAGATTGACAGGCAGCAAACTGAGTGTGACAGACTCTAAAATCACATTAAACTAAATGAGAAATGCAATCTGAGAGAAAGACACACAAACACAGAGAGAGAGAGAGAGAGAGAGAGAGAGAGAGAGAGAGAGAGAGATGGGGGAGGGATTAATTTGAAGGCCAGGGCTGGAAAACCTGACAGACTTACTGTGACATTAAATTTGTCTTTTAGAATGAAATATGGACTATTATTTATTTATTTATTTATGTGCACACCTGAGCACTTCTGCTTATTATGACTAGTATGGAAGAGGATTAGAAGTGCACCCGAGAAGTTAAGGATAGGATCACGTGCAGAAGAAAAAGAGAAAACCACACACACGTAAGAGCAGAGTTATACGCAGTATATACACAACCCATAGAACATTTGTTCTTCTTAAGAAAAACAATGTAAAGCAGAAAAATTGAAAGCAGAAACAACAGCAAATGCCAATTATGTCCTCTGGATCAGCCATTGAAATTATTCTAACATGACAATTCAAGAACTTTCAATTGAATTATGCATGAGATTTACTTTTTAAATGTGCGAGATGTGACAGCACCGCTTCATTTAGAGAGAAACAAAAGAAACTAGAAAGAGAAAGAGAAAAGATGTTTCCAAATCTGTTTTACCTCACAGGAATATTGTGTGAATCGTTGAAGTTTAGTGAAGTCACTTAAATATATTATATTTATTCAACACTGAACTTTGCTGATCATCACTTTTGATAAAACTATTCCTACACAGAACATAAAGTCAAACTATATGCAGAACATTTGTTCACACATAAACTTGTCAAGGTGGAGAAGACTGTGAACTTTATTGCACTGCAATAACACCGTCTCTCATTTGTGCACATTTGCAGCGTCTCACATACTCGTCCGAATACAGAGCCGGTATATGATGAGTCTGTCAATCAAACAGGAAGAGAGTCGGCATGCAAAACAGTAATAGGAATTAATTTGTTTGTGGGGTCTTCTGTCTGAGAGTGTCTCTTTGAGTGATGTGCCATCTGTCATGGAAACAAAGACACAGAGCTGGAATGTGAAAACAGAAAACAATTTTTTACTCGGCTAAGAAAATGCAGCATCCGGTATGCCAGAGGAGGAGCTGAAAGGACTGTACATGATGAAAAATTAACTGTTGTGCTGTACTGAGCATGAAATGGCTGGAGTGCAAGCATCTGAGTCTGTGTATGTGTGCTTTTAATCAATATTCAACCTGAGGACCTGAGTACCTGGCCAGGACCTTGTGGAGGGAGATCAGCAGCCTGGTGATGATCAGTGCAAAGTACATGTTGAACCTTGGGTCCCGGCCATCACTTTCTGAAGCACATCTGACACTGCACCAAAACTAAGCTCCCACTCTGTTTTCCCTGCTTTTTACTTTGTTTATTCAATACCTCAACTCCTTTTTTCCTGTCTTATTTTTTTCAGCTTCGCCGAATTCGCATAATGTATTTCAAATTCCATTGTCAAATTAGCATTTGATGCAGAAAAGCGTGATGTGCTGTGTGCCAAAATAAACCACAATTAAACCCATGGGGGACTCGTTTCTCCTGCTTAAGCTCTAATCCAACAGGGCCATACTTATCGCCTTGCCCCACATGTGCACTTTTGCACCATGAAAACGATACCCGGCAATGTGCCAGTCTGCTACAATCACCTGTTACAGCAGTGAACAAAGGCTGGCACGGCACCGCCGGGCCCTGCAGCCAATGAGCAGCTACATGTAATGATGGGCTCATGCATATGGATGAGCATGCCAGTGATCTGGGTGATTGACAAGAGATAAACAATAATAACAAGCAAGGCGAGTTCGGAAGACTCCTGCGAGACCTGGAGGAAAGGTTGTTGCCATGGCGAGACAAAGGGGAAGCAGTGCAAAGCCAAAAGCTGACAATGTTGCTGTTTACTGTCAAACATCCTTGTCAGTGTGTATTAACATTTAAATTGACACAGTTCTTAATTTCATACGATTCAGGAGAAACAGAGGATTGTTATTTATCTATTTGTCCAGATTTTCAGATGTAGCAAGCTAAAATATGTTATTTTGCTGACGCCATTTTATTAATTCTGTGTTAAATCACAACCTATAAATATTCACTTGTATATTTAAATCCTTGCTGTAAATCTATGCATCCATTCAACAATTCATCTTTAGTTTCTTAATGTTAAGTTACAAATGATAATACAATTCTATAAGATCTCAAGTCTCAGTATGAACTCAAACCACAAACCAACATATAAAACTAAATATTAGCAGCGATAGCGCTGGGTTTTTTGAGGGGAGAAAAAGAAAACATGTGGTGATTAATCCTGATATCTGCTGTTATTGGAAGTGACGGGTCACATGTTGGTGGATGTGCCAGTGTGTTCAGGTCATTAGCTCTGAACATAAACACTGATCTTATAATAACATGAGAATGCAGGATACCAGAAACACTTAAATTGTAGGGAGAAACAAGGGCAGGGCCACAGGGGTCTGAAACACTGAAAAACAGATAGTGAGCCCCTTTAATAGGGCGTTTATGTCAAAAGAGATGATTATAAAATATATAGGTTTTATTTATATAAGTATTATTTGTATGTGAGCTTTAAAATCATAACTCAAGCAGTTTTGACAGTTATGTCCTTGTTCTTAATATACTGCACTTCAACACAAATTAAAAATAAATAAATAAATAAATAAATAAACAAATTAACAAAGATTTGGATGAAAACATCCCGACTGACCTCAAGCAAAACTTAGCATTATCATTTGCGTTAAAGCAGCATTTATAACTGAGCTGTTATTAAATTGTAGATCTATTGAAGGGGCAGGTGAGGGTAAAGATAATTAAATCATTGCAGAATACAGCAGGGCCACACAATAACCTTAAGGTAAATCAGTGAAGCTCTTTTTCTCTGTTTCCATGTTGTAGCTCTGACGCAAAAGAAAAAAGGTCAGAACAATGATTTATGTGTCCAAATGACCCGTGGATGTGTACTATATAGAATATAATTAAACTGTACATTTGGACAGATGGTGTGTCACCCATTTCTGTAAAGCTCCTGTTTTATTTTACTACAGCAGTATTGCATTAGTATGACTATGTGACAGCTTTCCCCGGCAAATTAGGACGTGGGCTTTAATATGAGTAGCTTTACAGCACATATCCTAAATCATGAAATGAATACAATTGTTTCCCACTGTTTACTTAAAAGCACTGGCATGACAACCATTGAATATTAAAAATGATGTGCACACACTGAGTCATTAGAACATGCTGAGTTTAAATAAAAGACATGCTGGACACTTTTCTGCATTTATTTGATATTTCTACCAGTGCATTTGCACACAACATAGGGCAATACTAATTACAAATTAATAGCAGTGGTGCAGTGTTAGTCATTAGCCTTTCCTTTTGAAAAGAAGATGGGGTAATATAAAATACATTGGCAGACATTAAACATTAAGAAGCCACTCTGATATTCTGCAAAACAAGCCTCCAGGGCCGTATCATCCGCTGACGAAGTCAGCTTACCACACATACGCACGCACGGGCACACACGCACACGCACCCACACACACACACACACACACACACACACACACACACACACACACACACACACACACACACACACACACACACACAAAAGTGGGCGTGTTGAAACATTTAGTGATGACTGTCTGTCGGATCACATGTTATTTTACATTGGGGGAGAAAAAAAGAAACTTTCTGCAGAAATCGACAAAACCGGTTTGTTTGAAATACATTCTCAGAGTACAAACTTTGGAACACTTACATGTGGTTGTGTAGATACTCTTATTTTTTAGGTTGATTGACAGCATGACAAAAATAGGAAATAAGCAGCCATAAATTGGAAGTCTTAAAGAACTATCTTCACCCTCAAGAAAACCTTCTGTTACAGAAGCCCCGATCTCATCACATAAAGACAAAAGCAACAGAGATAATCGAAGGTCACAAAAAAAAATGAGGCATGTTCAGCTGAAACAATCAATTCACCCACCACATAACTACAAATGATGCACATAGGGAACTACACCAAACCTTTAAGGATGTTCTAGCCAGGTATGGGTTTGCATTATTAACTTTCTTTTTTTTTTTCCTGTTTAATGAATTCTTTGTGAGATCACCTGATAAAAAATATAATTGACAATACTCAAGCATGCCCCGTCAACCGGTACGGGGGATACCCTTCTCTTAAGCCAGTGTTAGTGGGGATTGGCTCCAGCTCCTGTTAACATAGAGCAGTGACAGAAGATGGAAAATTAACTCAGCTTTGTAAAAGCTTCCAGGCCTGCAACAGAATTAAACCTTGTATCGCTTTCCCGGTTTACTATTCAATAAAAGCAGGGGAAACTGTGGCAATCATTTGCATTTGCACCAGTTTCACTTATTCCTAAATTTAAAATACATGACGCTTTGGAAGATTAAATAAAAATAAAGGTTTCAAACAGATATAGGGATAGTTCACTGGGTAACCTCATTCTCCAAAAACCCAACAGAAACACCTTGAAGGGGTAGACTGCATGAGAGCCATTTTCAACCCACTTACATACCCGTGCAGGTGAGGAATAAACGTGAATAACTTCTCCAGGTACATTTAAAATAGTCTTTGAACTCGGAAGGCTGACTAAAGCCCCCAACACTACATGTAACCCTTTGTTGGTTTATAATGGTGCTGATCCATTAGGGTCAATGTAGTGAATGATAAGCTTTGATGTGACAGGGTTAAATTAGAAATGGACCATAACTGGACATCACAAGGACTCTGCAACTGTTATACTATATATAGCCTATACAGAACCACAGACGGTCTTTGCTTGATTGAGGCAGAAAAGCTGATTAGACCAAAAAAAAAAAAAAAAAGCTTATAGTTGCCCGCGGGTGCATTAGAAGAGTGAACGCATGTACTGAAGACAACGTCAGATTCATACACTGCAGTCACAAAGAACGACTTCCCAAGATGTGGCAATTAACCAACAAGGGAAGGAAAGGTAGTTTGGCAGATATAATATTGTGTAAAAAAAATAAATTGACAAGGAAAAAGATGGGGCTATGACAGCTTTGAGGATATGTCCGGGAGGGATCGGAACTCCTAAAAGTCACCAAATCACTTAAGTAAAATGTAACAGAAAAAGAAAATCCCTGTGAAAACTAGTCCTCTCAGAAATTAGAAGCCGTGTGCAGTGCAATAATATCAGTGACTTGAACTCATTTTGAAATGTTCCCAGTTCTAACAGCAGCCATAATATGTGCTTTACCTCTGGGGATGGTAAAAAAAAATGACCACAACTCTTCAGCTACATGAAAGCTTGAAAAGACTGAAAATAAAATAAAATAAATATATAGAGAGAGAACAATAGAAAATAAAACCCAGCAATCCAAGGTGTGAAAAATGAAATCCCCTAAACAAATATTGCACATTATTTTGTGCATAAACAAACTTTATTTACATTCGTCCATCCACTGCTTCATCCAGAGAGACAGACTATGGGCTATTTTAGACTTGCTAATTAATTGTGCCGCTCAAGGAGAACATGCCAACTCCACACAGGAACTGTGGAGAGTACTAACCATGGCATCACTGTGCGGTCCGCTTTACTTACTCTTACTCACATTCCCTGTATATCTCTCATATATTACTTCATCAGTACAAAACTACTTTGTATGTGCGTTAACTTCTACTTCACTCTTTTGGTGAAATAGGTGTTGAGGACTAACACTACTGATAAAGTAATGATACCCAAAAGACACAAAGAAATACAAACCGTAAGCACTGCTTTGTAAAAATAAAAAAAATAAAAGAACTGTTCAGCTTGTAAGGCTTTTAAAGAAAGAAGAGGATAACACAATACACTTAATAATGAATGAAGATAGTCAGACAGTATGCAACTACACAGGGAAGCATTTGCATTATAGTAACATGATCAGTGAACCATTATGCACATACATACCAGTTGATTACACTATGAACTATTTAGGTTTACAAGTGCTTATTGAAAATCTGTGCATTGTTTGGCTTGTGGTGTTTGACTGGCAAGAAGAGCGAGGGCATGGGACCAAGTAGCATCATAAAGCCACTTAAGCCTTCTCTCGAGGGCAAAAACCCTGCAAAGGGACTTTGGAAGAAATTTGAACAACAAAGGGGAGCCAGCTTAAGTCTATAACAGCAAGGTCATGGGCACAGCCACAGCACGGTTTAAACAATACAAGTGAGGAAGAATCTGCACTATGAAATAGATTGGAGGGTACGTGGTCCTCTTGTGCCAAACTAAGTGCAAACATAATGCAGCCAGGCCGCCGGTGCCAGGAACACATGTGCCTGAGTCTTTTTCACACCAACAGTCTACAGCACCTTTCCCTCACTGCTACACTTGCCAGCCAGTAATAGCAATGAATGGCCATGTCAGGCAGTCGGCCCTTTAAAAGCAGACCTTTGCCAGGTTTTCTAAAGCGCAACCTGTTTCCAGTGAGCCAGCGCATATTGTTGTCTTTCATTGTCCTCTTCATCTCATTGTTATACAGCCTCTGGCACTCTGATGTCTATCTGAAACTGATGAAGCTGACCTGATACATAGAAGTGACCTCTGCCCACCAGTTCTGTGCAAATTGTTGGCAGATGAGAAACAAAGGCACAGTGGGGGAGAGCGAGGAATTGCATCCAAATGTGTGTGTTCGCACACGTGCGTGGACCTTACAAACATGTACTGGTTGGGTGATACATGACACAACTGCACAAGGATGGGGAGACAGAGGAGATAACTGACAGTCTCTGTCTATTTGCATGTACTGTACGTGTGTTTGCATGCCGGGTGCATGGAGATGAAAATAAGGGTGGAATTGCAAGGATTCATTCAGAGTATGGGTGAATGGTGGGAGCAAGGACTGTCTGCTAGCATTCAGAGATGTGTACATCATCTCTGCGGCGTTGATGGGACCTAATGCAGAATAAGGAGAGCCAATCAACTCCTATCTATCCACTCTGCCAGGGTGACACATTGTAGGGGTACTTCAAGGCCAGCGCACTGCCACATTCTGCTGACAAATCATTACATTAGACATGTCGACAGCGGAGGGAGATAATAAGATTGAGTTACAGAGTTTTCGATGTATTATGAACACCTCTCACTTCCTTGATTCCTTCGATTTTGACTTTATCCCATTCATCTTTTTTTCATTTTCTTGTAAGTTGAAGCTGAATTCTTAAAAGAACTAAGATTTGTTTGGTTTATCTAATTCAGCATAAAGTCCTCAAAGACCAGTTAAAACAGAACCTGTGTTTACGAGAGGTCTTCATCACTGTTCCTGAATACAGAGGTGCTGTCAAACTGTCGGGTAAAGTTTTCTATTCTGCTTTTATGCTTTCAAGGTTGGAGTGATCATTAGTGCCAACAACTTACATAAACTGATAAACATTTAAAGCAGTAGTAAAAGAAAAGACTGGACAACAAACCTACAGCACTAAAAACAACCCAGTGATGAAAAAGGAAAACAAATATCGACATGTTGATTTTAAGCAACTGTAATATGATTTGTGTCCATAGTTGTATTTAATAATTTCTAGTGTCCATGAGTCAGACTAATTAGCCAGACTCAGAAATAGAGGTGACCATGTCTTTTCTGTGTCTGCACGAAGCCTGTGGAACAGCTTACCTGTTCAAATCAGGGCTGGTCAGTCTCTTGTTACCTTTAAGTGCCTTCTGAAAACACATCTGCACTTTTGGCCTTTCGTTTCTAGTTAAACTCCGACACCTTCAAATATGGCAGATTTATTTCCTCACAGATTAAGTCTTGTTTTTCCTTATGAACACTTTGGTCAAGATTGGCAGTTATTTTTTTAAATGGCAGTATAAGTGACCTTTCAGACTATACAAAAAACTTTGAATAACAACAACTTCTAAATCCCTTCCTTCTTTCTAGCAACTAACAGCTACCAGTTAGAAAGAAAAGATGAAATAAACTGATGCATATTGAAAGTGTGATTCTTTGGTGTAAGTGAGACAAAGATAAATTTTTTCGCTGAGGCGGAGTCCAGTATGTTTGTCATGAACCTGGCCAGGACCGACATGGCGAATGCATTTTTACCAACAGTGAGGCACAGAGGTGGGAGTGTAATGACACCGGTGCAAAAGGTGTCTGAGAGGTGACATTTATAGATGACACCGCGGACACCTGGCGATACGCCAACAAAATGGCTAACAAGAGGAGGTTAAGACTCCAAAAGATTGATAATGAACCAACCACGGCATGAAAGAGTTTCTAAAAGCAGAAAAGAAGCAAAGACATGTGTGTGTGTGTGTGTGTGTGTGTGTGTGTGTGTGTGTGTGTGTGTGTGTGTGTGTGTGTGTGTGTGTGTGTGTGTGTCAACACAACCCCTCCAGCAAAGCACAGCTGAACAAGTGTCTTTGTGGTTTCACCCATTGTGACTCTGTCATCAATAAGGTTCCTTGTAAAGTACTTGTGTTTTTTTTTAGCAAGACAGAGTTAACATGAATGAACAGTATTCTGACTAATGTTGCACTGAATTCCGACTGTGTGGTGCTCTACTTCCATTGTATTAAATCTGAATTGCTTGTGTGCAACTTTACATTAAAGCAATTACCTCCGTACAAAGTGGCTTGACATTCAAGAGAAATGCACAACAGCTCTGCTGATTTGTGTTACAATCCCCACATACAGGCTGAAAGCTACTAGAGTGTAACAGTCGTGCGTCAGTTGACACGAAGGGTGCATCCAAGGTAAAGTGATATAGCTGTCATCTTCTTTGAATATCGTACAGTTCAAAGTAAACAAATATAAAATGTAGCATCCATCCATTCATCAAATAGATGCTCCATTAGTTATTAAGGAAAGTATTTCAAAAAGTGATAAAAATAAATAAAGTCTATACCCAGTTTTTCAAAGTTGCTCAGTTGCTATTTCTGGTTTTAAAAGTAAAGTGCACTCGTTCAAACACCCTGACCTGATTCAGGCTTTGTCTGTTTACTGCACTGTATTATGAGTGAATTTATTAATTAAAAAAATAGATTAAAAACAAATACAAATACATTCAACAAAAATAATTGCTGAAATCGTCCTCACATCCCCCCCACTGCTGTATATGGACCCTTTATTTCAGTTTCTTTTGTCTCTTCAACTTCATTATTTATTTGTTGTTATTTTAGGTGTATACAATCACCCACTCATTTTACCATTAGCGGGGTGGTAAACACATTTCCTTTCATTATTTCCCAAGCCGTGCATATGTATCTTCCCTCTCTGTATGTGTGTGGATCTGTCCATGTGGATAAATGGTGATTGGCGTGTGGCTGAAAGTGGGTGGTGTGGAGTGATTAATCAGCATAATGAGTGTAGATGAGCCCAGTGCAGATGGAGCCCACACTCAGGACTGTGTAACCCTGCGGGGAGTCTCCTGCCCCCCTTCAGTGCCTCTGTCAAGCTTTAACTATAGTTATAACTGCATTTCTCTACCGCGTGTCGCCTTCTTCCTTGTTTAATTTGGCCACTTCTTTGTTACATTTTTCTTGATAATCACCTCATTCATATTTTGGTCATCTAACAACACAGTGATTGATATTTTGGGCTACATGAAAGATATAACTTGGTTTGTTCTTCTCTGTTATCAAATAGTAAATATCCTCTGCCTCCAACCTTGATATCGTGTGAATTTCAGAACACTATACAGCATGTGAAATAGTGTTGTTGTATTCAACAGTTTCTGTTAAAAGATCATAAATCAGAAAATTGCAGGTGACATTAATTGAAAAGAATTTGCAGGATGATAGAAAGAAAGTGAGATATTTTTTCACAAGTATACACATTGAATGGTTTTTTTGTGTTACAAGCAAATAGAAATTAGATCAATACCACCTCCACTCAAACATGTATGAAGTTTTGTTTTAGTCTTCAAACCGGAGATTGAGAAACACTTCTGACAGGTGAACATAGAATAGAATAGAATAGAATAGAATAGAATAGAATAGAATAAGGTTGTATCTATAAAAAGTAGCAGCAATGATAATTATTGTACATGGATGAATATTTTTTGGGGTGTTTGTCCTAATTGTGAGATCTGAACTTCAGAGCCTGTTTACACGACAGTTTCAAGTGAAAACACATTGTTTTTTAGGGGTTTTTTTCCGACTAAAAAGTTCTGTGTTTATATGGCAATGTTTTGTTTGTTTTTTGTAATGGAACCACACACACGCATGCTTGCAGAGAACAATACGCGGTAAACTTTAACAATGAGAGTACACGGACGTTAATGTGAACAGATGAGTAAGTTGGATTGTTATTAAGGTGAATGTCAACTATAAAACTACCAAGTTCCAGGAGAATATGGACTGGGGGTCATGACACTCTGGTGGCGAACATTGTTGTTATTTTGATCTACTCGCGCATGTGTAGAACTGGTCACTATGGAGGTAGTGTGCATGTGTAGTAGCAGCGTAGGACGGATCCCCCCACCAAAGAAATAACAGAGTGACAGCAGATGTGAGCTCTTTCTGCACTAATAAGTTAAGTCCGCCTGCTCCCCTATGGATTTTGTGACATTAGCCCGGTTCAGAGATCCCTAAGCTGACTCACAGACTTGCGTTTATGAGCCTCGTTGATCCTGAACCTTTAGTCGTCTTTTACTTTCCCCAAATGGGGAAATGGAGGGGGTAGAGGAAGCCATGTAACATCTCTCCAAAACAGTGACAAGATGTCTGCATGTGGAAATAGAAACATCTTTTTTTCATTGACTAACCCTGACCACCTGTAATATCGGTAACACAACCATTTTCACTACTGTGAACAAAAGGAACTTGAAGGTTACAGCAGCTGTCAGTATTTCAATAAGCACATCAGCAAGGAAATCTGAGAATAGATGGTGCATCGCTTTCTTGTCTGTGTGCTTTTGTTGTGTTTGAGCCGTTATTTGCTCGCTATCTTTTATGCACTCTATTGGTTCAGCACCATGCCAGAGACTTTGCAATCAGCTTTGAAAATTCCGACGAGGAGTTTGAGCTCTTCAAATGATCACGGTTATGGAAGGCTACCAGCTCTGTTGGTGTCAGTAGATTGGTCAGGGTCAGTTCATATTGAGCTGTTTGATAGTAGTGATGTGCAATCCTACCAGACAGGGTACGCCAGTCCATGGAGGTTCTGGTGGGATTGGTTGGGGGCACGTCTGCCTTTGCGGCACATATATACAACTTACAACAGGGATACTGAAGGTGGGATGTCAATACTTTGACTTCCTGCCTCTTTCACAGAGCAGAGAGGGGTGAGTGATCTCATGATACGCACTGTATTTTTTGCCAGATTACCAGCCAATTAAATGTTATCAGAGCTCAAAATAATGGCCCTGTGGGACAGCTCTCTGAATGGACCCTATCTAAATATATATTTCCTTTCCACCTGACATGTCTGGAATCCAAGCAAGGGGGAGGAAATACACACAGGTGTTGTTAGATGGGTAATGTGGGAAATAGCATATATTGCAGAACAAATGTTATGAATGTTGTGTTACTTGTTTTTCTTTCCTCACAATCTCTAGATGTTCACACTTTAAAGCTGTACTTGAACATTGCCCACTGCTGTTGGGAGAAAAAAAAAGAAAAAAAGATGTATATATACTGCATCACTGCCAAAACTTATAATGAAATCAAATCTACTGTTTGCTCCGCACCCCTGAGGTCATTACTTACTTCTGAAGTAAAACAGCAACAAAAAAACTCCACAACATATCTGCTTTAGTTTGAGAGACAGCGCAACAAATGTGATAACTGACTCAGAATCACGTTGCAAAGTGATACATGTTCAACCAGTATGTTACCAGTTTCAGTCATTGGTTTGAAACATACACACACAAAGAAGTACAACAGGGGGGAAATAAGTAGCCTTTAGGAAACTCATCAATCATGGTTTAAGACAAAGGCATTGGTGAAAGGAGGGTGGAACTGAGTACGCTTTGCCAAGTCTTGTCCTTCATCATCCATTAAGGGAGGATGAATGAGGGGGTCTCTGTGGGCCGCACGTGAAAGGGAAGGTTGACTTGTGCAAAACAAAGGTTTGAAAGGGGGTCACCAATTCACTCAAAGCAGATTGTTTTGTGTGTGTTTTTTTTTTAAATTATGTGAGAATTTTTACTCACATGAACAAAAAAAATCTTGTTTTCCCCACATACTCTCCAGAGACATCCTGTGTGTGTGTGTGTGTGTGTGTGTGTGTGCGTGCGTGCGTGTGTAAGCCAACACACTATAATGAACATCAGTCTTACCTGGATGAGTGATTCGCTCAGTCTCTCCTCGTCTACCTCCAGCACAATGTCCCGGATCTCTTCATAAGGCAGGCGGAATGAGCCCAAGAAAATTGCTGTTGTGAGGTAGAGAGAAGAGTCATTTCCTCTCCCCCTTTTTTTTTTTTATTAGACTGCAGGGTTCAAAGGGACATTTCAGAACTCGTTGCTCTGCAGACGAAATGACCAGACTTAACTTGCCACTTAAAAAAACAAAACAAACAATACATTTTCTACCCCTCAACAGTTTAGTTTGCGTCACCGCCAACAAGAAATGTTACAGTGATGCAAAAAAAAAAAAAAAAGGCATAGGAAATAACATTTCAACTTGAATGTTCTTAAAAACGGAGCCCCTCCTAAAATGAAACGGTGTGTATAACTTCACTTGTATTGTTCAATTGAGATATATTGTTCTTGTGCACATCGATAAAAACATTAAACATAAAAACGTCAACAATGTAGACGACTCTATAATAAACATGGTTTAGTGATAACAGTAATAGGTTGGTCTGGAAAGACTTTGCGGTTTTGTTTGGGTGGGTCTGAAGGGGTAAACTAAATTTGCCTCAGGGGAAAGCCGAGTGGGTGTTTCACACTCCAAGTGGGATGGCTTACAGTGGAAATTGGAGCTGATGGTGTATCCAGGTGGAAGTCACAGGTGGAGGTTTGGTAATGAGTTGGAGGAGAGTCACTCAACAGCTGCTATAGTGCTGAAGCAGTGGGACCTGATGTCTGTATTTGACGTGCAACAAACTGGCAAACTGGGGTAGTGCATCCTTTCTTTTTTTCACATTCTTACATCACCGACTTATTTCTTTTACACAGACACAGCAATGACATATAACGTTTTTCAGAGAAACTAACTTGTAAATTATATTGCTAATTCATATTGATCTTATATTTCCCCCGATCATTAGTTTGACCAGATTCGAGTTGCATTTTTGCCAAATAGGACATGACATCCGCGTTTGTTCATGTACGTTTCTTCATGTGTTTTTAATGAACCAACAGCTGGATTCGCCAGAATCTCGTGGGCCTGTGCTGCCAAACGTGATCCTGGATTATATTGCAAATTACACAGTGTGCATAAATGAAAAAGCAGATGAATTAAACTTCTGTTGCCACTAGAAATCTATTTTTTGCTGCATTAGCCTTTTGAGTTGCACCTGTTCCAAAACTTAACCGTGCCAGAGCAGACAAGTTGGTATAGGCGGGGGCGTGTCAATGCAGATTTTGCAGCACAATGCAATTTTGGTTGCACACTTTAGCAAAAAGAAAAAAAATATTGCACCTGCACATCCACCCACCGACAGACGCTCTAAGATGCTCCTCAGTTGCACTGAGCTGTAATTGAGAATCTGGTTCGTGGATAAATTAGCAGCAATGTAAACAAAAATAAAGAGACATCTGATGTTCCCATTTCCTCTTTACCTTGTAATGTTACACAGAGTAGTAACATGTGTTTCTTTGTTTCTTTATTTAGCGACTAAGGTGAGAAAGACAACCCCCTTTTATAAAACAGCTGTTATTCCTCACGCAAGCTGTGTGACACGCTGTTTCATCACAGCTGCGGCTTATCAATGTTTTCTGAGTTGAGCATCAGTAGTATAACCACTACATTTGTTAGCTAAATTAATAAAATAATACAGCTAATTAGTTTACTTGAGTTGTAGAAAGCTGTTTAGAGAGCTGCTGTTCCAATAACTTGTTAGCTTTTCTAAAGTGTATCTCACTTTTACACTTTAAGAAAAAGGAATCCATAATAATCACATGTAGTGAGTGTGAATGATCAGATCCAAATGATGAAGTTTTAACTGATAACTTAAAAGAATATGGATATAACCTTTGTATTACATTGTCAAGAACCAACAAATTACACTGTTTGTTTATCTTGATTGAGACTGCACAAAAAACAGATTACATGGCTGGTGATGCTTAACACGGGTAATCTCAAGATGGTATTTTAATTTAACCTGAAACACAAGTGTGGATATTAATAAAGGGCTAAAAGATCTAAGACTCATTTTACTTACTTTTTGTCACATAAACGATTGTCGTCAGAGACGAGTAATAATGTCACATTCTTAAAATGGAAAAACATATGCAAAAAATAAATACTGTACCTAAGTTACCAACCAGGGCTTTCTAAATGTGCCAGGTCAAGGTTTTTAGATAGTTGTATAAAGACAATTTTTAAAATAGAGGTATGCATAATCATTATACTAGAATACTGACACTGACATAATAAAAGATCCCATTCAATGAACCTTCAACACCATCATCAGAAGTGAAAAGGGAGCTTAGAGGGTTCAGGGGCAGGCAGTGAATATGATCCATGATGCTTTCCTATGTGTCGAGGCAAGTCAGAGGAGCTGTGCATCTGCGTGACACCATATGGCTTCCACTCGCTGCCGTTCTGACAAGTGACGTTTTACGCACTTATTTTTGGCTCCTGCCAAATTCAAAGCCCATCTGCTAGTGCTGTGATCAAAGGCAGCAGTGACACCTATCCACATTGTCACAGCCCATACACGAGTGCATTGACATGTGCAATGGCACACACACAGTCACAGAGGTCACAGACATACACACCCCTGTTTATCATCTGTATGTTGATGGGACAAGCCCCCTACGACTTTACTGTTTAACCTGATGAACATGCTCATCCAACCTTTGGTCTTGGAATATGTCTTTAATCACATACAATCCTCACCAAGTACAATGTATTGTAAATCTCATCCCTGCTATGTATAGCCTGGCACAGAAGAAATTTGATACCTACTGTATGTGGTGTTTTTAGGAGTTACAAGAAAGGTGACCTATAATCTTAACATCTCACATGCATATTTCATAAGACGTCACTGTCTGTGCCATTTCTCTGACACACCTCAAGATGCATCTCTGCCCTAACAGCTGAGATACACAAGATCTTTTCGGCATAATTACTGAGAAAAAGCTTGAATGCAACATATCTGTAGCCTTGGTGACTGCCAGGATTCTGCCAAAGAATCCCCACATTTTCCCCAAAAGGATCAGTTAAATAGTATTCATCCACAAAAAACACTTTGTTCTGTTTTCACCAGCTTAGGTTATCTTACTTGAGCCTTTCATAGAGATATATGGAGAGATGTGTCATGCAAAATAACACAAGCAGTAAACTGTGCAAGGTGTTGGAAACCTGCCCCACAGATCTGGCTCTATGCCGGCATGAAAATGTCATGTATTTGCTGATTCTTGATGTGGATCTTCTCTTCCACCCATCTCACGGGCGCCCCACTGGATTGAGATTTGTTGACTGTGAGGGCCATTTCAGTGCAGTCAACAGTGTTGGGAAAGTTCAGTTTCTACATGAACGAGTTCAAAGTTCAGTTAACACATTTTAAAATGAGCTAGTTCAGTTCATAATTAAAAATGTTTAACTAAATTCACAGTTCCAAAAATGAACTACTTCATAGTTCTTTTTTTTTCCAATATGTTGCTGCGAGCTATTACCCTCAGAATATTGGCATTTCCCCATTGTAGCCACCCATTCAGTCCACACGAGTAGCCAGCTGCCGCTTCCAACGCCTACACTTTAAGTACCGCGATTTCCAGACTATGGAATATAAGCTGCAGCCACCAAATTTAAAAAGGAAAAAAAGAAAAATAAATGTTATGTGATGCACCTGAATGCATCACCCGTATCAGCGGCATGAATCGTGTTAACCCTTAAAAAGCCGTGTCATCCGCTGCAGGCTTCAAAGCTTGTAACAAAAAAAGTAGCGGCTTATCGTCCGGAAAGTACGGTAATCATGAAGTATTAATGGTGGAGGCAGAGTCTGAGGTAGTGCTGCTGTCTTCCATTTGTTTTTGCCATGAGGCTTCGCATTTTGATGACGCATGCGGCGGTGCCACTCTGAGGTGGCTGCTGTTCCAGATTGGCTGTTTTCCCCCTACATGATAAGGCCCGTTTACAGTGAGCTTTAGCCGGGTTTTCCACTGGACGGCTCAGAAATCTGGCACCCTCTTAAACAACGTTAAACTGTGAGAGCGTCGTTTACAAACGCCAGAATGAGTGCTGCTCACAGTGACGTTCATCAGGCAGAAATTCGGTACGTTCAGTTCACGTTCGCCCAAGATATGAACGAATTCATGAACGAACGTTCACTGAACTCGTTCCGGCACAACACTGGCAGTCAACTCAGCATCATGTTGAAGAAACCAGCTTGAGATTATTTTATGCTCTGTGACACAGTGTTATCCTGCATGAGACTTGGCAGCCTTTGGAAAATAGATGCACTGTGGTCATAAAGGATAAATCTGGCCGGTAACAATACCCATACAGACTGTAACATTCAAATGACTGTGCTGCTGCTCAGGTGACAACAATGTGCCAAGACAATCTTTCCCACACTGTTACACCACCAGAAGCGTCATGAACCATTGATACGAGGCAGGATCAAACTACGTTTTCACATATTCTTTTAAGGTCCACCGTTCAATCTGAGTGGGCATCCAAATCCAAACCTTAGTTTTACAAAATGAGTAGGCTTCATTGGATCATTGGATTGGGGGTTTCAAAAGTTGTACTTGCCTTTGTGACATTCTGTACATTCTACACACACTTCAGTCACCACTCATCGTTTTATCACTTTCTATGAGCCCATGCACTGTTATGAAAGGAACTCTTAGAGAACGAATTGTTCAGTCACTTGAAAAAATGTATAAGCTGATTGGTTGGAAGCCATTTTAATTCTACAAGTCTGAATGCAATAGATTGCCGATATATGTGTGTGTGTGTGTGTGCGTGCGTGTGTGTGTGTGTGTGTGTGTGTGTGTGTGTGTGTGTGTGTGTGTGTGTGTGTGTGTGTGTGTGTGTGTGTGTGTGTGTGTGTGTGTGTGTGTGTGTGTGTGTGTGTTGTTAAAAATGTGATTAGAGACTTATATATATATATATATATATATATATATATATATATACTTACAAAGGTTCTGAGCAGTCTTGGGGTCCAAGATGCGAAGCTCTTTTGCCTTTTTCTTGAACTGCTGCATTCTATCATCAGTTTCATCTTTCAGGTCTTTTTTCACTGCAGAAAAAAAGAAAAGGAAAGTTTGCAATATTACTAATACACATCAGGAACCGTGTGCAATTGTACACAAGGACAGCTTTCAGGATTTCATAAAGACAGAATTAAATGGAAGCTTAAAACATTGTTCAAAACATTTTCCATAACCAAGCAAAAATAAACCATTCAACGAAACTTGAATAGCTCAAATACAATGCATTATTGAAAGAAAAAAGTGTTTGTTACAAAACAACATTTTGAATAAACCTTGAAAAGGCTAAAATGAGCAATGCTACTGAGTTGTGCATAAACTTCTTAAAGTATCAACATGGCAACTTTGTGGTTAAAACAATGTGATTAAGTTGTCTTCTTCAGAGCCAGATGTGATTGATTTAAGCTCCGTTTCGCATAAAAAGTGCAACTAAATAATGTACAGCATCATCATCCTCAATATCAAATAAGACTCTTGTACAAACTCCCCAATCTTCATTTGTTCCTGCGTGCCAACACTTCTGTCACTGTGACAGAGAGTAGATGGTTGATAAGCTCAGCGCCTTCCCTTAGGCCCTGTCTGTCAACTTCCAAGTGCCAAAGAGATAATTGTGTTACCCCCCACAAATCCCAGATAATGGCATTAAGTGTGTGACTGAACACAATAGACAAATTGGCCCACGAATGAACGGACTTTTGTTTTCATAATAGAGACATTATTGAGTCTGCACACTGTGGAAACGCCACATGTCAACATGTATTTGTCTTTATTTAAACGGCAATAACATCAAGTTTGGCTAGAAGACGGCATTTCCATGAGGTGGTCAACATTCCTAAACTTAAATTAGATTACTGAGGAGAGAGCTGAAATTCATAACCTAGACATGAGCTGGAGGAATATTTACAATCTTCTCTCTGCCTCCATGTATTATGAGAGGCAGCACACTTTGTTGCTAATCAACACAACTGCTCTGTTTAGGCCCAAGGTGGGAGTCTCCCAGGAAATCTAGAACAAACAATCTGCTCCCAAGGAGCCGGCTTGCATATTTGAAGAAAGATTCAAAGAGGCAACATCTCCTGGGCAGCCACAAGAAGCAATGCTGAAGGCACCTGCTTAGCTCTCGTATTTGCTGTCAATGCTTGACATGTAGGATGTAGCTGTTTACAGTATTAAATAGGTTTAAACCGGTGTCAGTATATACTCATTCTGCACACAGTAATGTGATTTGATTTTCTGTCATAATATTAGGATGTTCCTTCAGGAGCTTATAACCTCCATGCACACATGGCTCTTCGTTCAAGGAAAAAAAAGCAATTCAGGTAAAGGTTTTGAGCTAATTATTAAGATGTTTGAACAAGACTGACGTTGAGATACTTGTTTCATTAGTGTTAAGAAAAGCAAAACCGTATTTAATTGAGACTTTAGATCAGAATACTTCAAAGAAATCAATAAAAGGAACTGCATCTTGTGACAACTTGTCTGCTGTAAGTAGAGACAGTTTATACTTGTTTATGTTTCACAGATATCGCAAGAATTTTTTTTTAGGAAGGCTTGATCTTCATCTTGAAAAAAAACCCAAAACAAATAAATGCATAGCTTTATATGCAAAGTCCGTGTGGAAAAACAGCAATGACAGCTCCAAGGCTTTTTGATGCTTCTGAAGTAACAAGACTCACAAATGCAGGGATTTCAACATTTCAGCGTCAGCAATTCTACAAAACCGCCAAATGAGACAGACGCAAAATAAATGTTAATAGTGGAATAAATAAATCCAAAGAGACAACAACATTACTGCGACAATACTCCGACTCTCATCCACTGAGCCAGAAACCTGTGAGGTCCAAGGAACCCACGCTGGATTTCTTATGTGCCATGAGCCTTGGACAAAGAAACTCGAGAGCCAGCAAAAATAAAACAGGAGGAAACAATGATCTCCCTCAGAGAATGGCCCACAGACAAAGAGCAAATTAAACTGAGAGGGGGATTTTGGCTGCCTTTGGTACCAAATTGTTCTCTTAAGCCTCCATCGTCTATATTCTCAACCGTCACTTGACTCGCTCACCTTGGTGCGCTACCCTCTCAGCAAGACGCTCTCGGCCCTTTGGTCAGCGCCTTGGCTGTCTTTGCCCTCACCCCCAGGCCTCCACAGTGTGTCAAATTAAATAGAAAAACAGTACCTTTAATAATCTGGAACAGGCCCGTTTCTCCCTTATACCATCCTATTCAGCTTGGAGCTTCCCTGCTGGGCATTGAGTAGTGGCACCAGTAGGCTGCAAAAGTATTTTACAGGCCGACTCAATTATGCCACATGACACATGTTTCCGCTGAGCACTGCATGTGGACTGATGGGCCCTGGAGGGCTTGCGCACATTCAAGCTGCCACAGTAGTGGAAGTCCCAGGTGAGTGGAGAGGACGACTATAGGTGGCATGCAAGCAGATGGCTGGCCACAATAATAAAGCAACTTCAAAAAAAAGAAAAAAAAAGAAAAAAATCCGAAACTCTCATCCTGTGCATGGCTTGAGATTTAGGTGGAGTTTTTTCTCCCCCAAAGTTTTTTTTTCTTCTTTTGACTGCAATACAACTTGTACATGTATGTTCATGTACATGATATTTTCTGCCAGATGAGCTTAGCCTGTCCAACATTGTGGCTCCAGAACAGCTGATCAAAGCCCTTGCCAATATTCAGACGTGTTTTACTTGTTGCCCAGTAGCTAAAATATAATTCTCTGACAATAATGCCATCCCTCATGTGCAGACATGTATTTGTTAATGAAATCTCTTAAAGAATCATGCAATGAAGAGCCATTTGTTAACAGGAACTATGCGGAAGGGTTTTTTGGCAGTTTGCTGTAAGCTATCGTGTACAACTGAGACACATCCCAAGGATATAATAATTCAGTGTCAGGCTGTCAAATTAGAGTATATTGAATATGTATAGTGGTTATTTATTTACAGTTGTAGCATGGGATTTGGGCGGTACCGTGATAGGCTTGTGTAAGCACACAGCAAAAAACTCTTGGTTCATTTATGGGCGTTAAGACCATTGTATTCATTTTTCTCCTTGTCCTCCTTCCAGCTTTGTCTCACAGTCTAAACACAATTGTGTTCGGTCATCTGGTGTGTGAGTGTGTTTTATCTGCCTGGACTAGCACTCTGTCCATCCTTTCACTCACTGCCAGCTGAAATCAAGAACAGCCCTCCCATGACCTGAAGTACCCAAACCAAGGTTTAGAACATGGATGAATGAATGGATTGGTGGATTTGTTAACAGGGACGTTATTCTTTTTCTTGGACATTTTCTTCGAAGGCAACGCATTATGTCTTTCAACGGTATTTGAAATCTATTTAAATAAATGTATCAGTGAATTAAAAATAGTTAGCATTGCACATCGGCTTGCTGTAACATAATATCACAAGGGTGATGTGCTTTGAAAAGTATGTCAAAGAGGGGGTATTTCTAAATCATGTTTAAACAAAGCGCATTAACATGTCACTGGAGCCAAAACCACCACATGCAGAGAAGCCTCTGGTGAGTGTAACTGTTACAAGTTACACTAACTGAGGGGGAATGAAAAGATCGCTCTTTGCCAAAAGGCGTCACCAAACTGATAAGAGGTTTCAATGAAAAATATACACAAATGTCTGAGCAAAACACACATTTGGCTAATTAAAGATGACTTGGCATCCATGTTAAGTCTTCTCTGCGGGCCTTGGACTGAGGTATACCCTTGGGAGGCTCTGTGATAACAAGAGTTCTCCAACGCTTGGACATCCAGTCTGTTTGCTGGCCCAGAATCACTATCCTGGTTGCCTTCCATGTGATATCTCCCTCAAGACGTCCATGTAAAACCCATGGCATTACAAAGTTAAACACTACCACATGTTCACTTCCGGACACACAGACGATATGACTGAGCCCCACCAGACACCAGAAAGTGAGCAGGCCTTGAAAAGAAATAACAGAGAAACTGCAGATGACAGGTCTTCAACAAACATATTTAAAGGCAAAGGAACACAGAGTGGAACAGACAATGTGGAGTCTGGTCCTCTGCGAAGCAATTTATTCTTTCAAATGTGCAATCTGCCTACAAACATGTGCCCCGTCCTCCATCTCAGGGACTCACACTGAGGATTGAGCAACTGGAGAGCTGCCAGCCTGTCTAAAGGAGATGGATTCTGAAGAAGAGTCACTGGCCTCGGCCAAAAAATACCAATTCTACACGAGCCATGTTAGTGTGTGTGTGCTCTCATACCAAGTGACCAGCATAACAACATGCAGACGGATGTGAAGTATGAAGAAATGGGTAAGTAGAGAAATATAAAAAGCACAAACAAAACAATGGACATGATATAGACATCACAGTGGCCACTGATGACTTAATTAACTTGTCTCATTTACAGAGGTCTCAATTTTAACCCTGAAGCTAATCTGGCATGTACATACAGTACATGGCCTCTATCCACTAGTCCACAAGCCACAAGCTTCCTCTCGCTAATGTTTCATCTCAACCCTTTAAGCATTTCTTAACCACACCTCAAAAGAACCCTGTAAATGTATTACCTGAGTCCACTCTCAACACATGACATACCAGTGGGTGTTCTCATTTGTCAAAAAAAAAAAAAAAAAAAGCATGTCTTTGTGAGCTGAATTGAACTTTTCTGCTTGTTAAGCGTCGTAGATCTTTTTTAGAACCCCAGCTTAAGGTGAACTATGAGAATGGCACTGCAGTTTGTCGATGCTTCTGTGTATAGGGCATTGTCGAACTCTCAAGCATGCAATTATCATCATGCCTAATGATAACACAGGGTGGGGGAAGTGGCTGATAATGATAATGACAATAGAAACTGTGAATAGTGTGTTAAGCGCACTTGTGTGTCAGAGCACACTTCTTCCCGAAAACAAGTATGCTCTGATTCAACTGAGTTTTTAGACCACTTCTCTACATTTATCTGCCTTTCCATCTGCAGGCATCTGTTTGTGGTTATCTCGGGAATAAAAAGGCGTGTACAGGAAGCGGGAGGAATCCTGCCGACTCACACTTTGACCTCTGGCCAGTAATGTTTTCAGTATGCAGGGAGAGGCTCAGCCCACGGTAGAAGGTACGCAGCTGGGCCTGGAGCAGAGCCCAGGGAGAAAAACACCACCTCCTCTAATTGAGACAACACAAATCTCCCTCAGTGACCCTCCCCCCTGTTTCTATTCCAAGAGGAGAGGAGGAGGAGAACTGTGCAAATGATCAATGTTTCTCAAGAAAATGGTGATTTTCCATCAAAAGTAAATAATCAGAGAAACAGATTGAGACTTATAATGTTTATTCATCACATCATTGACTTCTTGTGGTGGATAGCAAATATCTTATTTGGCCTGGTTGTGAACTTTAAAACGTACCACTAAAACTACTGTTACTACTAATAATATTAATTGAAATTGGATATTATCATGCTATATATAAAAATGATAATAATTTATATATATATAGAGAGAGAGAGAGAGAGAGAGAGAGAGAGAGAGAGAGAGAGAGAGAGAGAGAGAGAGAGAGAGAGAGATTTGTATTACATATTTTTATTTAAAAAAAACAATTCACAAGGCTGTCTGTCAAATGTCCTTCCAGTAAAAAGAAAGAAAAAAATAGCCTTTGGAACATAAAGTTTCAGTACTGAACCAACAAGGGTCTGTGTGTTAAAAACAGCTGCTGTCCTCCTGGAATTTAGCTCGCCAGCATGTTGAAACAAAAGAAAAGAACAAGAAGACCTGACAAACAGCCAAGTTAACTACAACTCAACTGCAAATAATATGAACTTCCAGCCAAGTAAAACTTACAAGTATGAAGCAGCTCTGACGAAATGTGGGTTTATAGTTGCAAATAACAATGGCCTTGAGTGGTTCCTAATTCCGTCTTTGACTTGACACCTTTTCAAATGAGAACATTTTCAGCTTCAGCTTTCCCCTGGGAAAAAACCCCAAACATTTACTATAGTTTTAAAGACACCTTATATAATGGGAACCACAGAGTAAAGCAAAGAGTATTTGGAGGGCAATATTGTTAAGAAAAAAACTGTATAAGATAAGAATTATGGTGTGTAGTCTTTCAATTCTTGATTTACTGCAGCATACAACAAACGTGATCAAAACAAACAGTAAACCAGAAATTATAAGAGTAATTGCAACAATGCTGTGTCAATGAAGAAATCCGTTGAATCAATAACCTTGAGCATTGTGGAGGACCTCAGGCTCGGTCTCGCCTTTTTCACAAGAATGTTTGATCTGCCCACATCTGCACATCTGGGTTGTTGTTTCTCTCAGAGGCAGGGAGTGTGGGAAGGCTCTGACTCTGCCTCTTAAATTGGTCATGGAGACATGCTCCTGGGGGCAGCGAATGGATTGAGCCTGACAGCCAATCAGTTCTAGGAAACAGTTCTCTGGTTGTGTCCAAGCTGCCCGTTGTGACCCAATGCGCTTGAGACGTGGGACGGCACAAGCTGATCGTCCAATCGGCTTCACCTGGCGTCCGCTAAGACCCCACCACGCACACTAACATTGAGGAGACAGGGCCACAACTGAGCCGTGTCACTACGAGGCGATGAAGAACAGAGATTTGAGGCTCAAGCTGTTCCTTGGACAACTGGCGGGATTACTGACATCCCTACGGTCCCCATTACCTCTCCCAGTACCGAGCTAGGTAGGACCAAGCCCAAAGAGGGACCCCTGTATATACTTGAAGAGGCTGAAACCGTTGGACGTTTTCAGATGTCCACTTGTACTGCTGATCACAAGGGGAACTGGGAAAGAATGATAGTGGGTTGAGTCAGCTGGAACTGCATGAGAATATTCATATCATCTTCACACCTGTGCCTTCAGAAAGGTTTGTTCAGCCACATTCAATGCACAAAACACTGAAAAGAAGGGAGGCTTTTGAACAACTTGCAGAAAGCCAGAGTCACATCCTGGCTACAAATTTTAACACTGTAGTATGGTGAATTTAGGGTACTTAAGAACTCCATTTTGGTTTATATCACAGCAATTGTCAATCTGTTGCCCTTAAATTAAACTATACATGCATGACACTTTTTCTTTTTTTCCTGATGAAGTGTCTTCATTGATAATTTGGAAATAATAAAGCTAGCCTGCATTGCTCAATGGTGAAATATTCCCAAATGTTGTTGTGATCCCTTAAATATGTACCAATGACACTGAACAAATAGACAAGTCAAGAGTTGCACAAAAAAACAAAACATAAAGGTAAAAAATCAATGTGGCCAACTCAAACACCAGATAACGAAAGAGAACCAAGCTAAATGAACCCCCCTCCAAAATGAACTAAAGCAAAAAGAACAAAAGAACAGGAGCTCCCGGTGTCCAGCCCCTCTACTCTAACATAAACCAATTCAACCTAAACAAGGGGAATAAATCTGTAGAAAATTTGGCAACTAGACCTTCCAGAAACACAAAGAAAGAGAAAATCAAGACTTAAATCATCAAACAATTATTAATTGTGCTTCTCAAGTATTACATATTTATTGCATTGAACAGTTAAAGCAGGACAAAAATGTTCTCTGTGCCATTTATACCCTCTGCTATCTGACAAAAACAGTTTGAGCTTTGGGAGAGCAGTGTTCTACTTGAGCGTTTTTATTTGACCGGGTTACATTTTTGACATTATCTGTCCGCTCTATTTTTTTGAAACCATTTTTGTCTCTTTCTTGAGTCTACCCTATTCTCCATCTCTGACTGCTTGTTTCACGTTAGAATGAGGATCTGATGCTCAAGCAGTGAGACGGTTTATTTTTTTATCTGTATTATAGTCTATTCACTAAAGTGTCACTGTACAACATGGATTTGTTTTCTTGCTTCCGTTATTCAACAATCTGGCTCCTAAATGATAATCCATCTTTGACACCTACTGTGGCAAAACAAAAATGATATTTAAATATAAATTAAGGGAATACGTTTGTTTCTCAAAATGTATTAATTTATTTTTGGGGAAAATCAATAACACAGGTGTGTCAGAGCAAAGAAGTTTTAGATGAGTGGTGCGTGAAAGGTTGTCAAACAAGAAAAATACATCCACGCTTATGTTTTATTTTTAAGAAATGTGCTCAAGTATTATCTCTTCTTCTTGTGAAGGTTAACCGATAGGTTGATCCAATTTGTCTACTGAGGCGTGAAAGGACTTAAGAAATGCTTCACATTTCTTTGCTGGGAAATGTCAAGGTTTGCTGAGAGATGAGGACAGGAGGAGGAGGAAATGACTTTTTCTTTTGCTGGCAGCCTGACTTCATGCTTGTTAGCGGCAATAGGTTTATCCTTGGCAATCAACATGGAGACAGCTATATACAGTATAATTGTAACTCCCCCAATTACATAAAAGACAGCTGGTGTTATGTCTGCCACCCAAACACATGCATTTCATCCACCAAACATGTCCAAACACACATAAACATGCACATATTTTAAAAAGATGGGATTGACCCTGTAATGTGATTGAGGCTGTAAAAACCTCCTGCGTGTCACTATTCTTCACACAGCTGCAGAGAAGCATGTTTCTGGTGACATGCGGGTGTCAAAGCAGACATGCCCTGATTAAAGATGCCCCATGCAGCACCTGGGGATGGTGTTAAAGGGAGGCAAGGAGAATATGAGTGTAAGAAGAGGCACTCAGTCGTGAACAGCATGTAATTCTCAAAACCAAAGAAGCTGTTGAGCTTCCTTACCTGCATGTGTTTATGAGTTTTCTCTTTCTCTCATTCGCTTTTATCGCTCCTTCTTTGTTGCTCTTTATATATGCATAATAGTGTTTTTTTTGTTGTTGTTTTTTACCGCTCTGATGATACCAAGTAGCCCCTTAATTGCGAACACTGCATTGTGACCATTATGTGGCGATGGCCTCCGGCTACAGTCAAACACCATTTGCATGTTAACGTTTTACATCACAGCAAGCACTTTAACAAAAGTCCATTTGGTACTACTATAAATACAGTGATAAGAACCCTAATGACTATTACATTCAGAGAAATAGTTTTTGTTTTTTTTCCTTGAACATTCAAAGCACATTCTGACACAGAATGCAAAGGTTCAAAGTGACCTGTTTATTCAGTAGTTCATGTTGAGCTTGAGCTGCATAAGTAATGACAAACACTGGGCACAGATGTGCTCTATGTGGGGGGTTAAGTATGGGGTCAGGGACAGGGAAGACGAGACATACTTTCGATGAGTCGGGAGAGAGGGGAAAAAAAACAAAAAAAACATGAGAAACCGTATGACAAAACAGAGCGGGGAAAACATGAGCGATCTGGGGTAGGAAATGCAGTTCTCAGTGCTCTGCATCATTGTCTGCTCTCTCTACAACCCTGTGGCCCCACAGACCTGTGCAAACACTTTATTTGAAACCTCGACTTCTGGTGAAGTCACTGGCCAGAAATAGATGCATAACTATGACAAGATACGCTGTGAGAGCTTCGAAGGAAAGTGACTCAAATACATGGACACCTCTGATTAGCATTTTTTTTTTCTTCTTGTTTTGTTACAGGTACCATGTAGTTCTTTAAAATTAACCGCCGTGAAGTTCACATTATAACATTAAAAGTTAGACAACAGAGTGCAAATGCTGATAATAAGTATGCCTTCGGAGCAAGTGAGATTTCAGAGCAGTGAATGTAAAGCAGGCTTGTTTGTGTGTGAAGCAGCACTCCTGATGACTCCGGCGAAAGCACTGTGACTGGATTCTTAACCTGTGCTGCAGTGGAATTTGGAGTATCTATGGTGTTTGTGGACAAATCGTTTACAGTGTGACCCGCCTCTTAGTGACTTGATTATGATGTGTTTGAATTTGAGCTGCTGCTGCTCCCTCACTGTCTGGCTGATGGAGCTGGAAAAAAAACAAAAACCGTTGCAGCTCTCAGCAGGTAACGTACCACAGCACAAAACCAAAATTGCAGCATTTAGCCCTTCACCCTACAGTGAACTGAAACAATGACATTGCCATTGTATGGAAAGCTTTTTTTGTTGTTTTGTTTTCACATTGCTAGAAATCCTCTTTTCTAGTTATTGTATAGGATACACTTAAAAATAATTTGACCCACCCACACAGGTGCATAGAAACCTATTTTGTACAATGTACTTAAAGCAATAAAAGTCATATATGATTCACAATTATTAAACATGAACTGAATGACTTCAAGCTTATTTTTAATCTTTTTAGAATGGAAAATGCAACATCTCAAATCATTATAACATTTAATGAGATCCAATTCAAATGACTTCCGTGTTCTGTTAAACAGGTGTCTATATCAAGATTTCAATACAGCTATTTGCATGTTAGGAGTGTTGAGACTGACTGAACGTAATATGGTAACATGTTGAATGTTTTAATTGGTTGTAGAAATGCTCAAAAGAATGTGTGTGATCATGTTGGTGAACAAAAACATTTAGAATAAAATGAATGACATGAGGCAGTTAGTATGGTCTCCAGTAGGCCACTGGGGTTATTCCTGCATAAAGGCATGCAGTGAAATACATAGTTCAGGTTCCTGTTGTATATTGAGCAGTGTTGTTGCTTTCAGCCTTCCGGTCAGTGCTTCATGAGAGAAAACACATCTCCAATGGCATAAGATGATCTCTGTGTTCTTGCTCAAGTGTATTTGGTGTTCCCAGCCCACTTCACACGCAGGCTTTGGGTAGGATTCAAACTGGTGTTATTCCTTGTGTGACAGACGGCAACCTTGTCACACATAAAATATGACCACAAATCTATATAATGGTACACCCTTGTAAATCA
The DNA here is from genome assembly GCF_963383615.2 of Lipophrys pholis. Classification (NCBI taxonomy): domain Eukaryota; kingdom Metazoa; phylum Chordata; class Actinopteri; order Blenniiformes; family Blenniidae; genus Lipophrys; species Lipophrys pholis. The sequence goes on along the minus strand of NC_137629.1, from coordinate 5,868,389 downwards.
GTTGAAAACAAACAAACTGAAATGATATAAATCCTTGAAAAGTTACACTCTCTATTGCAATTCTATCTCTAATAGCCTAACACAGGCTGTTCCAGCACCAGATGTTTATCTGTTGCCAAGTGTCACTTGTCAGGTGGATATTATGGATGTTCTGATGTCTGTGTTACAGCTGAGGTGCATGCTAAAGAGAAATAGCTGAATTCTGCCAAGACTTATCCAAAGAAATAAACAAGAAAAGGACAAAATTGTAATGACATTTCTCCAGCTGCCAAGCCGACATAACTGGGTTACACTGCAAGAAAAGGTGAGAAGAATCCACCCTTATAAGCAATACACATTGATATGCATCAATGTATGCCAAAGCAAATCGTCTAAAAGCTTTATTCATTGTGTGCCACAAGGAACATGCGGCTTGGAATTCAATGCAAAAAAACTCCAGTACCATGTGACAGCAGAATTTAAAATTTTACCACACAAGCACATCAGTGTCTAATAAGGGAAAGCTGCCAAACAACTCCAGATACCAAACAGTACTCCACAGTTTTCTGCCAGCTCTAAATAAATGCTATTTCTACTTTTGATATGCTTTTAAAATATCACTCTAGTGAAACCACACTTTGGAAAATCCTGTCATTACAGCTCTGAAAGGCAGAGTCTGTGGCGCTTCGACATGAAAGTACATCACTTAAGCAATTTGGTGCACTAAATGGTTATTGCTGTCACTCTTAAGCAGCAGCCTCTGAACTGATGGGCCTCTACCTGAGCAAGCTACATAGAAGCACGCTAACAGGCGTGCCACGGAGTCGAGCTGTATGACCATCTCACATTATATTGTGTTCGCTGCCTTCGAGGCCAATGTGGGGAAAAATAAAACACGGAAGAAATTTAGAGACATTTCTCAAGTCAAACAGACAAAGGGATAAAGACTTGTAAAACTTGAAAGTGCCACTGATCCACAATCATGTGAAAGAAGGGTGCACCGCAATTTCATTTCTGTACCTTCCTCCCTGTTCTCCTTCCAAGCGTATCTTCACTTGATTCATGATGATCCATACAGCAGTGCTGGGACTGGAGAGGGGAGAGGTTCACAGAGTCAACAGCATAGCGTAAGCCTTCTGCTGGAGGAGGTGGAGGAACGGGGAGGGAGTCATCTTCAGGGGGATATAGTAGTCTGATACTGTAGTCTCCTGCCAGTCAACTCAAGCTTGTGTAACGCTGTAGCTCTGTGGTCACGTCTATGTATACGTTATAGAAGCATGTGCCGTGTGCAAAAACAAATCTGTAGATTTGTACTGCATATCAGATAAGGGTGTTTTTTTTCTTCTTTTTTTTTCACTAGAAACTATTATCAGTAATAGTTACTGAATCTAGTGGGCTCATGTGGTCCGCAACATGAACAAAAAAACAACAAAAAAAACCACAACCATTTAATTGTGTTCTTCTAAAGGAATTTTAAGACCCAGATAGTAAATTATATTATATCCTTTCGATTAAACCAGGTATTGAGAGAACAACAGGGCTGAATCAGTAATCACAAGAGACACACACACACACACACACACACACACACACACACACACACACACATAGTCCTTTTTTATCAAAAATATAATTTCATCCTCTCTTTCAAGAACTTCAAGCAATGAATCTTCCACACTTGCGTTTCAGGCCCCAGATAATTGCATGGGAGCTTATTTCAGACAACCAGGTGGCAGCATGTGTTTTGGAGACCAGTGCCACCCACAATCAGCAGCGTCCTCCAGGACTTCAAAAACCCCCCTGTTCCACACCCTGCGGTCCCCGCTCTCTCGGGGAACCGAGCACCTGGCCCGGGAGTTTCTCATTCCTCTCAGGTGCGCCTCCGCAGTATTGCATGAGCGCGATATGCACGCATATTAAGTACTGTATTGGCATTCTATTTTTCCAATAGTTGCTATTTTACTTTCAAAGTAGGCCACCACTGAAGGACAGAGCACCCTTCCTGCCTACCAATTTTCATCAGATGGAGGATGAGTGTGCTCCATATCCCTTCAGGTTCTGTGTTTGTGTGTCCCTGTGTGCAGACATGTGTTTCTACTCCGAGAACTGATTAAAAAAAGAAGCCGTGTGCATGTTTATGTCATCATAAGCCACTTTTTAATAGGCCACTAGACTACCCATTTTAATTAGACCAATTTTTACAGCAAAACATTATGCAACCATACTCTCACCTGCACCTCCTCACATGATTCCCTAAACTGTGGCACTGTTTTCTGCCCCTCCGCCACACCGTCTCCAACACCATCTCCTCTGTCTATCCTATGAGCTGGAGCCGTCTTATCAGAGCTGGAAGCTCACAGAGTATTCCCAGTGGCCATTCATGGGCTTCTGCCTTATGGGACTGAGATTTAAAAGCCGCAGAGAAAGCCCACACTGACTTCATTTCCCTGGAGCACAAAGTGCACAGTGGAAGGTAGTCGATACATTTCACATCCCCCGTATCCCGGTCGCTTACAAAGTCACCCTACAGTCATTGTAGGCCCTGTTGTGTGCAGCCTGCACCTTCATAGCACCAACATGGAGTTTTGTCAATCAATCTACTATTTCTGTTTATTGATATGCGACGTACAGATGTAATCAAAGTACTTACTACAAATGTATAAGTATAAATGTTGGTCCTTTGCAGAAAAGGTATAACGTCTGCATTGTTTGGTGTGTTCCGGACAAACAAATAAATAAATTTTATATATATATATATATATATATATATATATATATATATACACACACACACACACACTCAACAACAAATTAAATTTGGCACATGTAGCTCTCAGATTTGTTTCTGACAAAAAATAGACAATCTGCAGAAATCACGAGCCAATGATCGCAGGAATAACACATGTCACTTGATTTCTCCTGTCATTTCTCCCAAAGAAAAAAGAAAAAAAATAGAAATGCTGCTTATTGACACAAACACAGACTTACACTCCTCATTGTGTTTAATGTTCATTAATGTCTCTCTTGGGAGAGTCATTTTATTCAAGATAAACATTAAGATTCAGCTGCCGCTCGCTTTAAAGGGCGGAACGATCACAACATGACAATCAAAACGCCGCACTTAGAAGTCTGGGCAGAAGTTCAACAGGAGGATCTGTTGGCTGTGCAGCTCAAATGCTGGATGGAAATTGTCAGCACTCAACTCTGTGTTCACCATCTGCCTGATCCTGTATGCCGACCTCAAACTGACATTAGAGGAGGGCCTCTCTCTCTCTCACTCTCTTTTTTCCATCACCATCTATGCTCGAATTGAGAAGGAGGAAGACAGAGATACATGTTTTTTCAACGGTCATATAAGTGTAATTATGAAAAAGAACTTGCCATGAAACATATTTTTTTTCATGAGAGCAGTATTTATTATACAAAGATGATGGTATAGGCAAGACATGGAGCTATAAGATCCATTAGAGGTAGAGAGGAGAGACTCCACGGGAAGGAGAGGTTAAGTGAGCTGGTAGGCAAGAACAATCGCCTGCACGGCTCCTGGCACTAACAAAAGCACACTATAGTGCCTGATGTCTCTGTCCGAGGCAATAGAGGGCCCTTACCTGATAAAGTGCTGGAAAATTACTTAACCTATTCCACTTGGCTGTAGCGTTTGCTTTGCGACATTTTGACATCAAATGATCTGTATTCTCCCAACAATTATTGTCGATGTAGTAACGCACACGCGTGCGCGCACGCACGCACCACCAGCCCATCTCCAAAACATGACTGCTCTCCCGGTTCTCACTTCTGTCCATCACTGGAAACATCTGGATTCATTTTAGAAGGTCAGGGCTAGTGAAGCAGAAACTGTCAGTAGAAGTTGTCTTGATGTGTGTCATGAAATAGAGCAAAGAAATGCCACCCGCAGACAGACCAGGAAATAACATTTCTGTAGATAATATAGAGCCTGACCAGCCCTGTTTCTGGGATAAAGGTTTGTATGGGTGCTATACACACTCTGACACATCAAATGAATATAGGAAATAAAAAAACACCGATGTGGAGGATAAACATTATTTTTAGGCTGAAATATCTGTATTAGTTTTTTGTTTTTTTTAATGAGACGGTATCAAATAATTTGTCTCGACATATTTATCTCATGAAACTTAACTTACATCTGCCCACCACTCATGCAAATATGTGTAAAATGTAACAAGACGCTGCTTTTTTTTTCTCCACAAAGAGCGCCTGTAGGTGAAGGAAGCTGCACTTCCAAAGCCCCCTACAAAAATAACCATATTTTTAATATGAGTATCTTTATTAGGTGTGTGCTTTTGGGTCCTAGCTCATTTCTTCGGGGGCAAACAAAAGTAAGCTAAGCTCTAGTTCCATGAACCCTCCCACCCATCTCACCATGCCAACCCTCCCCTTTTAACTCTCTCTGCTGCTCCACTTCTTTTCCAACCATCCCTCCTCCTGGATTAAAAGCTCTTAATTTTCACTAATTACACAAACTAATTTCTTTTTCTTCATGTCTCGGCATTTCTCCCTGTTTTTCCTCCATGGGGCTCGTAAACACGTTTTGAAACAGGGTTTAATAAAACTGCCTTGTGAGGGTTTTGGGCCTTTAATGGACACAGGGCTTGTTTGATAAGTCTCCACTTCATCACACACTTTATTAATTAAAGTTTATATTACATTAGAAACAAAGTTAAAGCCATTTGCTCCCCAATAATGGTTTCATGTAGCTGCATATCTATGGCCAATTAATTGGAGTCTTGCTTCCCCATTTGCATTTTGCCCTTGTTTGACAAAAAGTGTGTAGGGATTAGCTGCAGGCAATATATTGTGAGCAGAAGCAATACTGCACTTGTAATCCAGTGTTAGAAAAGTGAAAAGTGTGACTTGGCAAAAAGTCAAACACGTTTCCGGCGGGCGCTGTCCCGTGTCACCAGTTGTAGCTGGAAGCCTGGCGGTCAGGATTGTGGGGTGTGGAGGAGAGCGGTCAGATTGGTGACCTCAGAGTGTCCACCTCCTGCTCTTTGCAGACATTGTAGCTTCATTAGATTATGACCGTCAGCATGTCCTGGGGACGTCTGCAGTCAAATATGAGACGTTTTGAAGAGTGTTAACAGCCAGAATGGTGTCCATCGCTCCCTCCAGGTCACAAATAACTTTGTCCAAAAAGTAAAATAATTTCAGTACTTTGGAATGTTGTTCATAATTCAGAGTGAAATTTAATTTCTGGTGTGTGTGTGGGTTTCCTCTGTCTGTGTGGATTTCCACCGGGTACTCTGGTTTCCCCCACAGTCCAAAAAACATGCACTTGGGATCCTTGAGCAAGACCCTTGGCCTCCCCAGCTCTGCTGGATACACTTGTAAAATAGATTATTATTCTCAATGTCGTTCTCCAGGATAAATAAAGGCAAAAAAAAAAAAAAAGAAAAAGAAATTAGAGCTTTGTATTTGTCAAAGTAAGACGAGCAGCCAACTAGAAGCTTTATATTTGAGGCAGTTTGGCCCAGCTCATATCAGGATTAGGCGTTCTCAGTAATGCTACTGCTTGTGCGCATTCAAAGGCAGCCTGTTGAGATGTTTAATCATTTGTCAGGATTCATTCAGAGTGCCCTCTGCAGGAGGTTGAAGTGCAGATCCAGAACAAGCAGGAGAGCTATTATCTTACTTGTTCTGGTAAAACCTTGAGATCCCGGAGGGAAAAGCTGGAGCACATTGCAGAGGAGAAGGAAATCTGGACCCGTTTGAAAAAGGTTCACTCACCTGTTTGTGTGTTAATTTCATTAATTTCCATGATGATGATAAGTTACGATGTGTATTATATATTGTTGTTTTACCTCACTGCCAGGCTAAGAAATATTAATGACCATAATGTGACACGCACGCACGCAAAATGTTAGATAATGAGAAAAGAAAAACAGCTCAAAGTGAAAAAACTCGATCAAAGTAATAGTTTATTGAATGTTGCCTTTTGGTGGTAGGTTGAGAATGCATCCCCAAAAAATTATTTCATATACAGTATGTCTATAATTATACTAACACTGTTTTCTCAGAATGCACTGGTCCCAACCTGTGTTTTTCTACATTGTTGTTTATTTATGAAACAACAAGATTCCAAGTTGAGGTAACAAGACTAGTAACATGATTGCACATGCTGTGAGCACACAACAGACTGAAAACCACATTGTTCCTGTTGTTTTGAAGGGAAAACAGAGCGTGAAGTGCCTGGCAAAATTTAGCGATCATGAGTCTTCACTGCATGCACAGGATATTCAGATAGGGTCAGCAAATCCAGTCACTGTTTTCTTTTTTTGGGATAAAAGTAAATGCAGCACACTTAGCCGATTGTTTACTGTATTATCATGCAGATGCATGATAATTTTGGGGTTCGACGCCTTGTTTGGGTGAAAATGATATATTTTCTACACAAAACAATGAAGCTAAAAAAGCTTCTGTAAAGTTAAGTGGGGGAAGGTAAAGAGCAAACCGACACCTTGTGAGATTATCTGAAGCCCTGCATGAATGGACAATGCCCCATACTCCCCATCCCGCCCACAAACCCACCCACTAAGCACATCGTGTGTGTTTGCACTGGGAAGTGATGATGTGCCAGGCAATGCACAGGAGACAGCAGGAGAGCAGAACTGGTGTGTCTTGTCAGACATAATGAGTAAGCAACGATACACCCAGTAATTGTGGCCAACTTCAGGGACCCCCCTCTGTGTGCGGTTGTGAGGAAACTGAGGTTTGTGTTTGTGCGCATGAACACACACACACACACACACACACACACACACACACACACACACACACACACACACACACACACACACACATGCAGGAAGTAACACGTTAAAAGGAGAGAGGGCACACTGGGGGCAGCGACATGGAGTGAGACTGAAGGGAACAAAGAGGGCTATAAACACTTTGCATTGCATGTTGATTGCATAACGTTTTTTTTAAGCCACACTTGGCAACAAGACATTACAACAACAAAAATCATCTACATTTGGGAGCACATTTAAAAAATAATGAGACAGAAAAAACACATATACCTCAAAACACAAGACTATCAATACGATAATAACAGCTATTATGAATGGAAATATGCTGATCATGCCTGTATAAAATTAATGTTAGAAACATTTAGGAATACATTTTTTTTTAATGTATTAGTAAGAATGTGTGGCTCAAACTAACTGAATTGAGCACAATGCCAGTGTTACTCAAATCTGCTGAACGTATTGAATAAACTGGATAAAACAGATTTAATTTGCATTTAAAATGGATGTTATTAAGGACTGCTTTCCGGTAAAAAAAAACTGACAACCTACGGGTTCTTCAAATTTTAAACATTGTCCATGAATTTACATGATTATCACTTGTGTGGTCAATCTAAACCCCTGAGTGGACCTAAGCACACAAGAACTGACCTATCTAAATTTAATTTAAGATTTACATTCACTCATGTAAATGTTTATTATCCAAGATGCTTTCATTCAAAGAGAATATTAAAAAATATATTAAGAATATGCAGACTTCTACAAAGCCTTGTTTGAGCTCATTACATGTCCATGTACTGGCCATTCAAATGTATTGGTGTGAATTCAAATAAATCAGATTTTTATTCAAGGTTTGTGATACTTTATTACCCATTTCAGAACATTGGTAATGAGTTTAAAGCCACCTGGACACCTACAATATAATAAAAAAATAAAAAAAAAAAGAAAACAACAACAACAAAAAATAATGTTTCCATTGAAAAAATAGTCAGTTCAAATCAAATTAAATTAGGCTTTGATGATTAGCCACAGTGGCAAAATAAAATGAAAAAATATTAAAACAAATCTGTTCAAATGAATTCAACTTTAGTTTATATAACACACAATGGTCTTTCAACTTCATTTTAGTTTTAATAATCAAACTGAGTCAATTTGGAGACAGATAGTAAAAGGATTAATTAAAGGAAATAGTTGAGTTTTTTTTCTTCTTCTTTTTCTTTTTTAAAGGCATGTCTTATGACATGTATTACTATGCAATCTTCTAAATAAAATTAAGGTTATTCATATTTGGGGATATGAGCAGCACTCCATTTTCCACTTGTGGAGAAGACAAAGCCAGCATAGTTAATGCAACAGGGGACAATAAATATTGATGAGAGAAAGAGGGAATTAACTGGATTTAAAACTCTTTGGAGAAGAGGACAATGAGATTAGTCCTTCTATCAATGCAAATACATACTGCCATCTACCCTCTAGACTGTGACACTGGTACTTCTCTCTAGAGCTATAAATACTTATGCAGATGAGGTTGGTGGGTTTTGGCAAGCGCTGGTCAGCTCCTTGTGAACACGGTGGCCTGTGACTGACCAGTTCTTGCATATGATGCCTGTTACGCCGGATTAAAGTGGCGCAGCACCAGCCGTGGGGGGGATGGGAAGTCGTATCGCTGTTTACCCCGTGTCAGGACACCAATGCAGGGCCAAGGCGATGCTAAAATGTCCCTCCATTGTGTGTCTGTCTCCCTTTGTGTGTTTGACAAATGAAATGTATACCGATACAGGGTGGAGGGGGGAGGAAATCCCACAATGGCAGCAGGTGCATCGGGGCAGCTAATATTTGCACAGCGGCCTCTGTGGCAAATGAGTGACTCCCTCTGAAGAAAAGGGGCAACTGTCTTCTCATAAATGGTCCTGCTACAAACACATAAATCCGGGGCTGACTCCACCAACCTATCTATATCCCCCCCTTCTCATCCCTCTCTTTCTATCTACAAATCCCCTCAGAGCAAGACAATTGCCATGATGCATCTTGGTAACATGTGACATTGCCGAGGTCAAGCTGAAAGCGCCTGTGTGAATGTAGCGTGTTCCAAGTGAACGTTATCCCCCACCTGCAGTGTGCCAGACACACGGCAGGCCTCCCCCTGCCTCTGTCACACTTTTATTGGAATGGATGTGTCTCTAGACAAGTACTTGTGTGCTTGTTGAGTCCATGGACCAGCTGATTGTCTAATGCCACAGCGGATGAATGAAAGAGTTGGTTATGGCACAAACTTCTAGAAAGGAATTAAAAAAATAAATAATTTAAAAAAAGATTCAGCCTCAAAACTTTAACCGAGTGTCAAAAATAGACTAGGTGTTTTCAAACCAGTGTCAAGAGCTTTTAAATAAGACAGCACTAAATATTGTTGCGGCATTTGTCATTTACAAATGGAGACATAAAATAGATATGATGGATGCGAGAGACACACAAACACTGAAAGCCCTCATATATATGTATAGGGTTTGTTGAAAACATGCTGATCTGTTGATGGGAGAAATAAAATAGGCGGGGGTCAATCTGAAGGAAGCCTGAAAAGAAAACCAAGTGATTATGAGGCCCTTTTCTTGTGTTTCTTCAGTCCCTAACCTCCCTTTTTGTGATTAAGCATAAGAAATGAAGGCTTAATCTATTTAGATGGAAAATCCATGGCAGCCGCCCCGGCCGTGTGGGGGTATTAATAAGATGACAATGTAGATTCATCAATGGAAACCAGAATGTTGTTCCATCACTGCCTGTCTAAAGATAATAAATAGGCCCCACAGCAGCAGAATTCTCTCAACTTTTACTGTGAACGCGTATAAAAAAATATCACTGCGCAATCTCATTTAAAGAGTCAGAACCACTATAGATAACATTCAGGCAGAGCACATAAAGTCAGGGCATTCAGATGAAATGTCAAGCTTAACTATATCAAAGAGAACAGCTCAATGACTGAGAAACACGCCAAATTCACAAGCAGAAGAGATGAGACAATGAAGAGGCAGAAGTAAAAAAAAATACATGTAAACACATTTGTAATAAGCCAACACAGAGTGTAAGGTAGGCTCAGATAAGATAGGCTTTATTGATCCTATAATGGAGAAATGTGTCACAACAAGTTTGTGGAGGTGCAACTCTTTTCTTCAAGCTACATATTATTCTTGTGAACGATGAAAACGACTTTCCTTCATTTAGGATTCCAATACTGGACATATATGTGGCTAAAGTAAACTATGTAAATTGGACTCTATTCATTAGTTCACTCACTCATTAAGTAACTAATGAAGATAAATACTGTGATAGAAATTATGTTAAAAGCTACAAATCATATTCTAATATAGTGAGGTTATGGAATTGAAACAACAGTCACTGACTGAAGGTGTTTCTGACTGCATCTTATTATTGCAGTCCTGGAAATGTGAAATGAATGTGGGCATATAGGAGTGGAAATACCCATCAACACCACTGCCTGTTGTGGCAGTCTGGGTATGTGTATAGGGTTAACCACTGCTTCGATGGATGGATGCATTCATGCATGAATGGATGAAGGTGGGCATGTCATCCTGCTTCTTACAGGCTGACTAATGACGTGTATTGACAACTGGAAACCTTTTGGAGATGTGGTGGTGAATAATGGGCAGAGCCACTAGGGTCCAGCTGAAAGTAATAAATGTTATTTGGATGTCCACATCAGATCAACAGTCCAGCATAAATGAATTGATTTCACAGTAGTTAAATGCAGACAGGCAGCAGGCATCCTGACCGCTATATGAGAGTTCCTGACAAGTCCACAGTGAGAGGCTCAGCTGTGGGTGACCTTTCCTCCTGGCTGGATACAGGATTGATGTGGATCCAAGTAGGAATGATGAGCAAATGACATTCACTGAAACTGAAAGATCCTCTGGCTTGACATGAGAGAGGAGATCATAGAAATTAGGCTTCAGGACGCCACTACTGCAGCGCCACATTGTTTATTTGAAAATCATAATGCAGCTTCTTGTTGGCTACGGAAGTGAACATTTCAATCAATAGCACATGGGCATCTCGTAAGACTTGGCTGGGGCAGAGGAAAATCCATGTGAAGCAGGGATTGGGAAGGTGAGGGGGTACCAGCTTGGTCAATAAACTGGGCCCCTGCCCCAAGGCAACAAGCTGACTCCAGCTGTGAGACAACACCGCAGGCCAGTGTTTAACTTTCATCCTGTCAGCCAATGGCTCTCCTGCTGCTTCCCCACCACTCGCCACTCAGTGCGACATTCACCTCTTCCTCACTGCACACCCCCGCCTACTTGACGAAAAGGCAATCAGTGAGCTGGACCGGGCTGCACGGTAGCCTGAGGGGGGACTGAAAAGTCTGCAGTGGAGTTTTGTAGATGGCACAGGCGTACGCAATTGCAGACTTGGTCGAAAGAAGGGAGCACTGCCACGACGACTACTTTTACTACAGCATGTGAGAACTCACTTGGTGGCATGAATGAGCCCAGAAAATGTCTCTGACACTGAATAGGAAAATCAAGATGTGGACTGATGGAGCTGGAAATGTTACAGTCTGGAAGATTTTCTACACAACAAAATACATAAATTGTAAACCTTATTTTAGTTGCAAAGAATCACGCAGAATCAAAAGTTTGACGAGGTGCATGTAATGTTTTCTATCTGATTGCATTCACACAAAGGTCTAATAATAACATTTAAAACGGTTAATAAACAGCTGCATTATTCCCAAAATCATATGAGTTAAACAACTGACTGAAATGCAGATAAGATAAAGTTATGAACAAATGCTTTAATTACTTATGAAATATTGTAATCATAGGTAAGAATACAAATGAAAATGACAATCTAAGCAAAGCTTCAACAAGTTCTGTGATATGGTAAAAATAGCTTTGACAATACATTTTTCCATGTTGATCGATATAAATATTTGCCACTATAAACATTTTGGAAGTTTTGAAGACACATAATAAGTTGACTGTACTTGATTTTTATTTGGCAAAAAGTTCCCATGATTCATTTTAATTTCTTTGATCTTTAGTCACCTGAAATTATCAGGATAAATGTTGTTCAAAACGGCTGTTTATGAAGTGGAAAACTACCCAACACCCACAGACTTATTCTTGTCATGTTGATCTCAGACTCAAATCAGTCACAGGTGGTGACGAACGTCGTTTAACTTTCAGTTTCAAGATATTTATACCCACACTGCTTCTAGTGGATTGCTGTTGGTTCATGTTAGGGTATAGAAATCAAAAAGAAGAACAAATGAATTGAAAGTCATTATGAGTGACATTTTATTTTACAGACAGTTGTGTTTAATGTCACGCAACAAAAATGTATAAATTATATTAGCAATGTGTAAACATGCACAAATAGAATGCCTCCATACAAAATAAACTGCAAGTGAGAGCCGTGAGGAAAAGACACGACTGACCAGAATGCTAGTAGGAACTCCGTTCTATCAGTCTTACAACACCTTGGTAAAAACACATTTTAAGATCCCTGCTAGTGATGGCTGGGAGATGAGGAGCGAGAGTAATTACTTAACCATCCTTTCTTGGCCTGAAAGTGACAAAAGACAAATCTACAGTTGCAAATTAACCCTGGAATAATGAATGAGGAATGGAGCCCTGAGGTCTTAATTGAATATTTGCTGGACTCATTTTGTTGACAATGATGGATGTCTGCAAAAAAAGAAGAAGAAGAAGAAAAAAAAAAAGGCCTTAGCAAACTCATAATTCATATTTCATCATCCCTACATCAGACTTCAGCTGTACAGATTTATTGATTGGTAAATGATGAGTTTTCACTGTGCAGCAAAACTGAATGAAGTCTGACATGTTCCGGTGAAGTTTGATAAATTGCTGCTATCTGGACTTTGAAGAGATGAACATGAGTGCTTCATAGAAACATCTAAAGGTAGCCAAAGATCAATGAAGTCTGAAATTGGGCATCACACATTCCTGCAGCTGTGCGTGTGTTTGATCACGACTGTTAGCGCTTATGTGACCCAGCCCAACCCAGTCGTTTGGCCTGTGGCCCCCCATCGGCCCGTTAAAAAAAAAAAAGAAATTGCCTAAGTAAGGAAACCAAAAAAAAAAAAAAAAAAAACGCTGAATAAAGTTCGATCTGTGTATTCTGCACTCAGAGCTCATAACACTGTCTATCTCTAAGCTCCAGAAGGAAAATAAAAAAACATGGCTCTGACATGTAGAACAGTTCATTTTCAAAACGGAAAACCTAAATCCCCCCAAAGAGATAGGGCTGCTGATGTTTATCAGGCTTTGTGTTTCATATTTTCAGCGCTTACTGAAAGAGAAATGCTCATTCTGTGCTCACCCGTCTATGTCCTGAAGCAGAACTAATGTGTGGCATCTCCATCTATCCTATCTCTGGCATGCATAATTAGTTTGAAATATGGAAAATGGGAGTCGTCTGTAAGATAAGTATCAGAACTTATTTTATTCACAAGTACCACTACTATTGAGAGCGCAACTAAAGTGTATTTAAATCTATAAACTGTGTTTGTGATAGTGGCACTCTGGTTTTGTGACAAATCTGCTCAATGACAGGGGATTGACTTTGAAAACGAGAATGTCATCTCAAGCCCCTAAAAAGACTTCAGCATTTGGCAGCAACCTTGTTTTGGATGCTATTTCTGTGGGCAAGCAACACTAAGCATGTTACTAGAGTAAGACGATTTTGATGGAGCAGAAGTCACTCAAGGGAATAAGTCAGATCGCAATGCCTGAAGCGCTTTAAGGACATGTCGGATATGCACAATTCAGTGCTGATCAGAGAGCACACTGGGGCAGATCTCTTTAAAATGCTGCCCGACGAATGTGACAGTGCTGCTTTCGGCATTCTTATCCGTGGGATTAAAAACAGCACAAGGTGGTGCTTGATCTTTCACAACTTTTGTCCCAGTTGAAAGGATGTGCAGTTCTTGAAGGGGGGGGGGGGGCACATCCAATTCCACAAAGATGATTCAGAAGAAAAGACATATGAGCAGTGAGTCTGTATGAAGTTTCCTCGAGCCATCATCCCAGGGACTGGTTTACACCTGGGGCAGCGAGGTGAACGCAATTAACTTCCTGGTTGGATAGTAGCGGTGTCCGGGAAAAAAACCAAAAACATTTTCAAAACAGTCAGATATAGTTACTGATGTTTGATGAATACGAAAACATGGACTGAATATAAAGTCTGAGATAGAACACAAAAGTAGCATTGATTTAATAAAGTTCAGCAAAGCTTTTTTCTAAGGGGAATGAATATGAAGTGAAAGTGGCATCAGGCTATTAAGCCAGTATGGTCAGTCACCTTTATTTATTTATTTATTTTTTTTACTGATTTATTCAGTAGATATATTTAAAAACAAAAGGAGAGAAATACCAATATTGGACATTGAAATCTGAATAAATTAACATTTACTACTATATGCACAGAGTCCAAAGATAAAATATCTGACTTTATTCTCCACAAACGCAGAAATGCCCTTATTAACATAAACAGGTGCACATGAAAGAAGATTTTGAGTCGGAGCTCAGCAGTTGCTTCCGAGTTTACTGAAGACATCTGCAGACAATTTTAGCACGCACAAGCACTCCGCAGTCAGGTTAGCTTAAGAGATTTGATCAAACAAAAGCATCTGACGATTAGGTTTTAAAACCGGTGCGACTACGAGTTAATGACATTTGTAGACATACGCTATAGCTTTACAGCTCATTATTTTTGGATTAAGAGAATTCACTTCACATTCAGAGTTTAGAGACCGATAATGAATAGTTTATGGATATTCCTACTCCACAGAATATCATATTTTCTGTATATGTTTTAATCAGTAACTCATCAATGTGGAAAATTGTACATATAGCTGTGAAAAAAAGAGAAAGCATGATTACAGCAATGCCGTCTATTCATTTTGAAGCACTGCATTATATTAGATATGGATGTATCAGTGGGTTTGAGGTCAATGTACTGATGTACTGGACAATAATACCTGATGAAAACTGTAACAACTTCATACAAAAGCCCCAACGGTTAAGCAAGTCTACACTGTTTTCTCCTCACAGATGCTAACAGCACCCCCAAGCTTCAAGTCAGCACTTTAACCTAATACACTCGGTTCCAAGAAATAGGCAATGTGCTATCCCTGAGCATATAAGCAGCACTGAGGGGATGTCGGTTTATAAACTACAGGCCAAGCAGAAATGTTCCCGTCCAGACCATACACTTCACCTTGAAAGTAGAGGACTTGGAGAGATAGTGCAGATAAAAGACAACCTCATCAACACATTCAAGGGAAGTAATGATGATAGACCGTGAATAAATATTTTCCCCCAATGATTAAACCAGGAGGAGATGGTGGAAAGGTTGGAAAAGGTGGCTGCGAGCCCAGACTGTGTGTGTGACAGGGTACGCAAGCAGGAGGTTAGATATGAAATAGGGATAAGAATGCAGCAATCTGGGGCACATAAGGTGCAAGGAGGCTCTGAGACAGCCGAGTCCCATCCTCCCACCCCAAACCAAACAGATGAAGGTAAGGAACGTCTGCTTTGAATTCATAAGCCAGGGGAAGTTCACTCAGTGTCTCAAGACTCAGCTACGACACAATTTGCAGGAAAAAAAGAAAAGAAGAAGAAGAGCCGTGCACAACTGAGAGAAATACAGACAATGCCAAAGAGGCAAACTGTCCATTTTCAGAGGAAAATGATGAGGAGAGACACATTTCAAATGTGCATTAAAAAAATAAAAATAAAAGAAGTGAATCAACCTGGTGTTGTGTGGGTCTATTTGCATGTTCCCCTCTTCTACTGTATGTACAGGGACATTACCGTGTTGGCAGGTCTGAACAAAATACAGTACATCTGGGGAAGTTGCCTCTGATTGATCAAACAACCATGAAGTGGGAGTGCATTAATTGAGTTTCACATCAGCTCGAGCAATCTTGCAAACAGGGCACTTTCTTTCATGTGTGGATCACAAACAAATGAGTTTCAAGCAAGTTGTTTTTTTGTTTTTTTCCTCTTACCTAGAATTACAAATGAAAACCCTCTGTACCTGCTCCAAATTAAAAATGCATTTAAAGTGGCCGGGTAAATACACTACTAGAGTGCCCATGGAGCTATATCTGCAGCACTATTTTTGATATGTGATATCACTTAAATGCTTATAAGAAAAAAATACTCTCCACTCCCACCTAATAAGGGATTTCTAATTAGATGTTGCAGCCGAGAAAGATATACCAGATATAATGTGGTGCAGATGTGAAAACCAATGACACAGTCTGTTAGTGCAGAAGCTAAATCCTTTTCACCCGGTAAATTATGTTGTTTTAAGGAATATTAACAGATGCTTAAATAATGACCTGCCTAATACATGCTCTCCACTCTCACTCAAACAGACCAATCCAAGAGGAAAGAGAAATACAAATATGTGCAAATGGTTGTACTCGAATACACAGTCACATTTCATGATGATGCAATCATAAAAAGTACTTGAAACGTCTTAAAATCATAACAAAATTTCCTGACGATCATAAAAGAACAATAAAGGCCAAGTTTAGTCCAAACAAAACCAGCTTGGGAAAGTTTTCAGACAGCTGTTGACTGCAGCTCTCCGAGCAACCAGCAATATACTGACTGCGGCACTGGGTCTGTTCATTTAATGGCTTCCACGGCAGATGGAGCTTGCAAGTGACAGTGGGAGCAGACACAACTTTTTTTTAAGTTCCTCAGAAGAAGAAGCAAACACGCTGTAAAAACAAACCCGCCACCAATTATATGCCACTGTGGAACAGTAACAGGCAACAGGGGGCAGTGAATGACGTGTTGAAGTTACGAGTTCAAATGGCCGTCCCGAGTGCATCGCCGCGATTAAATGTCAATGTAAATGGGAAAGTCAATGCCTGGCACAGACATTGAATACACTTATCCAAAACTGTAGTTAGAGTCAAAGCAGGGTTTTTTTTTCATCTCTGAGGATTTTTTTTCCCCGTAATTTATTTATGTATTGATTTTTTTTAACCTTTATTTAACAAGGTAATTCTTTTGCAAGGTGTCCAGGCCAAGACAGGCTGCGGCACGAAGAGCAATTTACCCCTGATGCTTCACAACATTCAAAGACAATAAATGGTACACAGGAAACAGGTTGCAATAGCCCAGTGTGACCACCTCCATCAGATTGCAACTAGATTAAATTAAATTAAATTAAATTAAACTATTAAGAGAAAGCAGCATACATAACAAGTCCTTTACAGTTCTAGAATGGTGACATTCACACTGATAGCTACATTAAATCATAATTCAACCTCACTTCCGTATTTTTTTCTGTCTCATGTTCCTCCCTATGTACGGTGGGAGAGAACCAAGAACATTTCCATGAATAAAACTACACAAACGAATGAGACTAAAGCAAGCTATCTAGCCCAGGTGAATGTGAGGATTGTGAACCTGATGTTGAGCGGTCATGGCAGCTATACCATAGTGTTGCTCTCAATAATCGCAGCGGTCGCCCCAGCCTTGAACTGTTAAATTATGATCATGCTTTCGGCCTGACGATGTGATGATTTATTGCCTTCAGTCAGTTCATAAGACTGCAGTCACTCCTAGACACAGACCAGCAAGCAGCAGATGCTTAGTTTATTTTGTAAATTGATTTTCTTTTTCAAAATTTCCACAAAAGTATGCATATTTATTAACGCAATGATAGGTAGAAAGTATAATGTTTCTGGTTTAAAGGGAAGAATTGAAAATACCCAACACTTGTGTGTTCTATCCGGGAATTTAGTGTAAGAAATTTAACTTGATTTGTAAAGGTAATGAAATATCATCATTATTTCTCATGTAATTTAGCATATAGTAGGGATGAATATCTTTGCTTGTTTCGCTTCAGGCAAGTAGGTTTTGTCTTCTGTCTTCATCAGAAATGTCTTTTGGTGGTGGATGATGGTTCTGATGAAGATGGCAGAACACAGTCCAAACATGTTAAAGGTATGTTGTGAAAACATTCTTAATCGAAAAGAAAGAAGCAAAAATGCTTATAAGCAGATTGAAGGCATGGACTAAAAGTACGGATGTTGTGACTGATTTATTTATTTCCTTTTGCATCCTGTTTTCCAGCCATACACCCTTGTTTATATTACACACCCTACATATCATTTCTGCATTTCTCGCTCCATATTTTAAGGAAAAGCAGTTTCCCTGCAGACAGTCATGTAATCCATCAAACATACTGTATCTCATGGCCATAACCGTCTGGGCACACAGCATCACCCAAACAGATGGCCTCAACTGGGGCCGAGCAGGGAGTCGAGGAGAGAGGAGCATACTGTAACTGTCAGGCCAGGTCCCCTGAATCTCGCGGCTTTCTGCTACACTGATCCCAATCACCGTACACCTGCTCTCAGTCTCCCCACCTTGAAACTCCACTTGTGAGACAGACTGAAAGATTTAAGGAAGATGTGCAAACGGGAAATTACTCTTTTACCATTTAAGCGCCAACTTTAGAGTTTGACTGAAGGCTGATCTCGGAGCGTGGCGTCCCAAACCTTCCTCCGGCTTCTGCACCGAACTCAGACACAGTTGATGCATGCAGATTTAGTGAGGTCACAGTATAACTGGAGGCCATCTGCCCACTCATGCTGGACTGTGATTATGAGCCCTCAGACTCCCAAAGGTGAGAGGAGTGAACACAGGCAGTTCACTAGAAAGCCTGCTGTCTCCCAGAGTGAGTTTCACACTTCACTTTTACAGAGCTACTTTTGGCCTGTTTGTCCTTTCAATTCTGTCCCATTTATTGGCCCCCTCTACATGATCGCTGTCATAATTTTCATCCATGTTAAAATCTCACACTTAGGCAGAGCCTGTCACAGCACTCACTGAAAGCAGATGAAGAGTAAAGTGATAACCATTGCATCGCATGTGTAACACTTGAGTTTGGATCTGAGAACAACTTGCAAACAAGAGGTACAGCAATTAATCAACATCTAAAGAGAAATCAAGAAAAAGATTTTTGATTAATAAAACTGTTGACGACCGTTTCAAAACAGGTATTTCCAAAGAGTGAAGCGTCTTTACCTTCTCCAAGGAAAGTTGTGTGAGCAACAAAGTTGGCCAAGATGGTTATGTTTCTGCCTGCTTCTATTTATTTATTTATTGGTTTGTATGTATGTATTCAACCAACTTTTCAACTGCTCAGCGTTTCACACAGTGGTGTTGCTACCTGACAGGCTAGTAAGCATCGATATGAGCTAACAGCTATTATGCCAGTGATGCTAATCAGCTCTACAAACAAATGCGGCATTGGCGAAAGTCTGCGCTCTACCGAGCGTAGCTCTAGTTACGTATTTATTCACAACACTGCAAAGGATTCAACAACCTCACAACCCCTTCATTTTAGATGTACTGATTAATAAAAGTGATGGTAAAAATGAATGAAAATAAACAATAAGCTTATAGATGGAGTGACTGTCCATTTAGTTCCATATAAAACGAGACACCACAATATAACAATAAACAAGCAGAATGAGCCAGAAGAAAAGAACAACGTGAGTACAATCGAAAAAATAAAATATAAAGAAATCTTCATAATTTCAGACCAGCAACCGGGATCTGCAAAGTCCATCACATAAATGAATAAAGTGCATTAATTACAGCCCACAATGCCCACATGTTGGTGCCATTGTACAATAGCCTGAGTCACAGTGAGATTATATCTTGCATGATGCCTGCACTTAAAGACACACACACACACGCACGCACACACACACACACACGCACGCACGCGTGCGCGCAGAAAGCATCAGATTTTTCAGGTGACCAAAACTTAATCCTCCAAGATAAATAAGCACATAGATGAATGCAACATTAAGAAACTGGTAAACATGCCACACAGTACATTTATTAACACCTACTTCTACTGCCAAGCTCCTCTCTCATTCATTCATATGCTTTCCTCATTAATCTCAATTTGCAATTGCAGCATCTCATAATGCCTCATAATGAGGAGATGTGGGGATGCACTGGTTTGTGGTGGAACTGCATGGAGGTGATCGTACAAACTGATTCGCGCAGTTTCAGATCTACTAATTGAAGAGAGAAAAGAGCCAGCAAAGGTAAGGCTGAAGATGACTGCTAAGCAACTAATAAATGCAGGATTTAGAACACATTCAACACCTTTGTTAGACCTCAAGGAGAAACAGAAATTATCATGGTGCACAACACTGCGTGTAAACAGAAATTGTTTTCAAAAGAACTCCACCGTTCACCACAGTTAGAAATAAAATAGCCCAGGTGAGGTCAAACTACAGTATACCTGAAAGAATACAAAAAATTAATGGTTAAATGGATACACAAATAAATAAATAAACAGAAGAATTAATACAGTATATCTATCAACAATTTGCAGCAATGACATAGTACATCAACACAGCTATGAAACTGTAAATCTGAACCTAAATACTGCAGTAACATGGTGAACAGTTTGACAAGCCTTGAATTTGACTCATATTTTCTATATTTTATAAATCGTCTTATCTGCTGTTGTTTTTGAAGATGAAGAAAATATCACTAAACAACAGAAATAAAGTAGAACACTTTTGTTACACAGTGTATCTCTAAATATGTCAAATAGTACGTGAAAGTAATTTGTTTTATTCAACATCTCTCTTTAGTATCTTCGGATATTTAATACCTTGGATGTTAACACTTAGAATAAATTATTCATTGTTATGTTCTTCAGATGCGTACTGTTGTTCATGAGGTGTCTCAGTCATTACTTTTTTCTACCTCCCAACAATGTTTCTGTTTTCAAAACCAAAGTTAAAAAAGTATTGTACAAGGTTTATGCTTATTATGAGTTCAATTAGATACCTCTCAATGCAGTTTTGCCATCAACTGTGTAAAAATGTAACAATTTACAACATATTAAATGCCGGTGTTAAAGAAAGAATGAGCCACCACTAAAGCTTAAGACCACAAATGCATCTGTCTTCCCATGTAATGGCACACATATGTTCTAGGACGGTTGCAGTATATGAATATTGATGATAATTGTGGCAAAAAATAATTAAATAAGCATATGATACATTTACGTCAATGTTCCAGTGCCAAATACAAACGTCCGCATACAACTTCACGTTGTTAACATTTATAGCGGATTGTTCTCGCAAGCATGTTGGTGTGGTTTCATTCCAAAAACAACCTGCAGCTCCCACTAGTGGGCCAACATGAACACTACATGGGCTTCACCATTTCTGCCATTTAAACAGATATCGGTTTCGAAACGTTGCAGTGTAAATACTAAACTTTTCTGAAATGAATACACCAGAAATATGCATTTTCACTTGAAACAGGGCTGTTAGTCCACATTAGTAGCTCGCCTCGATAGCTGTGTATATGAAAATCAGATTTTGCCTTACCTACCTCATAATATGTCCACATACCGACCTACCTATTTATATACATAAATCTATTTTTCCCCCATCTAAGCTGAAGTCTGGAAGCCTATACTTTTTCTTCCCACGCTTCATCCAAACAAAGTGGACAACCGCTGTTGTGATTGCTACGACATGATTGGCAGGGCCTCACAGTACTCCCCTGGTTACCGGGACAAAGGCGATGGCGAAACAAGACTCCTGCAGAGCGTAGCGTCTCCTGTGGCTGCTTTACCTTGAGGCAACCATAACACTAATAAGAAGAGCAGGTGAGATCCCACACAATTTTAACTTCCCTGCTAGCATAGCTAAAGTATCATCCAGTTGCTGCATAGTTTTTGTTTGTTTTCTGTTTTGTTTAAAAAAAAACAAAAAAAAAAAAAAAACTGCCATTCTGTATGTTTCAAACGGCTTAAAATAAGTTTCCAGCCATCAACTAGGAGACATAATGAGTCCACATTAGTCAGGCGTCTTGTTTATTGCTTGTCTACCTGCATGCTGGATTGACATATACCTTGCTCTCTACCTCTTTTACTTCTCCCACTCTCAAGCCCAATGCTTTGGGATCAATTTAGAAGGACTGTAATTGCCTTGAAACTATTGTTGCATCATTAGACCAGAGTTCTACGATGGCATTTGCAGGGAAAGAAAGGGCATGGCTAACAGCTTCTCCATAGCTCTAAAGGTTACTTTTAATCACCCAATGAGGAATCCTCTCCTTCCTCGCCATTCCTGGTTTAATTTTACTCCCAGTTCCAGTCAAGGGTTCACATCTACTACAGTGTATCTGGCAGGCAGCTCCACTAATTAAGAGGTGGGTTGGTTTGTTACAGAGGGATTGTAACCTTTGACATGCTATGTCATGATACAAAGAAGTGGCTCTTACTTAAACTCAAAATACTAAACCAAAATATAAAAAAATATTTGGTTAACTATGCACCTGAGATATTGGAAGGAGAAAAAAAAGAAGAAGTACAATATTTAATAAAATAATAATTGGGCTCATTGTAATGGCTTATTTTAATCATGAAGTGTTAATTTTGTAGAAATGTAGATATAGTTTGTGTGTCCTCACCTATTGCTCAATGGTAAAACTGACACATTCAGGTAAGCAACGTTGTTTATTAAAATTTTTTTTTTTAAATTTACTCAAACAGCTTCAATCTTAAGATTCCCAATCCTGCTGGGAGAAGGATGGCAGATGTAGATTTTATGTCATGGGAAGATGATTACACTAGAGTGGTCCTTTCATTCTATCATTATCAGAGCAGGCTTCATTTTGCTTAAGAGGTGCCATTGCTCAACCAGTGACAAAACAAAGTGGCTGCGGGAGAACACCAAACTGCCAAATTGAATCGAAGAAAGCTATAATTCAGTTTCTACCCTGTCAGTGCATACACTAAGCTATGGCATGATTGTCAGTGATGAGACCTCTGTTCTTCAGTTTCTTTCTGCCTGACTTTTCAACCCCTTGCTTTTTCAGAAACAAGCAAGTAGAGCCCAAACCCCACGGTAATTCTTTTAGAAATGCATAAATGAGAGGCAAATTATTATGCACAGCACTGAATTTTGAAAATGCAGTCACTCACGCACACACACAGGCAAACGTTCATCAGCGGGGTCTCTTTTTCTAACTTCATTATTTCCTTTAGGAGTGAATAAATGCTCATGCAGACAAGACGGTGTGACAGGGTTTCTTGTTAGCGCCACATTCCTGCTCGGCTCCATCAGTGTTGAGTGTGCTGCTCCAGCTGACAGCCGGAAGACTGACACACATCAGGCACACCAAATCTAGGTCAAAGATCCATTAAAAATTCAACAAAGTCCTGTGCTCTGTCATGGAGGTGCTACAAAAACAATTCAAATGGATATGGAACATTCCATTGCACCTTCCAAAAAGGTGATCGGTAAAAACCTGAGCAGCCTGTGGACCAATGCTCAGGAGAAACACACATCGACATGTTTCTGCACCCAAACACATCAATATAACTAGGCCATGTTGTGAATTCCAATACTTATTCATCCTCACACTGCAGTTTGTCACTCTCGTTAAAATATTCTACATTTCATTCAACCACAAACCAGAAAATTGTAACATGAAGCTCATTCAAAGTGTCACTGTCAATATCAAAAACAGAAACTGTGCTGTACGTCCATATTTCTACTAAATGTATCAGCATAGGCCAACCTGCTATAAGGCCCCATTTACACAACATTGTTTCAAGTGAAAATGGAAAAGTTGTGCTGCCTTTTGGGTGCTCGCATATAGATGTATAGTTGTGACTCCCAGTCCATATTCTCCTGAGGCTTGGTGGTTTAATAGTTGACAATCACCTTAATAACAATCCAACTTGGTCGACGTTACATTCATTCAGGTATATTGTAGGTTGACCTCAACCGGGCTGTTCATACCAATGTCTGTGTCACATTGTTAACAATTATAGCATATTGTTCTCTGCACGAATGTGGGTGGTTTCTAACTACATAATTTATAGTGTTTCTACCATTTTCATGTAAACGGGCATCGATTTCAAAACGGTGTCATCTAAATGTGACATTTTACTGAGACAAAAATGCCAGAAAGATCCGTCTTCACACTGTTTTTTTGTGGAAACGGGTCCGAACACTACAACATGAAAAGCTTTAAAAGGCCATTGCCCAGCCACTGCTGCCAAAGGCAGAAAATACACTTTAACAAACTTTTATTCACTTCAAATGCCAATGGACAAAAAAAAAAAAAAAAAAAAAAGGTAATTTAATACTAAATTCCTAAATTATGATCCTGTTATCACTGCTGCTGGATTTCAAAACAAATAAATGTTAGTGTAAACACGTGTTATAAAGATTATTGACAAGTTAGGATCAAATCTCTGCCAATGAAGCAAGGTTTATCTTTCCTTTTCCTCACTTCAGTTGACAAATGATGAGAAATATATGTTTCCTGTTAGTTAAAGTATGTACATTTTGGTTACAATGTTTTTAAAAGCAACAACGCTGAAAATAGGGTATTTCCATTGCATGAAGGAAATAATTTACACAATATACTTTCAACTAAATGGCCTTTATAAAGTCTGGTTTACCACTAAAAAAAGTAAAAAAAAACCTTGCAGTATTTCAAAAGTGCGGATGATATCACTGCTGCGTAGACATTTTACACACAGGATGTTTCTAAAGATTCCTCACAAGGACAGTAGCCACAGTAAAAGCCCAACCATTTCCACCATGGCTGGAGAATTATATCTGGTGGAGCACTATAAAAGTTGACAAATTATCCTCAGTGGACTCTACTGATCACAGTGGAGTCTTCTGTGCTCCGAGATGAGGGCTGAAGGCTCAGACAGAGTGCTGTCCGACCGATATGAGTGTCCAAACGCAATGGCCATCGGGGAATTCAAACAGAGAGTCAATTGGAGACACGGGAGGAGCCTGACAACACACCGGTGCACACAGAGAGAAAGTATGTGCGCTTTGGTGAAATATGATGTGTTGTATGTGTACAGAGTAGCAGACCGGTGACATCAAGCCAGGGGAAAATGAAAGAGCCTCTTCAGAGTAGAGGCGTTCCTCGACTGTACAGTTTGTAACTATAAGCTGTGGTGTTAAAACCTTAAAGGAATGGGCACTTACAGTGAGTTTGTTTTCAATAATTGACATAAGTGGGCTTGATAGTGCCACTGGTGTGTCAAGATGTGCTGGTGGCAAATCAGTTCAAAAAACACACTTGTCTTGTACTTCAATACATTTTGTTCAAAGGAATAAAAGGTGAAGTTATGTCAGTGGCGTTTGAAAACAACCCTCTGACTGCACTGCACTTTCAGCCGAACACCATGTTGTCACCATGCACTACTACTTCTCAAAATGCATATACGCTGACGGTTGTGTGACGCAAGATGCAAAAAAAAAGAAAGAAAATCATCCCTGCTTTTATTTTGGCTGTCCGTCAGAAGACTATAAGCTACTCTGTTTTAATTTGCTCACATTTGCTGACTGAGTATTTGCAGATTCTCCAGCTGACAGGTCATTCAGAAGAGTTTTTAAACTAACATCATACTGCATCCATCTTGTGGCACATTGTTATTAAATCATTGTTAATTACAATGCTATTCCAAGAAAGAGAAAAAAAGAAAAGCAAGATGAGCGTGACACAATCTGAATAATGACTCAAATTTCATTCTAAGTAAAGCACTTGACGTGACATTTGAAAAACAGTGTCAAATTCAGGAGCAATTCTCAGTGGGTGCTGTCAGAGTCTAATTAAACTACAGCATCTATCTTCGCATCTCTCTCTCTCTCTCTCTCTCTCTCTCTCTCTCTCTCTCTCTCTCTCTCTCTCTCTCTCTCTCTCTCTCTCAATGGTTTGAGATCATCATAAGCACACACATTATTTAAATTCGAACTTAGGGCAGCTGATCAAAATGCTAGACATCCCCCGATTTTGAAAGTGATGGCAGTAACACAGAAAATGTGTCACAGTTTAACATTTGGTTTGCCATTTCAGGAACTTTCCCAAAGTACTGTTGTTGACTTCGGTCTTCTTTTTATAACCCCAAACTGAAGATGCCAGGTACGTCTTGTGGACATACAGCTTACGCAAAGATTCTGGGATTGAGGAGACCGATTGTTGGAGTGTTGGGTGACGGATGCTGTGAACTATTATCAGATGTAGGGCGCTACAGCTCAGCCATGCTGTTGGGGTGGGCGCAGTCTGTGCTCTAGTATTGCCCTTCATAAATTGTTCACACACGAATCACTGGAAATGAAATCAGCTTTCAGAGGACACGGTTTTCCCACTGGTCTCTATCCCCATGTAAACAGGGTAGACACAGAGTACTGCACATGTGCGAGTAGATGGACAACAATAGCAATGGAGGAATCCAGAGAGCTGCTCCTTCTTTAGAACTTAAGTTTATTCTCCAATTACTTCTGCATTTTCTACATTATTATTTGGATCAAATACAGACACCAAATACTGACTGGACCTTTACAACACACTGTACTCTGCGTACATGCGTGGGTTGTTGTATAGCAAGAAAACACAGCAACAACTACTAGTGGCCCGACATTGAAATTCACGAACAGCCAAAGCAACCTGCTACTAAACACTTATGTAGCAGTTGTGTGTGTATGTCTGTCTGTGCGCGTGCGTGCGTGCGTGTGTTTTTCCTACCTTCTCGTTGGACCAGTAACGACTTTTGATGCCACTGCCACTAGAATAGGCATAAAATAGTCCCATTCCCTGTGCTAAATGTTCTACAATGAATAAAATATGCATGCATTATTATTGCAAATCGTTGCACCCTGTCTTCATTTACATTTTACACATTGTCAGAATTTTCTTGGAATCGGGGTTGTATGCGCTTGTGCACGCAATCGTTTGCGTTTGTGCTGTAATGAGTGGTGGGTGGGTCGCTATCAGAAGTAGAGACACGATACGAATGAAACATATTTTCCACCTGGTGCCATTTGCCCCGAGGACAGGTTTGCCCATGGTGCTTAATCTCTGCTGGCTCGTGTGCATGTGGGCCTATCAACCTTCGACAGAGCCAGAAATGCTCATATCTTCCCCCCGCCGAGCCAGAAACATCCCCTGGTGAAGAAGAAATCCACACACATGCAGACAACCACTGCTGCACGAGCAGAGGCGGCAAACCCAATAAAAGCTACACCTTTATAATCTCACCTCGCTAATTCCTGACTCCGTATGCAATGCAGCTTCGTTTCATAACTCACAGTAGCTGGAAGGTGCATCTTATTGTTAAGACTAACTCTTTGTGTGTCCCAGTAAAGCAACAATTTATTTGTCCCCGAAAGATATCACAGTGCTCATCAGTGCCTCCCGCACAAAGCCACAACAAAACAAAGATTTTAAGTTTCAAAAAGATAACGTTCACCATTACAAGAAAACTGGACCGCTTCCATCCACCCACACCAACACATAAACACACACACAATCAAAACAGTGCAGCAAAAGCAAAAGCAACATTTAATACCAACATATATCTGAAAGTTTTTGGTCACATTTAGTTATGAAGTTCAAAAAATGCTAAAGAGAAAATATTAAGTGCAACAGGAGATTAGCGTGTCCTTGTCTTCTCCCCTTTGCAACACATTTTCAAAACTGTTTCACTCCTTTTTTTCTCCTTTTCATGTTGTAATTGGTTTTATCATGAAATGAAGGTCATCAATGCTGTTCTTTCACCAGTGGTCTGTGTCTGATTGGTTCCAGCACAGTCCTAATTATCACACAGGAACACATCAGGGCTGACCCACAATAGCTTCTTGTGGCATGCAGCTATGCTTGCACATGTGAGCGAGCGAGCGCACACACACACACACACACACACACACACACACACACACACACACACACACACACACACACACACACACACACACACACACACACACACACACACACACACACACACACACACACACACACACACACACACACACACACACACACACATTGATTTCAGATGAAAAGAAGCCTGCAAACAACATGAAATGGTCTCAGCCCACACAGTTTGCTGGCGTCCACCCATTATATGTCACAACAACAGTAGCCCTAATACATTCCTTATTAACAGCAGAACAACTTCCCTGAGGTTTTAATTGGGAAAGTGAGCAGGTATTGGCAGTGCATCTGATAGGAAGGCTTGATGGTTATTTCGAGTGGTCTGATATGAATTCCGGGGGGTCTCCTCTATGGCTTTGTTGTGCTTATTAGTCGTCTGAACAGATAACAGATTGCATCTTAATTGGAAATCCCACCAGTAGCCTTGGTAACTATATTGTAAAATGATCCACATGTTTTGGAGTTTGTATTTTCTGGGATACTTCGGCAATGGTAACAGGTTAGAAGTTACAAAATTTCAAGCAAAATAACCCCCCAAAAACCATCATCAATAGTTGAGTTAATATAATTTTGTGCCTGTATGATATTAGGGGCATGCAAGGTGTTGTAGAAGTTACATGTACAGACTGAAACTTGTTTAAATAAATATATGTTAAGGCTGAAATCTTTGCAGTCTTTCGAGGGAAAATGGGGGTTTAGGACAATACCTTTGATCACAGCTTCAAATCTGACAAGACTATAAAAGAGGCACATGTATTGCACTTAAACAATAGTTAGAATTTTCCTAAATAGGTATAATGCTGGAGGAGCACAGTCTCACACTATTCCCTGTCCACTAAGGGTACTCGAACAACAGCTCTGCTCTTAATTCACTTAGTTATTTAGTGAAGAAGTAGTAACCACCTTCGATTCAGTGACCTTGTCAAACTGCCAATTTCAACGTTATGAAATCCATACCGCACAGTGTAGAAGGTAATAACCTTAAAAGACTACTAAAACCACACAGTCTGTAGAAGCCTTCAGGTATAAAACTTCTAGAGCGGGATCCACGGTTATGCAGCTGACAAACATCCCTGGAAAGCTCTGGAGAGTTCCTGATATGGCTTCACGTTTCAGACTTCTTTATTATCAAAATAATGTTAGAAATGTGTTTTTTCTGACAGAACAAGCCCATAACATTGAAATATTTATTCTTGTAGTTAGAAATTGTACCGGACTTGATGGGTTAAATTTCTCCTCAAATATGACGTTTGAGTCACATCATATCGTGTATCAGACTGTATTTATTGTATGAAATACTTAAAAACAGTAGCCAGGCCTAATCTGAGCAGATTGTTGTAAATATTTTATGAAGCCAGTGAGCAAAAGTCAAAAGTTAATGGCACTGAAGAGCTTATTAAACGCCAACTTTAACTGTCGTACTTCAGAATCCATTAGCTTTACAGAATATACGAGTAATCCTAATTTAGAAAGGAACAGCTTCATGAAACATACGCATTGGAAATGAGTCAACAAACACGACAAACTGGATTAGTTTGATTGAAGTACCAAAAAAAGAAGCTCACAGTCAAACCAGAGCAGGTGTTCTACAAAGATTGGCTTGACTTCAGGAACCTAAACACACACTATCAATATGTGTTTTTAAAATAATACGGTTGCATGATCTAGGATCTATGTAACAAAAGATTTAGAATTGAAAGGGAAACTCAAATATATGATATTATAAAAAGCCAGAAGGGGGGAAATGGTTGACTGCCACCTCTCTTATAAAGTGGAGTCAAGCAGATGAGCTTATGACCCACAATCAGGTTTGTGCTAATTTATCTAAATGATCTACATCATTGTACAGAAATAGCGACACTAAATCCCATGTTTCTCTGAATAAAAACTCCAACATGCACTGTGCAAAACTCATTTCATTATCCTGGTCATTGTTTTGCATACAAGTATGTATACAGTTTTCCTTGTAATAATCAAAATTGATATATTTCCATGTGATTTGCTTTTCCTAAATTATGTTATATTTTAGCTTTATCGGCCAGACTGCAAATTCCATTGTTTCACTGTTTCCACCGACTGCTAAATAATGCATTTTAATTACAATATTTCACACCTTCCTTTAATGTACCTGAACAAATCTGCAACTGATCTTAGGATGCAAACAATTTTCCACGCAAAATTAACCCTCGCAAATTGTGTGAACTTCAGCAAATCTGGTGCAATGCTCCCACTCTGTTCTTATCTCTGCTCATCATTGATGTTTTTTTTTTTTTGTTTTTTTGGGGGGTTCTCTCTCAAACGCAAAAACGAAGAAAAAAAAAAGAAAAAAGAAAAAGGAAGGCACATGCACTGCAGAAGAGATGAGGCACGCTTCAGACGTCTGTCGAACTTGCACTTTCTGGTGTGTGCACATGTTTGATAAACAACACGCATGTATACAGACAAAGAGCGGCTGCAGGATTTTTAGCAGGAGACAAAGAAGAGAGAGCATGAGAGGAGCGCAGAGGAAGAAAAACACAATGGTGTGGATGGCACTTGCCCAGATAGGCAATAATAACTCACCTAAGAAAGACAGAAGGAGCAAATCAGTGAAAATGAACTTTGTGGAAAAGGAAACCCCGAAGGTTATTCTCTTTTCCTATTTAGCACCACAAAGCTGCCATTCAGAGGTTTTACACATTCAACTAAGGAGTTTAATCAACTGGATGCGCTCTCTGCTCCTTAAATTAAAAACCTACATCAGCAGTGAATCTGACTGCTGCCCAGTTGACCAGTGTGTGTAAAGCACACAGTGAAGTTCATCTTATAGAAAAGGAGGCAGATTTGAGGAAACAAAGGAGCAACATATGAAACGTAGATCCCAAGAATAGATAAACAATCAGAGGGGAAAACAAGTAGCCGCAGCATGACACACAAGCAATTGCGTATTTGGTATTCATATATATCACGCCGTAATTTATGCAGGTCTGAGAACTGGAGGTCCAATAAGTGGAAAGCTTAGCACAGCAAAACTAAAACGTCTGAAATGTAGCGCAGAACAAAACACAGCAAAATATTGATCATGGTTAAAGGGTTCCCCTCAAGCATGAACACACTGGCCTACATAAGGCGCGTCTTTGAAATGCAGGGTACTTACAATGCACATTTGGAAGTCAGAGTTTCACATTACATTGTAAAAAATAAAAAAATAAAAAATAAAATGATGCCACAGTTTGGTTAATGACAGACGAAGCCAACTGTGAATGAAATCCAATAGCTTCTCATGCATCGCAAGTTATCACCATTATTGCAAGTCTTTGGTGAGATGAGGTCTTAAAGCTTCACTGTAAAATAACCATAAAATCATTAGATGATACTTAAAGAGATACATTCATCTACCTCTCTCCGAGGCAGAAAACCGAGCTATAGTTGTGTTGCGTTGTGTTGTGGCCAATCCCAGCTGACCATGGACAACATCAGGGTGCATCCTACAGCCGTTAAAAGTAATCAATCCTGCCAGAGCCAAATCATTGCGTTCCTGTGTTTCTGATAACTCGGTTCTCCCGACCCGTGCTTTATGTATCTTACAACCTTTCACACATTTCAAGACTTCTCAAAACACTGCATTTTGGAGTCTGTTCAGCCCTCCCTTCAGCTCACTGTTTTCCTAACCCGTCAGCGCACATGAAGCAAAGGAGTGAACGTTCCTCTGCCAAATGCATTTTATCTCCTCGGTGACGTCCAGCACTGAACCGGTGGACCTGCGGACTCACGCTCCCTGAGAGGCTCAACTCCTCCTGACATAAACCATGACCGGATAGGAAAAAACAGCAGATTGACTGTGGTATTGAAACACAGCGTCTCCTCTGGGAAATAAAACATGTGAAAGTTAATGTTTTGGCATACCCTCAAGAGAGAGAGAGAGAGAGAGAGAGAGAGAGAGAGAGAGAGAGAGAGAGAGAGAGAGAGAGAGAGATAGAGAGAGAGTTCACACAGGCAATGTTCAAACATTCAGGTCGGTCGCTGTCACAACATCCAGAAAGTCTTCGCTGTGTGATCTGATGAAAATTTGATGGCGGATACGTTCTGTTGGCCGTAGGTGTATCTATGATTTGCCAAACCCCAATGAGGCTGCAGGAGAAAGTGCTCCTCTTGCCACTAACCACACTGAGGTTCCACTTATTGTCCTGTATCACAGTGCCCCCTACTGGCAGACAGATTTTCTCTGAGTGGCAACACCTCCAGTGGATTGATGACAGGAAACATTTACGATTTCAATCAAAACAGCTAATATGAATAACTAACATACTTCATTTAAAACGAACAGGGGGGGGAACATTATGAAGGATTCTAATACAAATAGCCTTTTTGTAGTCTGATGTGGTTTCTTATAACAATATAAATTTTATTTCTGAGCAACATTTTTGTCAGTTTAACTAAATTAAAAAGAAATAACTCAAACAAACCATAAGTGATACTTTCAAAAAATATGTTTTTTTAATTAAAAGATTAAAAACTATATATCATTATTCTGACTATGTCTATGATCCATCCATCCATCCATCCATCCATCCATCCATCCATCCATCCATCCATCTATCTATCATCCATCCAGCTATCTCAACAAAGAAAATACAAAAGTATATTACTTTATTTTCGCTCATATTATGTTCAGAGTAAGTAAAAAAATAAATAAATGCTTAATAAAATGTTGAAAAAACACCCATAAAATTATCGAAAAAATATATTATTATGCTTTATCAATTACATGATTTGAATTACCTGCCACCACATTGGCAGCTTAACCTCATTATATACTGTCATACATTATCACCATATCCACTCTGTGCCTCCTGGCATCTCTCCAGAGAGAGAGATAAAACAAAAACAAAACAAACAAAAAAATTGCATGCGATACTCTTAATATGTTATTTGCCAGCATTTTTTTTTATGTATTTATTTATTTATTTATTTTTAACAGGTTTTATTGAAACGGCTAACACCTTGTGACTGTTCCTGCTCAGCCAAATAAAGATCAACACCTCTCCCAGCAAATTTATACTGCTCTTTTCATAAGAGAAAAGAAAAAATAAATAACAAGGAGTTGCCATGTTTCAAGGGACAGATCGCCTGTGCTGACTTGGACCGGCACTTGAGAGCAGGAATGTCTTTCTTCCAGGTTCGGCAGATTGTTAGGTGACAATTGTTCGAAGGTAGCAATATACCCTTGGCCTGCCAGCTCTGATGGGCGATTAACCGATTTAGAGACCTTGAATTGTAGTACTGCTGGCGAAGAGCTATTCATACATATGGGGTTTTGTTCTTGTTCCTGGTGAGAACATGTCACATTAATTGGGAGTTATTTTCTCTGTGCTGGAGGACATCGACATCCAGCCACATTCAGCAGGAAAAAAAAGTAAAAATTCAGACACTGCTAAACCGATGTTTATTGTGAGTTTGACAGCATGTTTTTCTTAATTACAACAGACAGAACAATAATGCAAGTACAGGCAGTCTATCAGAGCCAATGTGGGTAGAACCAAGTGTGTTTCTAAGGCCCTACAATTGCCATGAAGTTGAGTCTACATGTTTACTACTCACACTTTAGATGCCACTGTTGTCAATCCGCCTAACCTTTTAAAAACCCGAATGCTTTCCCAGACACATATCAGTGAAATCAACAAAAATACCACAGTAATAAGGGAGTAATGTTCTGTTGCCAGAGCAGGAAGGTAATTTAGAAATCTCACACCCAACTCCTGGTCCAATAAAGTGTGTTGCTGTATACACAAATCCTCTACTGAGAAATGTTAGCATTTTCCTGAGCAGCAATAACAGCCTCTCCCGGTGTACTTATCACATCCCTCTCACTCTATCATCGCCATCATCTCGAATAATACAAATTTTTAAAACATCTCTTTTTACATCCGCACCAACTATGTCTCTCTTCCTGCTGGTGATTTTTTTGTATTTATTTCTTCCATTTGTGCCCAAATGATACAAGCATTGCCTTGTGATAACATATTTTGTACTAAAATCAATAGAAACTCAATTCAGGTTTTGCTAGCACGATGCTGTGAATCATGAATTGAAGGGAAATGAAGAAAATGAAAACCATTAGAGGTACACCGTGGTGTAGTGGCGAGCAGTGTTGTATCACAGCAACTGTTGTTTCCAGCGCAATTCTGGCTAGGGGCTTTAACGGTGTGGGTTTTTTAAAGTTTTGATCCTCACAGTCCTAAAACATTAATGTATACTCTTGATTTCTAAAATGTGATAGACTGGCAAATAATTTAAACTGAATTAAGCTAGCATATACAATATCTAATAAAACAATGAGTTTATGAAAAAGCCCAGAGGCAAATGGTCAAGAGGGACTATCTTTTGGTCTATCACATCAAATAATAAGACGTCCTTCAAGGCCGTGTGTGTTTGGCTGTATAACAAGTGATATATATTTGTCTGTAACTCCTCTATCTGCAGCTTCTCATGTGTCACTCAGGACCAAACAGCATCCGCACTGTCACACAGCACAATGTAAACACAGCAAGGGCATCTTTTATCACTCCTTCAACTTACAGCACCAGCATACACAAACAAGTAGGAATTCATTGAGCAAACAAATACAACAGCGCAGAAACACAACGTGTCAAATAAAACACAACATGGAAATGGATGAATGTTGTCTGTGGGTGACCGCCGTGGACACTCTCTGGTTTAATGGGGGCAAACAGACAGACAGAAAGCGCTTTTGGGTATTCGAGTACTTGGTAGTGCCCTCCTCTAATCCTGTGATTAAAAAAAAATACTATATCCCTGCATTCCACATGTGAATAATATATCTGCAAAGAACTGCCAAGTTTCCGCTCCTCCCTTTTTAAGCTGCATCTGAACCACCAGCAATGCTATTAGTAAAAACAATGTGCCGGGAGTTTCTGCTGACAACGACACGTCATTGGAGCCTGTTGTAGCTCTCATACTGGTATCAGCGCCCACCTGTGTCTAAGTATGTATCAGAAACCCTGGGGGTGACTGCATCGGATTCTACAAGGTACCACCACGTTCGGGGCACAATGGTGCACTAGCTGCTCTGCTGCGGGGCCCCTGGTACTTCTCTAATAATCTACCCAGCATGTGTTTATCTTTGTTGGACCAGGTTGCGTGGAGGAGACGGTAGGGAAAAGGAAGGCAGACAGAATCCTGCCAG
This sequence comes from Lipophrys pholis, assembly GCF_963383615.2. Taxonomy (NCBI): domain Eukaryota; kingdom Metazoa; phylum Chordata; class Actinopteri; order Blenniiformes; family Blenniidae; genus Lipophrys; species Lipophrys pholis. Next base: position 5,833,629 of record NC_137629.1, on the reverse strand, counting down.
CCTGCATGCGAGGAGCCCACAAATCCAGAGGGACTGCTGGCTTTGTGCAAAGTGTGTGTGTGTGTGTGTGTGTGTGTGTGTGTGTGTGTGTGTGTGTGTGTGTGTGTGTGTGTGTGTGTGTGTGTGTGTGTGTGTGTGTGTGTGTGTGTGTGTGTGTGTGTGTGTGTGTGCATCTGAGAGACAGAAATGGCAGCAATACAGTTGTGCCAACATGAGTTATGGTTTGACTTACACAGACACAGACACAAAACATTTAATTGCCAAAAAAAAAAGTCTCTCCCGAGCTCCATTGTGTCTAATGTGTTCAACGTTAATCTTACCCTTTGGGGACATTTGTTGTTGTGTTAATTACACACCACCAGGAGCCCTCATTAACACACATGCAAATATATGCATCCCATTCACCAGCGCGCACACACACACTCACACAAAAACTCTATATACACAATTTAGTTGAAGCAAGTAGGAGCATAGATTAAGTGAGGCAGTCCAATATGGGAGAAGCAAAGCTAATGAAGCATTTACAGAGAGTGGGGTCATTTGAGACTCGCCTACGGTCAAATCGTCTTCTGCACCTTTAATGAACAAACTGAGCCTCAGACGCAGAGAGGGACTCGAGGGCCCGGAGAGGCCAGCGCGCCCTGCTTAGTCATCCACTACACCGCTGGCTCATCACATCCAGCACAGGCGTCTGCTTCCACCATTGTGCAAGTTTTGGCTAATGCCAGTAGAGTGAGGCAGACGGGAATCCTGACACGCAAACAATTAACCTCAGAGTATTTTCAGCGGCCCTCTCCTCTGCCTGCAATCAGCGCTCATTCCAGCCTGCTACTCAGTGCAGCCATTAAAACAAAAAAAAACAAAAAAAAAAAGAAAAGAAACAAATGTGACCATTTGCTTGCTTCACTCATTTTAAACTATGCAGGGGGATAACAAAAGAAGGCTGCTGTGAGGCAAGTTGTTTCCTTGCCTTCCTGGTGGGTGAACCACCCCACGTCAGGGGCAAAGTAATGAACTACAAGGTGACCGGTACGCACCTGTCTTCTCTCCGCTCTCACCAGACCGCAGGATCTCTAATTACACAGCAGGGGAGCTATGAACATTCAATTATAGATAGTCAGATACAGTTGTGGCCGATTTGTAAAAGATGTACAGCATTTCCGTGGCCGAAATGACCCTAGATCATTCTGGACTGATATCTGTCGGGAGAAGGGAATACCTCCTAAATGAACTCATGGGTCAGAGGGACTGATTTGGCAAAAGTTGCTTTCATGTAACTTAGTTATCTGTGTAACAGTCAGTAAAGTAACTTCTAAACATCACATAGCATTGTGAGTAAGTGTGCATCAGTTGCAGGAGGCGTGCAACTCAAAAGAGAAAAAAAGTGATAATGACACGTTTAAACTAAACATTTACGACCCTATCATTTTGTAAATGAAATCCATGGCAACAACATTTGAAGTAGTCAGAAGTAAAAAAAAAAACATGTTACTATTCTTCACGCAAGTCTCCATTTCAGAACAGCTGAACTATGATAATATTGAAAGCATTTTCTTCACATCCACATCAGACATGAAATATCCAATGCATCCCTCCGCTTAGTGTGATTAAAATTAAAATCAAGGCGTATCAATTCTCCCAGGTTAATTTGTCTTACACAGTACGTCTGTGGTGTCTCTCCATCCGGGGGACGCCCGTGGCCTCGGAAAGGTTAATAAGCTGCTTTACCTCAGCCAGAGCTAGATTGGAGGGGAGTCAGAGAGGTGAAAAGAAAGACCAAGAGAGAAAAAACACCTTAATGCAAATCCACACAGTCCAAAGTAATCTGTCAAGTCTCTAAAACCAGCAGCTTCCCTGCTTAACAGTCTCCAGCCACAGCCGGGATTGTGCATCCCATGCAGAGAAACATTCATACATGGGCTTGACATCAGTCAGCCCTCATCTAGCGATGAGCAAGCGAGGTCAAAGGTCTGGTGAGAATGTGGAGATGATGAAACACCTGCTGGAATACATTGTGCACCGGCCCGCCCGCTCGCTGCAGATTTTAATGTTAACTGAGTCAGTGTTTCAGTTAAATGTGCTTGATTCGGTGCACAGCTCGAGCTGGCTCCGGCGCACTTGTGTACATGGTAGAAGCGAATGCAAAATTCCCATGACCCTGCCAGTACCCTGAAGTGTTACTGATGTAGTTTCCTTTCACTGTGTAGGTGGAGCAAAAGTGCAATAACAGTGCAACACCGCTGAAAGACCTAAAGCTTAACATGGCTAAAGTCTGAGAGGAGCTTCGCAGCAGGACCAGGCACCCTCAGAGTTTGTGAATTTTTGGTGTTTTTGCTTGTGGAGACAAAGACTGTACAAAGATACAAAAGAGAATTAGAAAGGGAGAATGAAAACCGAGCCAAAAACAATATTAAAATAATGGCTCATGCTTAGAGCAGCCTTGTTCAGTCTTCTGCACATTTATCACATTACAGCCTCAGATTTCTCTGCAATGTTCCAACAGTGTGCCGAGTGCTTAATGAAACATGGTCAAAAGCAAAGAACAAGCAAGGAAACAATATTTAAGTGCAGCAATTTACAGGAAGATTACCCCTGAAGGCGTCCACACTGCCGCGATGAAAAAATACAGAGCCGTGTGATTTATCCATCATTTCATCTTCCCATGACAGAATCTGTATGCCTTGTTGTCTTGATTTAACACTTCACTATTTAAACAGCTACTCATGAGGGGATTGAAGGAGGCTTCATATATGAATCCAAATGTGCAAAAGATCTACTTTTGACTTGAAAAATTGAAGTATGGATGGATACTGTAAAGGGGAAAATGAAATGGAGACAATGATGTTAAGTTGACGGCACATGCCAGGGAGGAAGAGACAATGGGGAAGTGAGCACAAGAGAGGGAAAATAAATTAAATAAGGGGTAATAAGTAAAGGCTAACCCTGCCGATGTGTTTATCCCGAAGGGAAAGTGAGAGACGTGTAATGGACAGTACTATAGAGAGGTACTGCTCGAAACCTGTCAAATCTTATCAACAAAAGTGTCTTATTATCATCGCATCACACTTCCTTGACTCCAATGCTATTTTCTGCCGGTGTTTGTTTTCAGTTTGGTCATGTCAAACACATTTCTTTGATTTAAAAACATTTGTTTCTATAATTGGTGACTCTAACTTTCTAAAACTATGCACTTATTTCCTCTGCACAACCTCTCAACAGCTGTTCCTGCTGTAAATAACATCAAGTGAGTGACAAAAGATTGATGTATGGTTCAAACCTCAGCGCTCATCACAGAGAAAAAAAAACCCAGCTTAAATTTAATGTGTGCAGATGGAATTATTATTCATATAAATAGCTAAATAGTACACCTGGACCTCTGCAAAAGGTGAATTTACTTCAGTAATTAAATTTTTATGGCAACAAATCACACGAGATGTTTACACATTAGAATAGTTTTAAGTCTGAGAAATTATTTCTCACTTTGTTTTATTAGCATCTGAGAGCAGCAATTGTTTCTACAAACGTTTGATTTGATACGACTTCTTTTGAAATGTTTAAAAGCTGCTTTCAATGGTCTTCAATATCACATTTTGAAATACAGCGATCCCCAGCCGTACCATTCGTACCATATTCAAACCTATAGTCAATTTAGAATCAGTTTAATACCTGGAGAAAATCTATACACGTGTGCATAGAGAGAACATGAAGACTCTGCACAGCAAGGTCCGACCCAAGTCGAACCATTTCCCTTCAAATATCACTGTTTTCTTTTTCGTTAGTTTCTTATTTTTTCCGGCGGCTCTGGATCCCAATATGTAATCAGTCTGTCTACCTCACTCTCTGATTTCCTCATCTCAACCTTTCTGTGTCTGTATAGTAATTTACCTCCCTGTGGCATGAGAAGTCACCACTGTTTATATTCAAGGAGGCACCATCTTGAACACGCAGGACTCTGATTGTTTACCTATCCTACCTACCTATACTCCCGTCCCGTCCACATTGGCTACAGGAGTGTCACCTCCTGGGCCGCTTGTACTCGCAAACCAATTCCACCAAAGAGGCTCAAAGACAAATTAACCTTAATGCCATGTAACAAACTCAGCAGGCGACCGCGCGTCGCTGGGCTTTGGGTCGCTGTGCACTTCCTGACCTGTATGGAGATCATGAGTCGATATGAAGGCAGATCCAAAGCGCTTTTTGGAGAGGTCGGAGTCAGGCAACAAGGGTGAAACCGAAATGCTCGTAAAACATCAGCACGACTGGTTGATGAATTAACTGCAAGCTAATTGTGTAGCCGACAGAATTTGTGTTCGAGCTCATTTAAGTGGAGATTATGAAATACAGCAGGTGGCTGAGTCCTAACAGCTAGACAAACAAAGTGCGTCTATAGGGCCTATCTGAGGAATGAAATGGCAAATATTGCTTAAGCGGAGTGGAAGCTACCAACCCCTGAAATTAATACCGAAGTGAAGACAACGATGCTAATTGAATGCTGAGTGTCACTGAATAGCTGAGTAGTTTTGTGCAAAGACTGTCATGACAGATATATTCTTACTGACAAACCTCTACCGGTTATTTCTGAATAACCAAAACACCTACTGTAATCAGAGCTTTCGAAATAATCCCTGATGTTGCCCGAAAATGATCAACACAGTGAACTATCAAACATCGCCATTAAAACTCCTGTTACACTCAGTTCCACGCAGCAGTAGATATACACTCCTAACTGTGCTGTTTGGGATCATGCAGTGAGTTAATGAAGCTCTACTGGTCTTTTTCCACGTGGAAAGCTCCAGTGGCAGTGACAAGGCTGACATTGTCCTTTCTTTTTTTTTCTTTTTTTAATGCAAGAGCCATTGTTAATAAGCTTTCTATCACTCAATTAGGCAGCAGTGCAGAGGCTTTATACTGTATATCAAGTACACAAATCTCACAAAACACACACACACACACACACACACACACACACACACACACACACACACACACACACACACACACACACACACACACACACACACACACATATACACACCAGTTTAAGTAAATACCTAAATACCACTTCTGAATATATTACACTGGGGCTGATTATCATTACCAGGGATAGCACTTGTTATGTATGATATGACAAAAACTGCTATACGAGCAAATGTCATGTCATGGTAATGGTGAGCAAAATAGCCAAGTATTCAGTGAACTGATGTGAAAGCCAGACTGCAAAAGGAAAGTTTAACATTTAACTGTCAGAGGCAGTTATGTGTGTTACAAATACACCTGGGATGGGAAACAAAAACTTATATTAAGGTACTTTAAAGACTTTGCTGTGCTTTCTTTGTTCCACACTTCTTATTATTCATATGTGTGTGTTTAGACGTCGTGGCTATAATATTTATATACGGAACAAACTTACTTTATGAGGGAAAAGACGGAAAGCACTCGTGCATAGCAACAAATAAAACAAAAAAGGTTACAAAGGGGAATACTTAAATATGTTTTTGATGATTAAAAAAAAAAAACCCAAAAAAAAACGAAAGAAAAGAACACAAAGACACAAATTCATACACTTCTGAGGGCTGGTGGAGAACTACATGAAAGAGATAACAGAGAGAGATTGACATATCCCAAACTAGCGTTAGCGGATATTATCCAGGGGAGTACGCATGAAGAAAACGAAATAAAATATTTAGATGCAGAGGGGATATTTATTTTTGAAGAGACAGTTTTTTGATGAACATTACCGAGTACCTGAAGGCACATAAAAGTGGGCAGGGTGTAGATTTGGGAGGCAGGAAGCGGCAGGTATCAAGGAAAGCTAATATTCAGAGGGCTAAAGTTAAAGTGCACTGTGATAGCCAGAATGGCTCTCATCTGAGAAGAGAAGATTAAAATCAGTGGGACATCACAGCAAGGCAATATGAAGTAGGAATGAGAGGAAATTTCCCTCTCGCTCTCCCTCACTCGCTCCCTCACACAGATGCTGCTGCACATAATATCATCTCCTACAATAAACCAATTACTTGTCATTAATATTTAAGGACCTAATTTCCATTCATATGTAATATATTAAAAACTTGCAGGGATGAGCAAAGAAAAGGGCTGACCCCGGAATATTCACAGTGGACCGACCGTCCCAAAACAGAAAGAAATGAACATGAGGGTGGTTTGTGCTTTATTGAGACAAATGTCCACTGCCTTTATCAGCAATTAATGCTCCCCCATTCTGAAATATGGAAAATTATACAAATTGGTGCTTCTTTTTTTTCTTCTAATTTTTCTAAAAGTCTATTTGACTTTTTTTTTGTAATGATAGACGTTTAATCCTTGTGTGATTGAGACGTGAGTAAAAGTCCAGGAATCGACTTTTTACAAAATGTGGTCAAACACCATTTCGTCATTCTGCTTGTGGGAGACAGACGAAGTGAAACAATGAGCCCGAGAGTGAGAGTGGGTCTTTTGACCCACCTGGCTCCGACCCCAAACGGACACCGTTGTGTCCAACGAGAAGATCTCAGAAGCAGGCGGAAAAAGGCGAGCTAAGAGGAGGGAGACGGGAGGAATTCCAGGGGAAGAAATACAGGAGGAGGCTGCCTTGACAGATGCTCCCTGCTCTCAATTAACGGAATCTGGAATAAACAGAAATGTTCTCCAGGGACACATGGGACCAGCAACCCTGTCTCCATAGCAGTTTGACATTAAAAAAAAATAAATTTAAAAGCTTATCATTGTACATGTGCTATCATTACATGGCAGACTATTTCTCGGTGGGTCGCATTGTCTTGAGTTAAGCTTAAACTCATTAGAGTTATTATATTGTGCGTATCTAGAAAGACAGAGGCTCAATAACAGTCTTGGGACATGTTTTTATTTATTTTTTTCCCAAGAGCAACATGCTTTTCAAAGGTTCTTATCAACAAGACATATTGTTAGCAAATGAATGCAGCTTAACAGGATTAAATATTTTGAGTAGCACTCATTGTTGCAGCTTTGTTCTGTGAGCCAGAAACTTGTGTCAGCGGACTGATGCAGAACAGGCGCTGTCGGGGCCGGAGCCCACTCTCTGGTCAGCAACAGTTTTCTTGTCTGAGAGGTTGCTGAGTGTCATGTGAGGCGGTCAGCCAGGCGTGAGTGTGTTTGATCCGGTGGCCAGGTCGGCCCCGATGTTAACAGTTATTAGGGGACTTATTAGGGAGAGTCAGAGAGCCAGCTTAACCCCCCCACTGATTCCATCATTACTGCCGTTGTGGCAGGGTCATTACCGCCCCGCTGCTGAGGCTTTGTAGCAGGGATTGAGAATCTGCTGGTGTGCACACCACCTCGGCTCGGTGGGGAGAGTCAGTGTGTGGCGGCGGTGGTGGTGGTGGTGGTGGTGTGTGTGTGTGTGTGTGTGTGGGGGGGGGGGGGGGGGGGGGGGGGGGTCGCCGTAATGGGAGGTAAGAGTACGAAAAAAAAAAAGAAAATGGGTGTCAGAGTGGAGAGAAGTCCTGAAGGATTTGATCAAATCCTTTGTGATGAGGGGGAGGATGATGACAGCCATCACTTGTAGTCAGCTTTTAACCAAGTTACCTTTCTTCAGCTGACCTTTGCAGAGATAAAACAGTTTGGAAGGGCGACAGGAAACACGGTGAGGTAAATTGAAAGAGAAATAGAAGACAAAAAAATAAAAAATCAACCCCCCAAAAAAGTAAACTATATTGTTCAAATTTTAAATCATAAAACATATTCACGGTACAGTTTAATGATTGACAATTACATTTTTATTGATGTGATTTAATAATGAATCCCTGTGAACTTAATAAATCCCTGCAGAACACTCTCACACACACACACACACACACACACACACACACACACACACACACACACACACACACACACACACACACACACACACACACACACACACACATACACACACACACACACACACACACACACACACCATAGGGATGGATGGATGGATGGATGGATGGATGGATGGATGGATGGAAGGAATCAGCTGGGAACTTATCATCACTTCAGTGTCTGAACGGTTTATTTATTTATGTATGTATTCAGTGAAACTCCTCCATGTCCCCCTGAGCCTAAATCAAACACACTCAGTACAGCGAGCCCCGTCTTCCATGAACATACACATGCATCTTCATTAAGCCTTTGTTTTCTTAAGCATGACTGTCATTGACTTTCAAACCGCAGAGTGTATTGATTTACTGGACTACACAAAACTAACAACTTCCTTAATGACCCATTAAAAAAATGGGTGAGATCTTCATGACTGCAGTATGGATGCATCTCCTTAATATAAATGCTGTCACGTTGGCGCAATTAATCACTGGAATCAAATTAGCATTTACAGAATACAGAGTTCAAGCACATCGAAATATACAGTACACCCGGGGCTTTCCTGTTATTGTTGAATAGCCTCTTTTCTCAGTTTGTGTTGTTCTGCTGAGAAGCCCAGACATCACCATTACAAAATGGCATATGCCCTTTGCCCGTCAGCAATTGATGCCGGCAATGGAGGAAACATTTTGCAAGAAAGGGGGTGTGAAGTTTGCCAACATCAATCTTGTTTCAAATTGAACTGCAAAGTTCCAGCTGAATGAATTGCCTTTCAAATGCAGGAGGCCATGGCTACACACATTCAATCCCAGAGTGAATCTGATTTGATCCCAAGAGCTGAACAAAGGCACAACCCACTGATTGATAAAGCGAACTGAGGGGAGAGTTAAAAAAAAAAAAAAAAAAAAGAGTCAAGTCAATAGTGAAGAGTGAAAAGAAAAAGGAGGGAAGCCAATACAGCAAAAGAAAAAAAAACAAAAAAAAAAAACAGGACTGGGAACAAAAAACATTTGAATGAGAAATAACACGACTCTGTGGCGTGGTCAGGTTGTTTTACGGTGCCACTTTAAATCCATCGTACAGAGGTTGTAAAGACAAACAAAAACAAAAAAGAAAACAGAGGAAGGTTACAGAGAGGAAAAAAGAGATGTCTGTCAGTGATAACAAATTTCCCAGCTTCTTGTGCAGCAGGTAACTGTTTTCTGTTCGCAAAGCACACAGAGGTGCTGCAGTTGAAAACCTGCCTTGGCATCCTTGACTGCAGAGCTTCTGTAAATGTGACACATTATCACCTCTGAACAAACCTCTTACGTTCTTTCTTTCACATGAAACAAAAAACCTGCATGTCAGTCCAAAATTGAACGGAGCTCACTGAACCAGAATAGGCTTAAAAACATGAGTCATATTGCGCCTGAAGACGAAACACTGGGCTCTTCATTTTGTTTCAGTGAAGGTAAAACTGTTTACGCTGCATTTACACACCTCTCTAATGGCTTGTTAGCAAAGACCATATGTGCCTCAATTGTTGAAAAAAAAAAAAAAGTGATTACACAGTTCTTTTACACGTTGATTAAATGTAAAACAAAATTAAAATAAAAAAAATAATGATGTGATTTTTTTTTTTAATGTTGAGGTTTAGATTTATTGTCAGCACTGTGGTGGATTTCCGTCTTCTGGTAACATGAAACTAAATAAAATGAATAAAAAAGAAATCAAAATAAATAAAATAAAAATAAGATAAAAAAGAAATAAATAATAAATACAATTTGGGCGAGTAAAATAACACATTTCAATATAATTTGGATTTTAATATTCTTAACTACACATATTATAAACACTACAGGCACAAAACCATTCAAATTATTATTTAAAACAAGGCTTGTAAATTTGAAATATATGATGCAGGCCTGCTTATTCAGTTCAACCTCAACTAATTGCATTTAATGAAGACAGTTTATTTACATTTGCATTGTGTTTGGAGCGCAGGTAATACAGCATGATTACTTACTCATTTATTCATTTGTTTTTAACATGTAGGTGCTGTAAAATTATTAGACACCAAAGTCAATGGTGCCAGTATAAGCCAATTGGTTATATGTCTGGACTGACACGAGTGAAGTTCTCAATCAGGCCAGAGCACCATCGCATGATAAATGTAAAAAAATAAATAAAAAATAAGAGTAAAGAGGTGGTTTTAAAAGATTGAAGTTGAGCTTGAAATCCCTCTTGATTATCGTTTCCTTTTCTTGGTAAAACTCATTAAACAGTAGGACTCATAAAAGCAGCGGGGGAGATGACAGTCTTGCATTCTCAGTTGTTTTAGAGGCCTCTGAGCGCAATAAGCATGTGAAAATTGGGAGCTGTTAAAGTGATTCTTTTTTCTTTTTTTATTTTACTGCCAAAGTGTTGTTCTTCAACAATGCAAGTAACAAGCCAGGATCCCACGAAACATGGAGATAACCGAAGCCTTCTTTGCACCATTTTCTGAGGGCAGCTCTGCGGGGAAGGCATTTCCACCTGCTTGCCTCATCTTTCACGATACACTAAGCCCCCAAAGTGTGCTTCACTTATAAATATCCACATTTTGTGGCAAAGACGGAGGTACCACAAGAAGCAAAATTAAAAAAAAAATAAAAAAAACAACAAGTGTGTGTGCAATGTGTGTGTGCTTGTAATAAAAAGAACGGTGGCAATATCCCAGACAAATGAAGTCGGTTTTCACTGGTGACTTGTTTGTCAAATCAGCACAGAGGATTTATAGTCTGTAGTTACAATGAGAGGTTACAATGAGAGTACAGGACCTCAGGAATTAATCTTTCCAGTGCTGGCCTCGCCACCTGAACCTACAAAACTGCTTTAAACTGCACCAATATCAGTTAAACAAGTGGGCCTGAGAAAAAGGAAGACTCTGCACACCCATATGGGTCAGAGTCAAAGCAGAAACGGGGTGGAGATCTTTTATGGCAAAATGTTTAATGTTCAAGCACACTTACCCTCGGATGTAATGCACTTGACTATACTGCAAGAATCATGAAACGTGGAGAGAGGGAAAAAACCCACAAATGAACTACCACGTTTTTAGGAAAATCTCATCTAACACCTTTTCTGCAATACCATCGACATCAAAGCCCCACTCATTGACTTTCAACTTCACTGAAGGGGTTGGGGGGGGGGGGGGGGGATATCAAACATTAAACAGCATTTTTCATTCATGAGAAAATCATGTTCTGTTTCAACAATAGAGGGAAAAGAGCTGATTCAGTGAAGTCGCTGCAGGGGTAATTGATAGGGATCCAGCAAAGGTAACTCCCGGGGGAAATGCTGGATCATGAATTCCTACCCTGCCAGCGGGAACACGGACTATCTGTAGAGCTTCTTTCTAAAACCCAGTGGGTGAGAAAGTGAATTTAATAAAGAATTTAAAAGAACATTTAAAGCTGAATTACAGCCATGTGTCTGTGGCTGTATTTCATATCAGCTGTTTTCTTACATTTAATATTAATGTTTTATTCGCCCAAAACAGCTTATTAATCACACGGCAAACAAGGAAGGAAATGCTAATTATCTAAAATGCGGTTCAAAAATTGCTTGACCTTCAATTACTCTGGAAATGTCACGGCGCACATGTTAAAAAAGTCAGTGTCTGGCAGATATCTTGTGGTGAGAGATGAGAAGCGAGCGCCATGACTGCCAGGCCTCTCGCTGCCACTTCATTAAGCTTCACAACAACTGTTCTTTCCAACCCACATTCTCCTTCCATCTGTATTACGCCGGCAAATCACCTTGCGGCAGCCCGGGAAAATTTTCTATTTATTTCACAGTACAAAAAAATAAGATGAGTCTGGTTTGTAGACCCGGAGGCTGTGAGAAAGACGGAGCAGGAAACTGCTGGCAGGCTGACTGGTGTCCAAACAGACGATAGGGATGTGGAAAAACTTGGAAGTTTCTGTACGGTTATGTCCACACACGCTGACAAGAGCTTCGACTTGACAAGACTCTGACTTCTCCCCTCCCAATGCTAGAGGTAGAGGAGCGTGCCACACACGCACACGCACATACACAAAGCAAACCAAAACAAAAAAAACAAACGCACTCTGCACAGCTTGTGTGATTCATCAGCAAGTGAGCTAGCCTGGTTGTGCGTCTGAGAAACAAACTGTCCGGGACAAGTCGACTCCCAGAGGTTTTCTTCACCGACCCCCCCCAACCACCACCACCACCACCACCCCCTTCCCATCTTCTCTCATAGAGGATTGGTCTACTGGGCTGGAAAAGGCTAGAAGCCAAACCAAGCATAGCTGCGCTTGGTGCAGTACGTTCAGCTTGTGTGCAGAATGGAACCACTGATCTGAAACCAGTCAATGGGTCCAAAGAGCAAATACAATGTGAAGCCAAGTTGCATTTCTATCTTCCTCAAAGCCACATAGACACAGTGCAACAAGGGCAACGGCAACCTTAATTGGCACAGAGATACGAGCAGCGAGTGCATGGAGACAGTGGAAGAAAGCACAGTGTTTGGTTTTAAGATAATCAACATTTCAGTGAGAGAAATTGTCACAAGATGAAAGTGGCTTGGCATCTATTTCCAGAGAGGCTAAATGAAGCACATGTGCACAGATTAATTACGAAGAGATGAGACCTTCTTACCTTTGCTCTGTGACGAGAAGCAGAGGGAGAGCTGAGCAAATAGGTCAGGATTTTCAAACTTCTCTTCTTTGACTTTGATCCAGAAGCAATTCTCCGCCATTTCCTGAGGCACTATCTGCAATGACACAAGGATTCCATTATCACCACCATCAGAAGCTGTCATTCCACCGAGCTGCCACTCAAAACTTCTTCTCACTGGAGATGAGGTTTGTGAGTGTTCTTTCTGTGTGTGGACACACACACACACACACACACACACACACACACACACACACACACACACACACACACACACACACACACACACACACACACACACACACACACACAAACACCCTTGTGTGGCATCCTCGGAGTGTGCAACAAGACATAAAAATAGTATGTGGGGTTCAATAGATTTTTAACGTGACCACAGGAACGTGGCTAAATGATCACGTGTGCACACTCAACGAATGCACCAGACGCAAAGACCTACGTCTTCCACGTCCCTGTTTTTACAGACCTCCTGCTGAGCGACGGCATTCCGAGACGACAGCAGGCCACAGGGATGCTCTCTAACCCCTCCTCTTTATTCCCTTCGTACTGTTCAGTAGACAAGAAAGCAGCAGGAGTGTAACACATCGCGGGTAATACTCGCTGATAATCCGCGTGACACGACACTACAGCAGCTGTACATTCTGTCGAGCGCCACGTCAAGAGATCCTAAAGCACTACTTTTGTTGCTTTTTGTCAGAGAGACACTCGCAGTTGACCTGTTGCACGGCTGCCTATTAACCTCCTCAAAACCACGGTTATTACACAGAGCCACGTGGAAGCACAACACTTATGCAACAAAGACGGAGCTTCAGATGACTCTGGGCAATCGTCGTCAGGATGATAAGTGTCATGAGTATTGCACTATCTCTGGGTCCTATAACAGAACATTAAGATATTGTCAGCCATGGATTTGTTTGGTTGTAAAGTCCAGACAACAAAGTGTCCCTGTAGTCTTATTTGCTGTCATACCACACACTCAAATCAAAGATTTTTGTATGAAATGACTGCGATGGCCCCATTTAGAAAGAGAGAGCAATAATATAAATGCATAACTAATACATTTTTCTAAATGATAAAAAACCAGCAATATTCATAATACAAAAAATAACAGCAGTATTTATTTGTCTGCTCCTGGCACTACTAATCTTAAACTTAAATAATAATAATAATAGTAATAATATTAATATTAATGACCGAAATAAGAGATAAACAAAATTTTAAAAAGCCTGTCCTTCACTAAAAACTGCTTCAGCCTACTTGTTGGCAATGTTAGAAATAAAATTATTGTTAGAAGAAAAACAGCTATATGTTTTCCAGTAAAAAACCTGGTGGACACAGACAGTTGCAAACTTAATGCTGTGGGGCTTTTTTTCCCAAACAAAAAAACTAAAACAATAAGAGACAAATTCTTCAATTATGTGAAAACTCAAAGAAGCTAAGATCATAAAACGACCCTTTTCAAGGATAATAATTCAGAAATGGACACAAACCAGTCTGACCTACTTAAGTTGCAGGATGTTGTGGTGACTCCCAGACGGGCACTGAAGTCATTTCAAAATGAAGGATTAGTCACATTTCAATTTTGAATCCTTCTCTGAGGTGTATTTCTGGCTCATCAAAATTTGACATCAGTTTATTAGCATTATAGCTACGACACGAACTGAGAAGACATTAGTGTGTAATGGTATTTTTGGTGAAAATGTAGCATGGTTTTAATGAGTCTCTTGTGAATTCACAACTATTTGATGCAGGGGTGTCAAATTAATTTTACTTTAGGGGCAACATACATTTCTATCTCAAGCAGGCCAAAACCAGTAAATAATAGCATTATAATATACAAATAGTTTTTTTTTTTTTTATCTATCCTTTTACAAAACATGACAACCCTGCAATTTGGAAAAAAAAGAACTGCAACTTAAATAATATCATGTTTTACATGGGGGGCTTTACAACGTACAGATCAGTGGATCAGTATTATACTATTTACATCTTCAAAGGCGTAAAACACTTTCACGAATGTAGCTGGAACTGAATAATATAGTCGGCTATTTCAGATTATGATCAGAATAACTTGTCAAATGCATCTTTAATATTGACACATTTCTACATTCTGTAGAATTGCTGATCACCACATAAAAACATGTTTCTGCTGCATCTGGTTAGAAATGTGGACTTTGATAAGCAGGTCAATATGTGGTTCATACTGTACATTAAAAGAATTTAGAAAGACAAATTACATATGCCAGGCCTTTAGGGGTGCTGTGACTCACCAAATACACCAAAAACTCAGAAGAAGACAGAGCACATATAAATTTACAAGTAGATTCCCGCTCAGAGACTTATAACAATATAACTCTGAGTTCTATAGGTCTATGGCCCTTCTCCTCCTCCGGCTAGCGTCAGTAGCTTCTGCAACTCCACTGGAGCTTGTAGTCCGTGATTGTTGTGGTTATTAGATGACATCACGGACCGCTGTGGGGGGTGAGCAGGGTGATGACATCATCGTATTTCTACAGATGATCGTCTTTGCCATCCACACCTTACAGCCGAGCCGGGGTTTTATCATTTCCCCACTCTGGGACCCGAGTTAAAAAAAAAGTGTTTCCAAGCTTCTAAAACGTTGCGGTGTGGATGATCGGCCAAAAACGGCTCGTTTATGTGAACCGGCATTCTTCTGTGGACAGCCCATTAATCCTCAGCTTAAGCTAAAGGCCCCGTTTCGCGTAAAAACGAGTGTGTTTACACTGCAGCAGCGGACACAGAGACAACAATGTAGTTAGTCTGCCGGGCCACTCGAAGGCGCTGTTGCTTGATTTTGTAGTGAAACCACCGAGACATGTGTGCAGAGAACAATACACTATAAATGTGAAGAAAATGGAGAGAACCCGACATCCGCATGGACTGATGACGCATTGGATGCTATCGGGGTGAGTCTCAACTGTAAAACTACTGAGCTGGACGATAAAACTAGAATATGGCCCGCGAGTCAAACCACTACAGAGCCGCCGTGTTTGTTTACAAGTGGTTGAGCAAAAGGAAGGGGAGGGAGGAGGAGAGATGTGCGCATTTGCAGTAAGAGCGCTCATAGCCTCCGGCCGTCTCTGCAGGAGGGAATATCGACCGTGAAAGAATCTTTCCACATTGGGAGCCGGATAGAAGACTTTGCGGATACAATAGATCTGCACACTGGTGTCGTATAAACGGACCCCCCCAAAAGTGAAGAAAGTTTTGCGGGTACACTTGTATTCGTTGTCGTGTAAATGGGCCTTAAGTTTTCTTTGGGTTTTTTTCCCCTTGTAGAAGCGACACCCCGGCTAGCTCAATTGGTAGAGCATGAGGTCGTAATCTCAAGGTAGAGGGTTCATGTCCCACGCCGGGCGCCACCTTCCCGTGGGCTCACCACCTGCAGGAAAGGTTCAATCGGTGCAATGTGATCTGGGTGACGGTGCTCAGACTGCCACCCCCGCGACCCGGAAACGGATAAGCGGGAGAAAATGGATGGATGGATGGAGAAGCGAGTGCTACGCAAATATTGAAATAACTGCAAACAACAGTAATTCATTTAGCATTTAAACAGAGCTGATATTTTTCTCTATGTGTGCCTGAGCTTGACTTTTCCCATGTGAATATCTTAAGCTTCTGGCTAAGAATGTACTGCAGTCCCTGCAGTCTTGGAGGACTAGTAATACAAGTGAAAATGTAATTAAACCTAGAGTGTAAACAGATGCTGTATGCACGTCATGACGTATCTTTCGAGGTTTGTAGGGAGAATTGAGTACACGTGTTTCAGCAAGTGATTTCTCTCACTTTCCAACTTACTTTGAAGCAAAACAATGTGGATTTAGTTTTTTCTTCTTTTCACAACACAAACGTGTAACTCTGAGCGAGCCACATAGATGGACATGTGAGGAGGTATTGGACAGAGGGGATGCAGGTATGAAGAGTGTCTTTTCTTCCCCCCGTTCTTCATACAACCCAATCACAATTGCTCCTGGCGCTCTTATACTTCCATCTGCTACACATAGCGAAAACAGACGACTCATGTCCCACTTAATCGACACAAGAGACACAGATTGTTTTTCCTCAGGTGGTTATGAATTTCATTTGCATCTCCAAACTGCATTTCCTGTGGAGGCAAGGTTAATGCTCCTGCACATTAACCTGTTTTTGTACACTTTCAAGACAATGGGCATCTGCAGTGGATGGCGTATGCACGCACTCATATATGCAAAACCACAAAAGATACCGCGGGAGAAAATGACGATGATTTTTAAAATATCAAGACACGTACAAACAAACAGTCCCACCTTGTATGAGGAACGAGAAAAACATGTTGCTGTTCGTGCTGTTTACGTAGTTAATAACTGGATGGTTATAAAATATTGTTTACCCCCCCCGAAAAAAAAAATTTGAAACACAAGTTAACTACACAGCAAACTATTAATACTACTTGCATCACTAACATGATGCAGATTATTTTGTTTGCGCGTTGTAATTGTAGGCTAAAACACAAGGTCACACAAATATGCATAAAAAACGTATCATATTAATGCTGAGAAGTTGTGGGGTAATTGGTAAATTATCTATGGTAAGACAGAACCCAACTCCAAGAGAATGTCCCATTGAAATTGTATTCAAATGAGATGGAAAGGGTACACAACCCAGTGTTTATTCAATTATGCTAAGATTGTGCAAATCCAAGGACATTTGAGCAGTGGAAATTGTTTACTGTTTGAATCCTTTGAAATGAGTGCTGAGTG
This sequence comes from Lipophrys pholis, assembly GCF_963383615.2. Classification (NCBI taxonomy): domain Eukaryota; kingdom Metazoa; phylum Chordata; class Actinopteri; order Blenniiformes; family Blenniidae; genus Lipophrys; species Lipophrys pholis. The sequence continues at coordinate 5,816,347 of NC_137629.1, read as the reverse complement.
TGGAATAGTGTGGCTTAGCTGGGGCTCAATGGTTGTTTGACTTGATTAAGAGTGCATTTAAATGGAGCTGCTTCTAGTTTGTACCTTTAACTTAGCATCCTTTTATTGTTAGATCGAAAACTTGCATATATCTATAAAAAAAACATTTGCATATGTAAGTGTAAATAGACCACATATTGCATTTAAAAGAGAGCAATAGCACATTCCTTTCTCAGTTCGTCTCCGCAGATGCAGCTGCGAGCGATACGGATGGGAATATCAAGTTAATCAATAGAGCACAATACCTTGGTCCAGTTGACCCTCTTCATCACTGTTTCTGGCTTGTAGATCTTCTTGGGATCCAGTCCATAAGGCAGCTTGACAACAGGTAACGAGGGAGGTGGTGGAGGTGCTCCTGGGCCTCCAAAAAGGGGTGGAGGAGGTGGGGGTCCGCAGCCTGGGGGCGGTGGGGGTGGTGGAGGTCCACCGAATGGTGGCGGAGGCGGTGGAGGTGGCGGTATGCCTGCGTGGCCCGGCAGGGGAGGGGGTGGTGGAGGCGGTGGGGGGCCGCCACCAGGTGGGGGTGGAGGGGGCGGCGGAGGTGGCGCCCCACCCGGCAGTGGTGGGGCGGGTGGTGCTCCAGGGGCAGCCGGGCCAGCCGCAACCTGCAGATACAGGAGAGAACGTCAGTGAAGGTGAAGATTTGATTGGCCTCATACCAACCTGTAAACGGGCGATTCCAATATTTTACTGAATCCACAGCGTTAGTAAAGCTCCGACTTGCTTTAACTGAACAGGGTGTATGAGTGTGTTTGCAAGTGTGTATATTTTGTGGTGTCTTGCTTAAACATTCATATAAGAACCTGTCCTCCATAAGAATATGAAGTTTCAACCTCTTTGGAAGTCAAGCTAAAGTCACGATTAGGGATGAACAAGTAGTAGTTTGGAATGAAGTATTTCTCAATGAGTGAAAGACAAAAGGTATACAACTTGTTCTTGTGTTTACTGAGAAAGGTAAATGACAAATAAAGATGTTGTGGACAACAGTAGTTCTGGTTGAGTTTAGTCTGCATGAAATGAATGAAAGTCAATGCAATGTCCCAGTGAACTATAACACAAGGTGTGCATGTGTGACTGAAACCTGCTTATAAACACCCACAATTTATTCTCTTTATTGGGGCAAAGAGCAAGTTCTCACAAGGACTTTTAGGAAAAAAACATATTTTTTATCCGTTTTCATTTGTTTTTACTGTGAAGGACTTTGTGACTCTATGTCTGCGAAAAGCACTATACAACTAAATTGTACTTACATACTTACTTACTTACATACTTTAAGCAAGTGTGGTACAGGTAAAAAAAGCGGTAGTTATGGCTGAGCTTAGAGCAAATCTGTGTGGAATGAATGAATGTCAATGTGATGTTCCTGAAAGAGAAGAAAACAGGACGCGTGTGCGTAGGTGCATGCGTATGTGTCCTCAATGAATTAATATGATGATTATACCTGTACCTTGTAAGAAAACTGCACAAAACCTGTCAAGAGCTTTCATTTTTCAAAAATACATCCTTTTTTATGCATTATTACAATATTGGCTGCATTTTGGAACGATTATTCACGACTACCAGTTGTCACTATCGGCCACATTATTAGGTAATGGACTTTATTACATTGGAAAAGGCACAAATTATTATATTATTGACCCGTATCACAGTTATTGGTTATTGTACAACCCGATAAAGACATTGAAGACAGTTTTAGGGGAGAAATGTAAACAAATGTTAGTAGTTTCATGACTTTATTCATCAACTCATCCTGTTTATCAAATACACGTTTGTTTGACTGACTTCACAGTGCATACAGGGTCAACTAAAAGTCTTTTTTGTTGGTTTGTCTCAAAAATACAGACTTTATAGGGAGGAATTTGAAAGAATAAAAAAAAACAAAAAAACTAAATTTATTTCCAATCCGTTTAATGAAATAGTGTAGCATTTTCCCACTTTACTCAGCACTTTATGAAAGCAAGTCCTTGAGCAACTTTCTCCACATACTTAACAAAAGATCACGGAGGTGAACTTGAGAGTCAAAACTAAATTATAATTATGTGAAACAGAACACTCCGGGTGATTATAAAATGCAATGTGCAGCGGTGTGAGGATACAGCACATTCTGAAATGCAAAACGGTTATTTACTGTATTCATAAGCATTCAAATTTAAGGCAAGTTTATAAACTGTTTATCTTGACATCAGGTCACTTCATATTTCGGTATTCATATTTCAATGATTTACTTTGAATATTTAGCTAACCCTTTTTATCTGCTGAGAATATAGAAAAACCAATTTTTTGCTTTATTTGAAGAACTTGGATTAGGAGAAACGGTTGATCCATTCTGCTGATTAGTCATAATGGATATGTCGTGTGTACATACTGTAAATGACAAGTTCTCATTATGTGTCTTCACAATGGCACCGATATTAATCAGCTGACAGAATTGGAATTATGCCCTGAGACTGATAAGCCTGAATCTTTCAGCCCTTTGACATTCCCCTGCACGATCACGCAAATGATGTACACAGGTAGGTGGTGACAATCTGGGGGAAACTGTTTTTCAAGAAAAAAGTTATGCAAATACCACAATTACGGACGCCCTCACTCCGACAGGGTTTGATCTTCTGAGCTGATTAGATGCTGGCTCCTACCATGAAGCACTTCCACCAGCACTTCTCATTTCCAGAACCAATCCCCCACTCATTTGCATTTTGCCTGGTTACTTGATTGTGTGGGTAAAATGTAATTGGCTTCATATTTAAAGACATTACGCAGTGTTTCATTACATAATGGCAGTGGTGGATTGTTTATTAGAACCAAAATTAAAAAGGTGTTGTGCAAAAGAGCTTCTTACACAGATTGCCCAGAGCCCTTTAGAAAAAAAAAAAAAAAAAAAAGGAAAAATCCACATCCAATGATTACATGTCTGTCAATCTCAAGCCCTCCGTGGCCCATTTTCTCTTTTAAGATTAATATGAGAGAACAGAAGCAAATTAGCTTCTAAATTAGAGCGCGGTTGTTTCCATACTGAGGGGTCCTCGGAGTCCATATCTCTCTATCCTCCTCCCTCTCAGATTCACCCTATAATAACAAGCCCAGCGTTGCATACAACTCCTGGGATCCAATACCACTGCCACTGGCGTCTCTTCCTCCTCAGATATGAAAATGTTGGACAGTCTCGAAACACTTGTGGATTTTTGCATCAAATCACAACGGCACTTTTATCACTAATTCAAATGGGAAAACATTAGCATGGATGTTTCTGTACTGCAATTACAAAGCAATATTTAAAAATAAAGTGTTGAAAACCACGTTGAACAGTTCCTCGGATGATGTATAATTTATGTTCATTAAGCTTATAGAAACACCTCATAGTGAATTATTCTCCACAGTATGTGTGTATTTCTAATGCATTTCAAGTAGTCTAATTTTAATGTGTTTTTACTATGTTATGACGGTGATATTTCCCGACTGGTGTTGCATCATTGGAGCTGTGTGAAGAAGACAACAAGCCTAATACAAAATGTAACCCATCCAATTTGGATTCATATGCTTCTGGACTGAATGGGGAGGTCAGCGTGGCAGGCAATTAACTCTGATGTGATTAAATCTCTGCCCCAAATCTCATCTCTGATAGAAAAATTCAATCACAGGCATTTACTTATGAAAATTATATTAAACAGGTAGGTAATAAGTTTGGTTAAGCAGTCAAACAGCTGCAAAAATTACCACAGCTTCTAACTGTTATATTCTTTCGCCTCTTCAAATCCCTTTCATAATTTTCTAAATATATTATTTGTTTCAGTGGACTCACTGGAAGGGAATCAGCATCCTATCAAGTGTGATTCATCAGATCTATTAAATAAACACCGTATTTTGGTTCAAGATGTTGCTTCCAGCTTAACAATAGAGATATCAAATGGATTTAAGTCATTCGAAACATAGCATAGTATGATGCCGATATGCAGGGGAAGAAAATCACCTGTGTTTATCCAATGTAGGGTTTTATTTGTATACTTGGATTTGTGGTTGACTAAATGTGAGATTTTAATGGAGGGCCGCACATGCAAATGGGACACCCACCTTGGCTTCAGATTCCCTGATGAGTCTCTGAGCCTCTTTGAGCCTCTCTTTTTCAATAGTTAACTGTGCAGATACCACACACACACACACACACACACACACACACACACACACACACACACACACACCATATTCATGCCATAGGAAATCACACACCACAGCAGAAACAGGGGGGCAACAAAGAGGCACAAATGGGGGGGGGGGGGGGGTTAGATAGTCAGAAGAAGAACACTAGTACACAAGAACACATACAGTACTCACACCAAACACAATACAACCAAAAGAACAGAGCTGATGACGATGGTAGTCCAGTGTTGTATTCCTCTTCTCTGATTGAGCTATTAGATGTGCAAAGAGGCAGAGTGTACTGTACTTTAGACCTAAAACAAGATGTAATCAATCTTCAAAAGAACTTTGGTGTAGAACCATGGCTGCATGAAAGGAAAAAGGCACAGCATCCCTGACGGTTGGTGCACCTTTAAAAAAAGCTTCTACCATCTTCGCTTTTTCTCTCCACTCTCTGGCAGAGAAGAATACATTTCAGCTCAACACTCTCAGATGTGTGATGGGCATTGATTTCACTGTGCAGTCTTTGTTTTAGAAATGTACTCATTTTGCTTTGATATCTCAACCTGGAAAAGGATGGGAGCTTATTCCACAGCAACAAATATGTAATATTTTTATGGAGTCCTTCCTACAGAAAACCTCTCACCATGAACTGTAGAGAACTAAATATTTAATGTGTATAATGGAAAAGGAGATGAAGACCTTAAGTTGGGTGGCTTAAAAAGAACTTTTGCTCCGTGTGAATCTTGGAAAATGGTAGCAAAGTGCAATATTTAAAGCAAAGAGAGATTTTATTTCAAACTTCATCTTGAGGGATTCGAAGTTAGAAACTCTACGATATATACGTTTTGAAGAATGTATCATTTTTAGGAGGAAGCTCTTTCCACTCACATCTAAATCAAAACTCCTTATGTAAGAAACGTATGGCACGGTTAACAGGCTGACTGACTTTATCTCTAAACTGTCTCCACATAACAAAAAGCTTGGAGAAAAACAGGGAGTTACTCCACAGTGAGCTCTGCTGTCATTATCAGCTGACTCAAATTCGATAATCAGTAAGAGTGGAAGGAAGTCTGGCAGTAAAAGACAGAGAAAGTGGTCGACTACACCTCCAGCTCCTCTGGGGGCTATGCTGGGTCAGCTACAAGACCGCCAGGTTGTTAAAACCTATTAATGCAATGGCGCAGAGTGTTCCAGTGTAGCTCTGCAGTGCTACATTATTCATCACATCAGGAGCCAATTCAATGAATAGTTTCCCCTTTTCCCCTGAATGGTTGCAAGCGAAGGTTTGAGGAAGGGTGGATGAGTTCCACTTTGTTGTGATTTCGATGTCCTTTGTTGATGTTTACAAGCAGAACCTCTACTCAACTCAATTGGGAGATAATCAAACAGACACATCAAACAGGCTGCTTGTTACAATGCCAAAGTTCCCAGAGAAAGACTCTCATTAAATGTTGTCGGTTCACAAACAAGGTGAAGAGAAGCGACTCGGGCATGCATGTGTTTTAATATCTGACAACATTTCAGCACAGGAGATGAAAGGTTAGGGTTAGCTCCCACTTCATTCATATTCAGTAAATCGGCAGTGATCGCAAAAGCTGCTTTGATGGACAAAGTGAATGCGTGTCCTCACACCGATTTAAAGGTTCTGCGCTCTCACAGTTAATGGCTTTTCAGCAGCGCTGTGTCAGACGCAGGAATAGGTTTGCAAAACACACTCTCACAGCCTTGTCTTCCTCGAGTAGCAGAATCCCGGCGTCTGAGATTATGACACTGTTGTTTTGTGCACAAATGTGAACACCAGGCTCAAATCCGCTCGTTTTAAAAGATTTCAATCACTTAAATTAAATTAGAGACACAGTGGAGATTATCTTTAATATATTAAAATAGATCTGCATTTGAAATTAGGTCAATTAAAGCTGGATAGTCCGTCGTCCCCTGCTCTAAAAATGCTATAGTATTTTCTGTTTTGATGCATCAGGACAGTCTAAAGTCCATATGGCCTCATTCATTCAAGTTTCAGCCAAACAAATTACACGTTTCCCTGCTGAGGCTAATGTCTGCTGATGTGCGGCTCTCGAGCAAAAACTACTCTTTGAAGGAGCATTCAGACAAACAGAGGAAGAGAAGGTTTGACTCTCCAGGGCTCCTCTCCTCTACACTACCTGTTAATGCACCACATTCAGTCAGTCTTCAAAAGACACCGTCCTGCCAGCCAGGGGAGGGGATAGTGTGTTATAGTGGTGGGGGGACAAAACAAAAAAAAAAACACTTGGAAAAGCAACATAAAAGCTCCGACATGGGAAAGAGGCCATGCAAAGGTAACAAAACCTTATCCAAAGAAAAACAGAGCAAAAGGGAAGAAAAAGCCAAAACAGATGAAGCAGGTGGAGAGGAGCGGTTGGTCCGGATGGTTTGATTAAAATGGGGTGCAGTGAGTCGCAGAATGGTGAATGGGGCTGCAACTGGGGTTTGCATGCAGGTAACAATTGGTGACCCAGCAGGCGGCCATATGATGTGTGAGAGGGACACATTCACACAAAAGTTGTACAGAGGACAGTGAAGTCAGTTTGGCCGGGACAGCAGCCAAAGTTTGACCAACAAAGCAGCAGTTGTGGCCTAAAGAACAATTTCTAAAGTACTTAAGTAACCGCACGTTGCAACTGTGAAAACTCACTGTTATTCTTGGACCACATATGCAGCCGCACTTTATCAGAGGTGCCAACACCAACAACAAGAGATGAATGTTTGAAGGGAAAAAGCCATTTTTGATGCGGATGTAGCTACACCATCTTTCAATGCTGGCTTCTATTAAATCCCCCTATGCAGTGAGGCAAACTGCCCTTTTGTCCCAAGGTAGTACTAAAGTGTTTGAAATTGGGTTAAGGGGGAAATAGCAGTCATTTTCTGTGCTCAAAATGGAGGGTTTTGCCTGGGAAGAAATGATTTGGAGGCCAGGAAAAGAAATGCAATCCATCTCTGTGATGATAGAATTTCATAGGAAAAGCTTCAATAGACCAATTTGCCCACATAAAGAGCTACAACTTAAGCAGAAGATTGACCCTTTATTAAATCAAATGTTCTTGCATGGATGATAACTCCCACTTACAGAGAATTCACATCTGTAAGTGGGGTGGAAAGGAATCGTCCGGACCAAATCGAACCTTTTTTCGAGCGGCGCCATTTCTTCTGGAGGAAATGACTTTAAGAAAAATATTTTTTATTTGTTTGACTGATGTTTTTTTTTTTTTTTTGGTTTCTTTTTTAAAGAAAATCTCCAATTGAGATGATTAAAAGTTCCCTGAAAGTGGCTTTAGATGTTACCCAACTTGGTTTTCCTGTTGGTTTTTTCCAGGGAAACGCACAAAACAAAGTTCTCTGGGGGACGCAGCATCGCTTGGTAGTGAAGTGGGATTTGTCTTTATGGATTTACCTGGGACTCCAGAGCCTGGATCTTCCCCTCCAACTCTTTGATTTTCTCTTCTTTCTTTTGAGACTCGGCCTGAGCCTCCTGCCGAGCACTGAACTCCTCATCAAACTGTTAAAAAAATAAAATAAAATAAAAGATATAAGTATGTCTTTGTGCAGATAACAAACACGTGTACACAGATGTAAACACGCACACACAGGTTGGTGAGCGGCAGGGTGTCTCCAGAGATTGGCCACAGGGCACATCAACAGACAACAAAACACGCTGTCATAGACTCTCCGGCCGATTTCTATTCATAGCGTTTGTAGCCCTAGAGCCCTGTTGTTCTTTGTCTTTGTTTCAGGCCTGGCTTTCATGTAAGTTGATGGATCTAACCTTTGCAGAAACCAAGCCATGTCACTACAATGACTTCACTGGCCCAGCAGGGTGCATGGTGGGACGATGGGATACGCTTCTTAAGAAAAAACCATTCCCAGGACCCCCAGTGGCGTTGTGTGACAGTCGTAATGAGGCTCCGTAACATACGTTATAGCGCTGAAAATAACATGCGGGGGGGTGAAATCGTAAACTTTATTCCTCTCATATGAGTAAAGCTGCAATCCATCGAGCCAATCAAGGAAGTTAATGACTTGCAATTTAAAAAAAAACAAAAAACGTTAAAAAGTGGGAGGCCCATAAAAGTGGTAGGCCTAAAATATCTGAACTTCAATATCAAAACAGTGTACACATAAAAAAGCTGTCTGCTAAAGGAAGAAAGAGACTTAGCCTATCACAGATATCGGAGGAGCTGTAGGGAGAGTGCCTCAGGCCACCACGTTTTTTATAGAGCAGCGAAAGAATGCAAACATTTGGAAAATCATAGAGGCAATTCTCAGGGAACATGTCCTCTATGCATGTGAAATCACTGTCTTTAAGTGACCTGCTGGAGAGAAAATGACAAACACCTCCTCGAAACCATAACCGGAGCAGCAAAAAAGAGGCAATCACACATAACTGTCTTCAAAGTGACCCTGTTTCAGCAACAGACTGAAAATTATTAAAGAGATTCATGAAATGGAGAAACTGACTTTTCTTTTGCGATTGAATGGAGATGTCCATTCACCTTCTTCTACACTGATTTATCCGGCTCAAGGATGTGGAGTCGATCCCAGGTCAAAGTGAGTGAGAGCAGGGGGCGTACACGACGGGTCACCAGTCCATCTGTCTGGCAGCTTGTCCACAGTGTACCCTGCATTCATTCATCCATAGTCTGCTGGGATCGGCTCGAGCACCCCACAAGTTGGATAAAGTGGTTTCGAAGACGGATGGGACGGAGTGCACCAATAAATTAGAAACAAACAAACAAACCAAAAAAATACTTTCCATTGAAGAAAACAAATCCCAGTAAATTATTTGGTTGAATCTGTAAACACTCAACAGTGTTTGGAGTAAAACTAATCTTTTGGCCATTTGGCAACAAAATAAATAAATAATAATAATCAAAATTGGATATCAAAAACACTGAGTCTAAATAAGTGTTCCCCGGTATGGTGCACAAATAAGTATACATCAGAACATCGGTATTGATTCTTGTAATGCTGATACGGATCATGTAGCGTCACAGCCAGGTATTGATCAGGGCATGGAAAATCAATAGCTTGTCTGGGAGCTCTGAGGAAGAAAAAACTTTCCTGATGGGCGCCAGCCAACCAAGGGGGGCTGTTGGAGTGATTAATGCCTCACCTTTTTGGAGTACTCCACGGCCTTCTGCTCACTCTCCTCAACTTTGGCTTTATCCACACACTGATCTACAAGACAAAGACATTCACAGTCAAAACAAGCTTCAAATACACTGTGTTGCACTGTGAGCCTTCAGACTGAGAACAGTCTCTTGTTTTGAAAGCACATTAGAGCTGCATTCAACCTCACCAAGCCTGTTTATTCTGAGAGATATCTTGAAGTGCCCCTAACCCTTTATTAGGCCACATGTCTTCTGTAAATGTATGACAATCTTGAATTAGACTATTAAATAGTTGTGCAAAACAGTGAAGTGAATCGATGCTGCTTTGTTTTGCCTCTTTACTTGATCCAGATAGAGCACCTGATTGACACATGTATCAGGAGACATGTTTGGAAATAACACATACATCTTCAAATATGCATATTCATATTTAGTGTCTGTGTTTTGGCAAATAATACATTGTATAGTATAGAACTGGTACACAATACGGTATAGTTGTCATGTCAAAAAATGGACAGTTGTGGTCTGAGCCGGACGGCGCCACTGTAACATCATTTTCCCCATTATTTCGCCAAACGGTCATCGTGGAATAGCAGACAAACAGATACTCAAGAGATATGCAGAACTTGCAAAATAGAGTTTATACATAAACCAGTCAGATCATGATACGGACTGATTAACGTGTGTTGTTTTCCTCTTTTATATGCATTTGACATTCCATAAATGGTGAGACGGCTCTTGTCTCATCTTCAAAAAGGAAAGCGTTTGGACTTTCTGTAAATAACCACAACTTTTAAGGCAAGCTGGTAACCCGAGTCTGCTTTTTTGTGTTTGTTTGTGAAATACCTCGGGCTCTGTTTTCTACTTTAGTTATTATTTACTTCTGTTAACGCATCAAATGCATACACCCATATAAAGTTTCCCTCAACATAGTCAATCAGTAAAAAGGTTTTGTTTTGAATAATTATATGAAACTGACACATAAAGGACTTTATTCCCACAGACTACAAATTCTTACTGGGATTGATGTTGATGCGCGCCATAAAAAAGCTAATCATGTTTCAAGTTACTAAAACTTCAGTGGCTTCCAAAATATAAATCTCACATTAAGTTATATTTGCATTCACCATCATCTCTTTAAACTGAACTGAATTAATAGATTATGAATGGCCGAGTTCACACAATATATAAAACATGTTCCCCGGATGAGTTAATGCAAACGCAATGTTAAAAAAAAAAAGAAGTGTTGAAATCTGCACATAAATGTGATCCTGACAACAGACAATAAAATGGTTTACTTTAATAGCAAACAAGGTGTCAATGGCAGGAGTGAAGTGACTTTATTTATGACTGCTGTTGCTCAGATTTCAAAACTTTTAATGACGATATGTTGACAAGTCAGAGATCTGCTAGTGAGACAACTCAGATACACAAAGTGGTGTTATTTATCTATTTATTGTTATGGGTCTGTAAGAAAATATCTCCAAACATATTGCAAATAAAACAATATAATATTGTGTGTTTCTCAACAAACACAGCTAATGTATCCGAGATTACTTAACCAGATTACATCCATTAATCATTAATAATTAGATTAGATGGCACGTTGCACAGGGGGATCTCTGGGGGGGATTCGAGAGGTAAATGACAAGCAATCCCCTTCAGAAACACTTTCAACTGTTTCAACTAAATATTGAACTTCATAAACAGATATTCATCTCTACTTCGAGTCTATTGTGTGAAATGAAAAACGATGAAATATTTACCAATCAGCTGGGTGAAATCCACATCTAATCGTTTACTGTAGCCAAAGTCCGGGTCCATGCCATTGCGGTGTAAGACCACCTGAGACACGCATTCCTCGATCACCTTGTAGTACTGGGGCCTTGAGGTCGGGAAACAAAGCAGAGGAATGAGACCAGGCACAGAAAGATATGAGCGACACAAACCCTACAAGGCTAATTAACCACAAATGATTCTCTTATCCGAGCTAGAGGTCACAAAATGCCATGTCAAAAAGGTTGCTGCTGCAGGAAATAGGCACCCCATTAAATTCGATCACCTGCATCACCCCCATCGTGAAATTAGCAGATTAATGGGTACACACAACCCAAGTATGTGTTAGTCTGTCCGCTTCAAGGTGACTGACGGTAGTCAAGGCTACGCTTGCCCTCTTGCATAATTCGCAATCATCTTTGCCAATTAGAGCGACCATAAAAACTGAAATGTAAATCTAATCAGTGTAACGTGTGTAATTGAAAGCACAATGACCGGGAAAACATGTCAGCCAGTTAGAAGTGTGACTGAGTGCTCGGTTGCTGTCGAGCAGGGTCTGCGAATCAACCCAAGTCCAATTCCACCACACAGGTTGGTGTGTGACCTTTTCTCTGTAACATTATCAACTTTAATTGCAAGTGACATTTAGCAAATACAATGCCAGCTTAAGCTGAGCTCCACACCAGGAAATAATTATTTTCTAAGCCGACGTTAACCAGAAGTTTAAATTCACCACAGAAACAGATGCTTTTTTTTTTTTTTTAATTGAATTATTATTCGTCTAAAGACTCCTAATGATGCTCACAAATTGGCCCTGAAATAAAAAGAATAAAAATACCCTGAACTAACAAAGTTGAGGGAGATTATGGGTCTGAGCAACTAATTGTATTAATTTCATTAATTTGAGAATAAAGTCATAATACTGATCATAATACTGATTTAACGGTGTGAAATGTAAGATCTGAATGCCTTAGTATCATATCAACCTCTTAAGAAGCTTTGTTAAATAGCATACGTTGCAGGCAGTGTGAAACTCAGCACATGACTCCAAATACATCTTCTGATTATGTACATTTAATCTACATAATGTCTTCAAAAAAACTTTCTTTACAATTTCCAACTTTTCTGTATAATTCTACTCAGCAGACCTACCACAGTATCTGAGGTATGATTGAGAGGTTTTTTTTAGCTGCTTTAGATTGTCCACTTGGTTTATTTGATGAATAAATGAATATCAGACGATGCCCAAAAGCCTGAGATTTTATGACAACTTTGATCCAGATAAGGAGCTCGGAGTGAGATCAAAGCGCAGCCGTCTGATGACTCTGCGTGAAAGCGTCGAGGGGAACATTAACATTGCTAAAATGTAGTAACTGATTTTGGCAGGCAGAACTGTGAACAAAGCGTCTGTTGCCAGGTGGGTGAATTTTGTTCTGAAAGACTAAAAAAAAAAAGAAGGGGGGGGGGGGGGGGGGGTTACATAGTCTAAGCATGTATGTGATGAAGATTGCTCTGTAACAATCAAACACAGAAAGGGAAAAAAGTTTATTTCTGAGACTTTAACTGTTGCCTTTAAAATCCAAAGGCTACATTCTGATGGTACCTTGTGGGTGGACAGACCACATCACGTTAGGAACGGAAAAAGAAAAAAATGAAAGACGAAAAAATCCCGAGCCAAAGCAAATAAGAATATATCAGCATTTAGGTGCACTGTTTTGAAAGCATGAAATGCCATACATTAAGCCTGAGCTGGTGGATTCGCCCACTCATGACTGGAACAAGCTACTGAAAGCTCACACATCGCCCTGCGTGGCTTAAGCGCTGTGGCACTCAGCTTACAACTGTCATCAATGTACACCACGTTATTATCTCAATAAGCCGCCCTATTTTCCCTTCGTCCTCCATCCTCCGACGCCACCAAACAGATATGGGCTGGGCTGGAGATAACTGGAGACGGAGAGAGTGACCCAGAACTGTCAGGTCCCTCCACAGTGAGCGGGGCTGGGCTCCAGAAGCAAGCATATGTCCCCTGTATCATTCCCCACCTCTTCTTTTACTCTGGCACCTTCATTTCTTCCAGTGATGGCTTGCAGTGCGGCACAGCCCCAGCCACTTGATCCAGCTCTGCTCCACATAACCAGTGTAATCCCCATATCACCCGGCTCCAAAAGAGCAGATCTGCTCTATATTTACTGGGTGGGTTTGATGTGCTCCCATTCATTAAGCTTGCAGTGAGAGATTAATTATCAAAAATAAACCAAGCCCCGGAGGGTTGGAAAACAAATAACGTGTAAGGACGAATTACAGTAGACGGAGCAGTTTTCCCACCACAGACGGTCTTATTATTAGAATAGCAATTATAATATTTAATGAATTAGCATTTAATATTGTTATTTAACAGATGGATCAAGGTACCGAGACGTTTGAAATAAATACAATGGCAACAAGTTGGTCTCATACTTCAGATAGGATATAATGAGTACACATGCATTCCTTTGATCATGAAGCCAAACCTTCACACAGCACAACCTCAGCTAAGACTGCCAGCATTAAATGATTTGAACTGGAACCACACAATGCTATCCGACCTCCCACGTTGTTTTTGTTTCATCTCGTGGAAAAGCAGTATATGTGCTGTACGATTGCACATTCACCCACTTTTAAGCGCAACCTGGAAAGCTGGCAAAGACAGGAGGGGGAAAGAAAAAAAAAAAGACAAATAGTATCTATTGGAAATAGCTGCATGCACTGTAGTACTGCATCTTCCATCATCCCAAATCCACAGCAGTGATATATGGAAAATAAAATGCCTCAGTCATCACCCTCTTCTAGTGTTAATGTTAGGAGGTACAAAAGTGCTTGATACGCCTTGCATTTGCTATGAAGGAGGAAAAAAAAAAAAGAAAATATAAAAACATCAAAAACAGACTTTTAAAAATACCATCCGTCTTATTTTTTTTGAGAATTGGTACTGATCCTTTCTCATTCCTGGCTTATAGAGGCGGACATGGACACTGGAGCAGAGGTGGACATGGCAATACTAGATGGTTAATGCGAATTCTATTTCTCACTTCCTCTGTATAGATGAAGAATACATAATTCATAACTCCAAGGGAACAGCAACTTGTCTACGGTAAATTCATCTTCTTCCTCTCATCCTACGTTCATCTTCAAACTTTCTTTTTAGAGTTTTATTTCCTCAAAAAAAATCTCTGACAAACTGACAAATGTATCATTGTCAGTCCGTTCAGATGGGTGGTGACCCTCCATCACAGCCTCTGACACACTGACGGAGCACAAACTCCACCATTTAAAAATCAGTAATAATTTGAAATAACAAAACATAACTTGTTTGACCATTTATTACTATTATCTATTCTGTTTTAGCTTTAAAAAGTTTTTGTTACAAAATAAGAGCACGCCATTCTTGTGCTGCAGACTAATTGTGGCTGCAAGCTATTTTCAGTCTGCAGTACAGAGTGTGATATACTGCACAGCGACGATGCATCTAATGAAGGGTGTGGCAGAGGTCAGTGAGGCACTTCTTCCATACAGGATCAAGTAACGAGGCGTTCTTTATAACGTTTTTTAACTCCTATCTTTACTTCAAGCTCAGCAAATGCAAAGCTGCGAAAGGTCGAACACATCAATTCTCAGTACAGAACCGCAACTTCACAATTACAGCAACAGCTTTTTCTTTTTTTTTTCAACTGGCATCGGATTGAAAGTAGATTAAAGGTAATTACAGAGAAAATGTCTTTTAAAAAGTGTGGAAGAGATGGGGAAAAAAATTAGGAAATGTTGACAGCATTTTCCACGTCAACCACGCCCATTTCAAATGACTTACCAATCACACGACAGAAAAAAAGTTTCTACGAGATGATGTGTCGAGGAAAGGTTACGACATCAGGGCGTCAAGACAAAACAATCACATCATTCTGTTCTTGCTGAGTATATATCGACATTAATTACACAACAGAGGGTCAAATAAATGTTATCCATTTGATTATTGATATTTACATAACTTAAGAAAGAAAACTTTGGATTTAATTGAATTTTACTAAATGCACCTCACATGTGCAAGTTGGATGTGCATTAATAGTCGATTCATTTGGCAGTGTTCCATAAGAAGAGAAAAAAACTGTTTAGGAACAATTATTTGGCACAGATTAAGAGAGAAAAACAAACTGTCCATTCAAGCAGTACAGAAACTGAAAACTGGAGTCTTGAATCTGTCGGAGATGACGTGATAATGATTACAATTCGTAGCCAGGAAATCCTTACTGTGTGGAACTTCATTTCGTTATCATTTCAACATTGCATGTCATTTCCGGCAGGCCGATTTAGATCGTCTAGCGGACCAGTTTTGGACCATGGGCCATATGTTTGACTGTCAATTGTGTCTCAGCTCCATGAACAGTTTTCGAAAACAGACATTTACATACAATTGCTCTCAATCTTGAAGGGATTTTAAAAAATGTTTAAACATGAAAAACATTTTAACTGGATTTCAAGACAGTCAAGCACAGACAGATCGACCGACAAACCCACAGGGCCAGTGAGTTAACACCAGCTTACCAATAAATTCACGGTGATGTATCAGCTGTTTTTTTTGTATCTCTTAATAAAAATCAAAAAGCCTGAAAGCTAAAAAAAAAAAAATGTTTTATAAAAAAATAAGGAGCTATATGAAGTCATAAGTCAATACGAGACCAGCAGATTGTTAAACCAACAGCAAAGGTACTTACCTGATGTAATAGTCGTTCCTGATGAGCAATAGGTGCTGAAGGATGGACAGGAAGTATGTCTCTGAGCCGGTGTCTCTCACCATGTTGGACAGGAGATGGTACACCTCACTCATATCAGTACAGGAGCAACGTTAAGAAAAACAACTTTACCCAGTTTAGTTTTTAAAGTTTTGTTTTAACTTTGCACTTGAGGTTAATCTATGGAGAAGACTCTTAATTTGAGTTTATTATTCACATGCATTTATCTCCTGTAAACATTTCAAATTGTATTACTTGTCTTTTTCATTATAAGTATTCCTTTTCCTCGGTACTGCAGCTCGGGCTGTCTGACAGGTATCACATTGCAAAAGCAAACAGAGATGTGATTCCTCTTATTCATTCACTCTCAGGGGAGCTAAAACAGTATAAGCAGCTGAGTCGAGGAAAGGAGAGGAGAGGAGAGGGATTGGCGATGAAGAGCGCTCCCTCTGGTTTACCTGTCACTCCACACCTTTCAAGATAGAGGAAATTAATTATGTGAAAAATTTGCCAGTTTGAAAGTTAACTGATGGGGATCCAATCATTCACAGGGCAAAAATATGGCTGAGGTTCAAGCTCTCAGAGTGAAGCTGACATGTGCTCAGGAGCAAAAATTCCAGTTATTAAATTTGCAAAAGCTATTGATTATGTGTCTTGGGTTTGCTTTCCCCGGGAGGAAGTAGTGATGGCTTTGACATCTAAAACAGATGTTAAATCAGGCAGTATTACTTTTTATTCCGTGTGTATAAACATCCTACACCATGAGGACTTGTTTCGGTTGAAGATGTGTCTTACTCAGGGAGAAGCTAAATATTTGATGCTGGAATTAAATAACAATGAATGAACAACACTCTCCGGCCATTCATTATGTTCAACAGTCGTACGAGAAAGTTTGTTTTTGTTTTTAACTTTGGCTGAGGTAAACACAGACAATTCAGTATAACTAAATGTTGGTTTTCAAGGTTTTATAAAATACCGAGAAGTGTTTCCACTACGTCATCCTGTTAAAACACATGAGAGATGAAGAATGTCAAGCAAAATTGAACAATATCATCTTTATAAAGGCAGAATTTATGAAAGAGCCTTCAGACAGAGTAATATCAGATACTAAAGGTGTACCTAACGGAGTGGCGAGTGAGTGTGTTACACATAAAGACATGTTCGTAGTTAATTTCTGAGGAAAGGTTAATTATAGAAAATATTCCATTTGTGTTTCACAGACATATAATTGTGTTGTGAAATTGCAGATTTTATGGCGTGAAAAACTGAGGAAAATGAATGGTGCTGATTTAATTGGTTGCTTAAATTTTTTGATTTTCCCTTGCACAATAAACATTTCAGGTAAAAAATGCAGAAAACGGTAGGTTGTGCTGTTAAAGCCTGAAAACCTGATCGCTGTCGGAACCTGATGCTGTGAGGTAAAATATTTACACAGAGCAGCACACTGACAGGAATGATATCCATTGACATTTGCAGCCCCTGTATCACCATATTTTCTACTCCCCTGTCCTCCTGATTCTGGTACAGACAGTGACACGCGCATGCAAAAAGCTAATTTATAGTCGTGAGTTGTGGCTGTGCTTACTATCATCTATACAAAACAATCTGCTGGCGCTGCAGTTGGAGCGGATCGATTCTTTTAAATACTGTTTGACACATTTCTTATTCATTTCAACAATGCCTGTAATTAAACTCTCTATCCCGTATCAAATTTTTAGAGAAACAGGGATGGGAATACCGGCTCCTCTAAAGTATCATTTCCCTCCCTTGCATTAGCAGAGTATGAAGCCTGGGAGAATTACCAATCCTGTGAGATTCAATTATAGCCTCACCACAGCGGCATTTGAGAGGACATGAGAAGGAGCTCACACTGGGAAACTATCCAAGTAGCTTCATCTATCACTAAACTGCAGACATAAACCTAATGTAAAATGCCAATCTACTCAATGGCAGCTACTCCACGCTCTCTTTCCCACTTTTTGTCTCGCTCTCTCTCGACGTTCTCTCTCTCCAAATAATGAATAAACATGAGTGGCAGGAGAGTGTGATGTAGGCCAGTCAGTGGTGGGGTCAATCAATCACCATTCCACAGCTCATTAATATTTATTAGGGGCCTGGAGTCACCTCCTCGGCACCTGGACCTGCGCCGGACACAGAGGAGATGAGCCACTTCAGGTTAATATTCATGAAATTGTCGGGAGAAACAAGACACATGTGCAATGCTCAGGTAGTAGGAGCATTATCTGTGTGGCGTAATGCTTACAGCTGTGTGTGTGCATGTGGGTGTGTGTGCTCTGCAAGCCGAGCAACAGAAAGTAGCCCAGGCATTCGAATCTCGCCCATACCTCAGAGATCAATACCACATTGTCCTTGGAAACAAACATTGGGACCTCTCATTGGTGAACCTACTCAAGCACATCATTAATCTAGGTGCACTTTTCTTTTTTGTTATTTAACTCTCTCTCTCCATCTTGTCACACACATCCACACTTCCACGACCTCCTCCCCTCAGCTACATGTGTCAACAGGAACTGTCACTCAGCAGCAGCACTTTGTGCCTGTACAAGAACTGTGGGATTTGGTGGAAGAAAAAGGTTGTGGGAATGAACATCTGCATAACAATGTCACCAGTCTGGTTTGTCTGCTCACAATGTCAGCCATTCATACATAGCCTCGGAGAAGATTTGTGAATTATTAAAAGGTTCTTTTTCTGGGGTGCTTGAAGAAGTTTCCAACTTGGGATTAAATTACTCTACACCCTAATAACTTCTACTCAGAATGTCAAGAGTTCGGTGGACATTCGCAGAGGTCAAAACATACCTTTACAGAAACAAGAGCTGGCAATACCTGGACAGAATAAAACTCACCCAAATCACACCAAATACGGCATTTGAAATTATCATTATTGCCTGCATTGCATGATAAATAGTCAGACTATCTTGGACATGCCAATGTGATATCCTCCTCTTGAGCCTATAGTCCTCTTTAATCTAAAACTAACAGTCGAGAGACTAAAATGAAAGTGGAAAGGAGCTTGAGAGGGGGAAGTAAATAAAGAGAAGAGTTAGGGGGTCAGAGGTTAAGATGACAGGGTTATTTACCTGGTACACCTGGCTCGAAATGGAGTCATATATTGTGCTCTGACTCCTCTAATCCCTCTCTAATGAACAAAGCCACGAGGGGGCTTTAGCCGATGAAGCTCAACCAAACCCACAATATACACTCATCTCATCCCTCATTGCTAGTTATGCAGCCCTCTTCATCTGTATTCACATGTGAGGAGGACGAAAAGGATATTCCATCTCAGCGCGGATGTCATCTAGGCGGTGGGAGAGTTCAATCGAGTCCTCCTCCTTGTTCTCGTTGAATACCCTCAGCTGGATGTCGAGCTCCTCCGTCTCCTTTAGCTCCTACAAAGTGTTAGGTGTAGAGTAGATAGTTGGGAGAGTGTTATAACTTTACAAAAGGTCATCTTCCAGTGTAAATTATGATAAAGAGTACCTACAGGATGCAGTGTGTAACAATTTAGAGCCGTAGTCTTTGAGCTGGATAATAATTGTCACCCTGCTCTATATTACTGTTAGGTAGATCTATTTGAAAAATCTGTGGCTCCCGAATATTAGTATCCTTGTTCCAGCTGGACAGAAAACAGGGAACTGAGATGCCCTGAACCTTCTCACTAAGTATTCCAGACAGTCCCAATTCCTGCACACCTGTTCCAGCCACAAGGGGCTACTGGGGCTGCTCTTTACCTCTTCTCTATGAATCACCTGCAGCAGAGTTTACAGACGGAGACAGGGCCAAATGTAACCCAATTTCTGCAGGTATCAATCACCCTGCGCCGTTTTTTGGGTGCACCATCTGTCTTCAGCAAGAAACACTTGTTCGGAGGTGCACAATGGCACAGAAAAAAAAAGGGGGGGGGGGTGTAGAAGAGGAGAGCCAAATACATGCATCAAGGACTTTAAGAACAAAACAAATCATACTTTCTGTTTAGCAGAGTTCACAGTTTCTTTGCCAACAGCTACAGCGACTCCTGAGGATAACTCATAATTAGATGAAAGAGAGTCAGTTTGAGTGTCGGCATTAAAAGCGGTAAATGTGGCATTCATAAATGACTGTACACCGAGAGTCTTCCATATCAGGGGGCAGAATTGAAGATAATTAAAGTAATGACAGTAATAATCAACAAGAGCAGCTGGGATGACTTATTAACAACTGGCTCCGTGACATGTTCACCCCACTTGCGACAAATGAGAGCTTGAGTGATGAGTCGGAGCCTGTTTGCCTTCGGCTCATGTGAAGATGTGTAAGGTTGCCAATAATGACGCCTGTGAGATGAGGTGTTAGCACTCCATCACACTTGGCTCAAGCTTCCACGACTAGTAATTCAATTAAATACAATTATTCTTACTTGTATCAGTTGTGTGATGTGATTCCTTTGATTTGCTGAAACTTACTTAGTGTTTAATCATGGCTTTGATTGATATGTGCAAATCTAATTTTGACAACCTTAAAGCAGGCAAAGCCTGATGCACCTCTGTACCTGGAACTTTGGACCCCAAGTTGGGAACAGCTGTGAGAGAGTCTCAGCAGTAATTTGAACAAAACCTACCTCTGCTTGTGATAACAAAGACATCTTCATCCATCACCATGTTCTAAATTACCATATGTTTACTATACGGTCCAAGTTTAAATACCTGATTTACCTGATTTATCTGGCAGACTAAACAGGGTAAACATCTTGTACACATTTTCAAGACAAAATCAGCAAATCATGATTCGTGCATGGAAATAACACAACCATTGTCTCGGCGAGTCTGATTACTCACAGGAAGGATCTTCTTGAGGCCACATCTTAAAAATTCATTGCGTAGATGTATCCGGAAATCCAGGTCATCGGGGGAGGTGACCAGGGCATTGATCAGCTGCATGCAAGCGACCTGCAATGCATACACACGAAGATAAAGAAAAATAGAGAATCAACGAAAGGCATATAAAAAAGATGTAGCTATCAAAAATCATACAAATCATTTTAATATATATTGTGTGGAATATGTCACATTAATATCGGTTTTGGAGTCATTGTTTGCTCGTCCTCTGATGTCTCTCCTCAAGAGCCAAAGTTGAGAAAGATATTTCAGTAAGAAGAAGAGAAAGACAAAGGCAGACAGAGACCAGGCCACAAAAAAAAATAAAAAATAAAAGGCAAGAGCACAGTTCTCGTCTGTCTATAGACTAGATGTGCATTATTAATGGATTCACTGGTAAAGAAAAAGCTTTAATGTGTGTTTGTGTGTGTGCTGGGTGGGTGGGTTGATGTGGGAGTTGAAGAGGAAATCACTGATGAATTATAATGAGTAGTAAGGTGTTTCAGGGGAGTAGGCCGTGAAAAAGATAGTAGTCCTTGGACAGACAATCGATAGCAGGCTGAAGGATTCCCATGAACGATGTGAAATGCTGCCTCCTGAAACCTTGAACCTGGACTGGTATTGATACGAACCACAGTTATGCGGATTCTCTGTAGTGTCATGGGTCGGCCTTATTATTCTTTTT
Source organism: Lipophrys pholis (assembly GCF_963383615.2). Classification (NCBI taxonomy): domain Eukaryota; kingdom Metazoa; phylum Chordata; class Actinopteri; order Blenniiformes; family Blenniidae; genus Lipophrys; species Lipophrys pholis. The sequence goes on along the minus strand of NC_137629.1, from coordinate 5,794,926 downwards.
AGGGTTCAAAATTGTTGGCTGGCCTGATAGTCTTAAAAAAAAAATGCATGCGTGGATATATGTGGGTAAAGGAAATGTATCACGCAGCAGGAAGTTGTTAAATACAAATATTCAATAACCCTCAATTCTTCACCGAGTGAAAAACACAGTGGTAGCGACTCGAAGATTAAAGCATTCATTTTCCCTTTCTTTTACGAGAAGAATTCAAGCAGCATAGCGACAAATGCATGTGTATCCAGTTCCAGAGTGAAAATGCAGGAGAATTGTATGATGCACACGGTACAGCGGATAATCTCTTGGGAGAGCACAAGCTGGTTGCATTAAAAGATGCACCGCGACTCTGCCACCAGTGCCAGAAACATGGCAGGTTGCTTCGTGTTTGAAAAGAAGCTTGAGGGCCTCGAAATAAGATCTGTGCACTGAAACCTGACATTTTACTGTATCCACCAGAGGCCAGACACATAAAAGAAACTCCACCAAATCTTCACAGAACGTATGTGAGTGAAGAAAGCCACGGAGCTCATGAAAAATGCTTTCACTTCTCCTGCATACAGATTGATACTTATATCAAGCACCTCAGACATACCTCAGCTATGTATTGTGGAGCGGGAAGCAGTTTTTTTTTTTATTGTTTTTTCTTATTTTGGTGTGTGTGTGTGTGTGTGTGTGTGTGTGTGTGTGTGTGTGTGTGTGTGTGTGTGTGTGTGTGTGTGTGTGTGTGTGTGTGTGTGTGGTGGTGGGGGGACAATCTGTGTAGGGCTTAGAGAAAAGCTGTGATGGCACAGGGAGGGGCTCCAAACACCGTAATTAAAAGTGGCACAGCCGGGACATTTCTCAAGTTGAAATTCTGAGTTTCTCTTGTGCTCAGTAGACGAGTAAAGACTGAAGTAGGGTAAAAACACATTTTAATCACATTAGCAGAGTGTAGTTCTGTAGCCCATCACAGGTTTTGGATAAAAAGTCTATTAATTTCCCCGAACCCCCTGCATCAGCAAAGCATTTTAATTTACTTCACAATTAGTGGGGCTTCATTTCATTAATGGCAAAATTTAAAGGAAAAACAACAGCCTCCTAATAAAAGAATATCTACTTTCTCCTCTAGCACCCGCCTCATCAGTTTCCTTCATGACTTTTCCTTCATGACTTTTCAATCCCTGCAGCTAAACTAATTCCTTAAGTAATCCCCCGCTTTTGGCTTCGCGAAAAACACGTTTTAAGTGGTGGTGTTGTTACTGCTATTATGTAGTTTTCCTTCTGCTGGGGAAAACTAGTGAAAATGAGTAGAGGTGTAGCGCTTCAGTTGCCCTTTCACACGGATTCCTCCGAGACCTAACTTGACAGCAACATCAAAAAAAATAAAAAAAAGGCAGGAGAAAGTGTTTGTAAGATGTGAGGAAAAAATGAGTAAGGTGGTGAAAGTAAGAGAAAATGAGAGCTGGTAGGAAGGAAGACTCGAACCGTAGAGGAGCTCAAGACCATTTGTTGTGTGTGTGGAGGGGATCTGGCTGTCAATAAGGCAGGTGGCTTTGATTAAAGTGAAAGTCAATGGAGTGTATTCCCATATCCCTGCGATCACATCCCATCTGACACTCGGGGCTCTGAGCGGTTCACAAGTGGACGCAAAGACAGGAACGATTGAAAGCAGCTGAGAACAGCTGAGGCTCAGGAACGATAGAACCAGGGGTAACTTAAAAGTCAATTTTGGGACCTGCACGTTTTAAATGCGGTTAGTGCTGTTGACTTCGTGTCTGATTCCCGGGATCTTTCTGTGCGGCATGTTGACCTGACCCTGTGCATTCAATGTTTTTTTGTCTGGGAGCTTCAGTTTCCTCCTTCAATCTAACGAAATGTGGTTTAAGTCAGTTGGTGAATCTAAATTGCCTGAAGTTGTGAATGTGTTTGTGACTATGATGTTTTAGCTTTATGATGAAGATACTGTGAATTTCAGTCAATTAGAAGACCCTCAATTTGACGAAGACTATATAGAAGATGGTAATGGTGAGACAATGTGTCCACTGTAGTTCACTGTACAAGACACTAATTGTTTTTAGATTCTCTTGCAGTGTCAGTTTGCATCACCAAAGACGACTTTCTGCCAAGCGTATTACAGCATAATGGTATCCTCGTAAAATAGTCAAGATGATTAAGGTCACTTTCATTTATCAAAGTAAATAAAATGTAAAAAAAAAAAAAAAAAGTGTAGTGATGAATGTGATCTGAATATTACAAGTTTTGGAATTTCCATGTGTGTGTGTGTATGTGTCCAGTTATTCACCTGGAGTTGCTGGGCCTCGTGGTTCTCCAGTCCCTCCACAATTGGAGCAAATCTCTCTTTATTGTTCCGCTCTGCAGCGATTGTCATGGCAGCTAAAATCTTATCCAGGCTGGAAGAAAACCGAGAACAGGGGAGCAAGCAAACACAAAAGTCAACAAACACTTTTATCATCTCTCTGACAGGACATTTGCTCACAATTTTTTTGGCTCAAACACCATGTATCTCATCCTCCCACTTGTGTCGCTGCGGACATTTACTCACCCCCCCTTTGGTCACTGACAAATGCTACTGTTTCTTTGTATGCAATGCACTCCATTATTTCCGCAGTATCCAATTTTGATTTGATCTCGTTGTTACTAAGGTGATGCTTGAAAAGAACCTGGGCTTAACAGCAAATGTATGCAGTTGTCAAAGCAACTGTGTAAGTGAGTATTTAGCTGGGTGAGAAGGGGTGCAAATGAGTGGAGGGACAGCCAGACTAATGTTCACATACTTCTATTGTGAAGGTAGGCTTGATTGGAGCCCTTGTAAAGGCTCGAGGCACATAAGGTAAATGGAAGATTGGACAAATGTTGCCCCTAAATGGTGACACAATAAGATAATTCCCTGCAACACATAAAAACAGCAATAAAATTGAATCGATGTCTTATGAGTGGTAATGTGAACAGTAATTTACAATATGTGAACATGATAATTGGCAGCAGGTGGTCTCTGCACCCGCAAGGCCGAAGTCACTGTTCTCTTCATCAGTTCGGTGACAAAGCAGCTCCTCGATGCCCATCCGTCCTTCTCTTGTGGGGACGAAACAGCTCTTCACCTGGTCTACAAATTCTGTCTGCTTTTTGTTTATTCACTTCTTCCCCAGACTCATTCATTCAGTGAGGAAAATGTCAAGTTATCTATGAACAAGCATGTATGATCACATGTGCTCCATAAGGTACCTTCTATTAACCAAACAGTAGCTCTGTGTGTGTGTGTGTGTGTGTGTGTGTGTGTGTGTGTGTGTGTGTGTGTGTGTGTGTGTGTGTGTGTGTGTGTGTGTGTGTGTGTGTGTGTGTGTGTGTGTGTGGGCGCGCGCGCGCGACTGACACGGAGATAAATAGAAGGGCCGCACTGTGTGATAGAGGTTACAAAGTCACAGGCGAACACAGGGGGCTGCATACTGAGCAGCCTTAGAGCCGGTTCAGACGACACTTCAAAACAGGCAAGATAGATCTGCTTAACTTGTCGTGTTCCCTTTTGATTCTGTCAGCTGAAGTGGGTGTTGAACATGAGCCAGCGTCGTCACAACATTGGCTGGCGGGGAAGTTTCTGAGAGCAGGAAGTGACACCTCAGCTCCTTTGCCTGTCATTCCTCCAGGATGTGGACATTTTAATGCAAGCCTATGATCATGGCGAAGATCGGCATGTTTACTTCCACCTATTCCTGAATACTTTGAGTGACACGAGTAGGAGACACAAATTGAGGGCGGCTTTACCACCCCTTATCATCTAAATAGTAGTGTTTGCATGCAAAATGTATCTGTACGGTGAGGTGGTGTCTGAACAGAAGATACTGTTGGTCTAATGATTTATTACGACTATATGAAGGCATTCATGACATACAATTGGTAATGCATTTATTTTCAAAAGTAATGATATAATATTATATAAATCTGACTCCAGCAATGATCTACATTATAAAAATACTTTGAACAGATAGACGAGTATCAATTTATGAATTAAATGAGGAATATACGGATGGATGAGTGGTCATGCTTTTCATCACAGTTTTGTGTGTCTAACTCTGGTACTTACATAAATCTTGTTTAGGACTTTCACAAAAGAAATCTTGATCTCAACATCAAGTCTTGGTTTAAAAAAAAAGGCAGAAAAAAACCAACCTGTTAAGTGTGGCCAACTAATGAGGCTGCTATGGGACTAGTTTAGTGAGTTTTTAGCTCACGTGTTTGACCGAACAATAATCCCTTTCCACAGCAAACACAACATTCCAATAACTTCACTGTGATTAATAACAATAAAAGATAATGTCAGTATTTATTATAGATTTACCGGCCCTAGTGCCCAGGTATTGTACATCCAGGCACAGTTTAGTGGAATATTTAAACGGAACAAGGTCTTTGTTAATCGTATTAGCTTCACCTGCGCTTTTCCTGCTATGACGAATTGCAATGTCTACCGAGAAAAAGGTCTATTAGAGGAGAAGCGGCTCATGCAATTAGCCTAAACATTGTATCTAAAGATTTATTAGCATGGATTTATTATCCTAAATGAAAATGCTCGGCTCAATGTATTCAAATATTTTTGAGCAAAAAATATTGTAAAAAATCACTACAATTCTAAGGAAAAACAAATGCCTATATTTGGGTTTTTTGGGTTATTATTTGTTAATAAAAAAAAAGACTGTATAGTGAATATGCATATATATTCAGAAGTAGCAGCTAAATATGAATGTATGTAACCATTAAAACACCTGTCGCGCTCCGGTCCTGGAGGGTCGCAGCCCTCCTTGTTTCAACATGGCTGATTGCAATGAGTGGCTCATAATCAGACATTGTGCTGAACTCAGTGACGGCACCATCATGAGAATCAGTTGTGTTAAAGAAGGAAGACACAGAAAACATGCAGGGCTGCGGCCCTCCAGGATCTGAGTTTGACACCCCTGCATTAAAAGATACTAAAATTAGATAAAGAACCTCACAGAAAATAGCAATGTAGTTAAAACCCATCGACATTTTGCAAAACCATGCACAGTGAGGGTCAGAACGACAAGTGGGTGAGTCGACATGGATGGTAGGAGATATTAGAGACATTGCTGAACTCAGCTCCTCCAAAAAGAATTTGTGGGTTTGTTTGTTTCCAGCACTGCATACAGACTGACTTTGAAGTGCCATTGTTATTCTAGTCTGGCCCTGTGGGAAACAATAAAAAACACTCCCCTAAATCCAATTTATAAGCTGTCAGCCAGGTTGTGTCTGTGGCAAACTACACTGAGTAGTTCAACACATTAAACAGACTAAACTGTATCATCAGACCATGTGACCCACCAGAGACTTCTGCACTGTCTGCGGTCATCTGGAAATGTAGTTTAGCCTCACAGTGGGTAATCATATATGCACAGAGCGCTATCTCTGTAAGAGTACATGCTACCCACTGGGAGAAGATTGAAGCAATACTAATGTTACAGTGTTCTCCTTCCCTCTTGCTGTTTCAGAAACATTAGCGCTTGTAAACATAGCAGAGATGTACCATATGTCTTTCATTCTTATACGTCTTTCGTTTTTTTTATGAGCTGAAAACATTTTTGCACTGCTTCTATATCAACTTTGACTCCCTGAGAAAGATAAGAAAGAAAAAAAAAACCCTACTCTGCTCCTGTCTGAATACTGATAACAGCCAAAAGAACTGAAAGTTGAGATCAGTGGTTTCCAGCCCTGGGTCTGAGCCCCCCCCTTCGAGGAGCTCCACAGAAAACCTGGGCCCCACGAAAAACACAACAGGGCACTTTCTAGAAAACCTCTGGTTTCTTTTATATGTTAGCAAGAATGGGCCACCAGGGTTTGGCTTCACTGTAAAGTTTTGGCAAATCATATATCAGAGAGGGGATTCATTCCCTTTTCGTGAGGCGGGAGTAGACCGTGGGATTTTAGCTGTTTCAGACAAAAGAGAAGCTATTGTGGCATACATTTGAATGTGGCCTAAAATATCTGTCCATGGATGTCTGATGTCGCATCTGTGCCATAGTCAACAATTCCCAAAGAGATGAACACAGCTTCCTTTAATTATTAAGGAATTGTAAGTAGCTATCATTTACGTATTAGTAATGTTTTGCAGTCAAACTTTTGTACCAACGTGTGTCAAATCCATGTCAAAATCCTTGCAAATGTCTTTCATCTTCTAGTTTTTATCCAAATGGTGCAGTTACAAAGGTGCCATTTAGACAACAACGTTTCAAGTGAAAACATATCGTTCTTGTGTTTTCGTGACAGAAAAGTTTCACACTTAGCACACAGCTCACAGTTTAGCATTTTGAAAATGATGTCTGTTTACATGGAAACAGCAGAAACGCTGAAAACGAGGTACTTTTCATGTTGGTTGTTTTTGTAATGAAACCACACTGTGCGCGGAGAACAGTACACCATTAACATTAACAATGGCGAGTACACAGACATTTGTATGGACAGAGTTGGATTGCTATTAAGGTGACTCAACCATAAAACTACCAAATCCTGGGAGAATATGGACTGGCAGTCGTGATACTTTGGAGGAAACAGTGTCATTGTCCATCTAGTTAAGTGCTATTTACGACCACCGAGGTGCACATGCACAGGAGCAGTACTTCCTCTGTGTACACAGAGACGGAGTCTGAGCAACTTCATAAAGTTGCGTTTTCGCCGTTCCTGACAGTGAGAGTGTTTTCTGAAAAGTTCTACAAGGTTGTAAACATTGTCATGCAAACAGGCCCAAAGAGCACAGTAATGTGCAATGACAATAAAGACCTTATCTTATCTATCTTAGTAAGTAATAATCTTGTAAGACTGCTAAAAGCCTTTAGATAATGTATTTTGATACTGTCTGAGCCTTTAGAGACAATCTGAGGGGGTTAAAGGTGAATAAAAGCTGTAAATGACTAGTTGACATCATCTTTGTCCAAAGGATACCTTTAGCCATCTAGCATCGGAGATTATCATTGTTCTTTTGTGTGTGAACTTTATAGTTGAATGCCGTTTTGCAGTCTGTGCACAGGGAGATTATAAGGGAGAAAAAATATATATTTTTTTTACATTCTTGAATACCTCGTCTGATGCTTTCAACACCGTAAATTAAGTTTCATTCACATTCATTTCATTTGAAATTCAGCAATCCTGCAAATTACACCACAGCTCCCTATTTCATGTAGTGACCCTTAAACTGTGACAAATTCATTCTCTTCCTTCAGATGGCGTAGAGATGAGTGAGTGATTGAGCGTACAAAAGGCCATCCATACAAGTGCCTGTGATGTGGGAGAACGAGTGTGACAAATGATCGGGTTAATCTACATTCGACTTACATGTTTTCCTCTCCAATAATACAGAAGGCAGAGAGGATTTTGACGATCTCCGTCATCATGTTGGTCTGTTTGGGGTCGATCGCTCGTGCCAGCAGCAACAAGCTCCGCTCATCTCCCAGGATTCTTTGCAGTCCATACTGTGAGAAACAAGAGGGGCAGAAGCAAAATAAAGAAATGGTCCACTGGGCCTGAATTAATGAGAGCATTTGGGATCCATGAGGAACTTCCACCTCTGGTAAAAAATGGATTTTAGAAAAAAAAAAAAAAAGCTTTCATGTACGTAAGTTATAGTTAGCCTTAATTTTCTTTTAAGGAGGGACAACGAGGCCATGGGAGAAAATGGAGACGGTGATGAATTAATTCAATTCAGGACAGGACTACAGGGACAAATACTTATAGTCTCCCGTACGTTTTAGTCTTCCCACAAACTGAAGGAATGGGCCGAGATGACCACGTGTGGGGATTAAGTCTAGGAGAAGCAATATCAATAGTTCATCTATCCTTGAAGTGTGTGCCACTTTTGAGAAATGAGCCAGGCTCCCCCAAAAAAGGATAATTAAAAGATGTGAGCGTGTGGGCTTCAAAAGGTAAAATTAGCCTCGCTTTACTGTCCCATTATCTAAAGGCTTGTCAGAGTCCAGATTCAGACCAGGACAGGAATACAGCCAAGTAGAGTTTAAATATAGGAGGGATAAGAGGGGCTTTGTAATTCTTGTGTCATTTATTTGCACTTCTGCTGCTTCTACAGTTTCTCAATCTACTTCTACAAACTCATAGAGTTAGATTCATGTATGAATGCATCATGGACCCAAACCTGCTCAAGAAACAGGCAGATGTGCTAATTAAGTCCACTGCACGATGAACCATAAAAACGACAAATCTGAAACGTCATATTTAGTCATGTTTTAAAGTCTTTCCATGACTGCAGAGACAATCATATCAAACTCCAATCACTTTGATCAAAAACAAGTTTGAAGTCTCCATGATCACTAATTGCACAGTAACTAAACTGATGTCCTCTTCTTTATCAACACATACAAACCTTGTTGTTCATGAAAGCCTTTAAGCACTGGATAAGTTTGTGCTGGTTTCGTTTGTCGATATTCTCTTGCCTGAAAAGAAAAGGAACATTGGGAATTTGCTGATTTGAATCAAACTACATAATAAGACAGAGATGCAATGTCCAGCGAATGAACTCACTGTTTCTTGTCCAGGAGCTTCTCCAAAGCATCCAGTAGAAGGCCAAGGCCCTCATGGCCAAAGTTATTAACCCAACTGGAAAAGAAAAACCACAAACAGAGAAAAGCAAAAACATCAGATCACACAATATGCGGTCAAACACTTATTGCCCTGTTGCACTGTAAATCATGCCGATCGGCAGAAGGAGGCAAACACAAACAATATTGTATTAGTCTCAGAGGAAATCAGTCATTCAGACTAATTTCAGAGGTTTTACACTTAACTGGATAAATTGACTGTTGTGGTGCGTTTTAATTCCTTACAGGGATCGCTCCAAATAAAAAACACCCTGCCCTCTCCACGATGCCGAACACAACATGAATCTGTTTGAATTTAAACTGTATCCATTTACAAGCAAATGAACACCCATCCATCTTAACTAGAGCTCCCATCGCTAAGTAGTTTGTGTCCAGGCCCCCCCTGTGAGCTACGATGTTACTGTGCCAAAAGATTAAGCAATGCAAGAAAGATAACACTGTAATCGATAATGGATCGTGGGAGATAATTGGCTATAAACCACAGCGTATCAGGAGACAGCAAATGATCCAGTGCAGATGAGCCTGTTTGTCTCAGCCAGGAGAGACGGGAGCAGGGTGGGAGGGAGGGCCAGTGTGGTCACAGTCAGATTATGTCATTAGCATTACTTGTTTTCGGGCCCCCTGACTGTCAATAAAGCAAAATACATGGGGCAATTTCCTGACATTAACTGGGCATAAGTCAATGATTTATCCCGCCTTTTTGAAATAATATTGGTTTGAGTATTAAAACCATCTGTATTGACACAGCGAGTCGGGAGAGACCCTCAATTAGGGCAGTGATGCATTAGCCTGAGGCAACAAACAAAGCTAAGGTGAGATATTTCTTTGATATGTGACTAAATGACAACACAAAACAATCCCCAACCTTTTCACTACCCTACCCGCTCACGGACCATCACTCACAATTAACTGACACACACATAAGACCCCAATATTTATGTTATTAATGCTTACTGTGGTGCAAAATGAAGATATGTTTCCCTAATAAAAAAAATGGGAAAAAAACTAAACATCACAATGTTTCTAAATGTGCTTAGAAATGACTGTTTGCCAAAAGCTTTCTGGTTTGAGCATTTGCTTTCAGCATGTGCTTGCTGAAGGCCTTGAAGGAGAGAAAGGAACACACATTGCCTCAGTTTACAGCAGAAAAACAAAGCGGCTGTATTTGTGATGTAGAGGTGGCGGCAGTAAATGAAAGACTGGCACAACAAAGAGAAGAGGGAGGCGACACGGCCGAGGGAGCGCCATTCATTGAGTCCACAGTGTTTTGTTTATGCTCCTTAATAACACTGGTGATGTCAGTCTTTGGAGAGGAAGGAATGGGAAGATTTGTGAAGACAAATGTTGTTGACGACACTGTGTGACCTTGGTGTGGGCTTCCTAGATGCCAGGTAATGGGTGAAGTGAGGTGTGGGGTATGGAAAAGGAAATAGTTCACATAATCACTCCTTCATAAACATATGTCGGCCACATGGTGCTGCACGTAACTGTGCAACATTTAACATTTTTACCAATTTTATTATCTGCTATTATCCACTGCTGGTAAATCCATTGAAATTGACGTATGAAGAGCGTCTTTATTTCCACATACCGTCTTATCTATTAATTTACAAACAATGACTCGACTATTCACACGCGCTCTTTGTCAGGATTATTCCGTCCCCGCTGTGCTTTCAAGGGGTATGACAAAAGCAGCAAAATTCAGTTTGAGCCTAGCGCTGCGTTCCCCACTTGTTTTGTTTTCTTTGTTCCCTTTGATAGCTGCCGTTCTCTCTCTCCGCCGTCGTCACGGCAAAGCACAAATATTGGACTCTCTTAAACAAATAAATAAATCATCTTGTTTAACAAGGGACTCCTGCGGGGAGAAGAAACTTAACTTGACAATGAAAGAAGAAATAAAAACGTTGTGATAAGAATTTCCTTGTGATGATTCTCGTGATGTCCCCACAGTGTAGAAGGGAAGCTGGGAATAAATATAGGGGGAAACAAGCGGACATCTGTTGTGTTTGAGAACATATAAGCAGGACGAGCAGTCCAGAAGCCGTTCACTGACTGGAAGCCATTGCGGCCATCAGAGTCAGACAAAACCTCAATTTACAGTCTAAAAAATTGCAAATGCTTGCTTAAAAAATTGGCAAACTGACAATTCTCAAATCTTGCAATCCATTTCTTTTCTGTATTACAGTGCCCACTGACACATTTTTATAAGGCAATCAAATGCTTGATGTTTTCATGTGTCCACACGCCAGGATGAGTGTGCTTTGATTTCAAACGTATCTGAAATCATCGCACGGAGTTGAAAGAAAGAAACTCAGATAAATACCAATCCAAATCAAGCATGTACACTCTGGTGAAAGTGACATTGAGGAGAAAATAATCACAGTTCTGAATTAATCACAAAACAAGTCCCTGAGCTTTACAAATAAATAGCATGAGTGGAGAAACAGCACTAATTAAAAGAGAATAAAAATTAGAAATGTTGCAGCAGATGTTTGTGGAAAGTATCTGCTGTCTGCTCTGTGTTTGCCTTGGCTGTGTTATAGTTGGACTGAAGCAGAATAGACATAAAAACAGAGGAGGGAGCGGCATCGTCTGTGCAGTAAATTCTTTTTCATCAAAAATGTACGTCTTGCTGCAGGTTGCAACATAATGCAGTCCTCCTCAAGGTTTTTAAGGCACTAAATGTTTTCTGTCCTCCCCCCGCGCACCAGACTGTCGATCATTTTCTGTCCCCTCACGTATACCCTCAGGTCCTCTACAGCTTGCCTTCTAAATGTCCCCAAAGTTGCCAAATGAGAGATGGTACTTCTATTGTGTCTGTCCTGAGGCTATGAAAGCCCCCCTCTCTATGTTCATCAAAGAAACTGCCTCAATGGACAGCATACATAACAGCTACTAACACAAATAACAATACTAATACTGGTATTTGTCCAAAAAGTTGGAGTAATAACAAAGTTTCCTACTTATCTGTTCTACCTCTAAATCATGGAAAGTGTTCTTCATTGGAACATATGATATATTTATTAGAAATTAATAACATCAGAGGTGTTTGTTTTAATCCAATAATCATTCATGTTAAAGAAGGAAACCAACAAAACGTGTTTGGTCAAATAGAAGGCCCTTCATCTTCAAAGGAACAAGAGATCAGATCCTCTCCTTATCAGTCTCTTCCTGTAATGTGGGCATACATCCAAGGATTTCATTAACTTGGGGGGGAGAACTTGTTCATCTAATATTGATGGCTATAATCCTCTAGTTAAGTGCCACCAAATTGTGTTACTTTCTGCAATCATGTACATACCGCAGGCAAAATGAAAAATTCATGCTTCGGTCTTAGAGAAGCAATTTCTTATTTTATATTTTCTGTTATTTCTGCTGGCTTAACGCAATTATGTTGTAGCTACGTTAACTGCTGTAAAATGTATGCACTGAAGTTCATACATTTTATCCCACGAACCCCTGCTCAGAAAAAAAAAAAAAAGAAAAGTGTGTTTCAAGCCAACAACCTTTCAGCTTCATCAAAATTCTATTAAGTTGCAGCCTTTCATCAATACTGCTGTGAATTGGATAGAAAAACTCAACATGTCTTGCAGGGAGATGATCCTTTGTCTTCTTGTCAAATATAATCTGTTTCCCAAAAGACATTACTGACTTTTTGACACGTGCAGCCTGATTTAATGCAGTTATGCATGAGACAAAGTGAAAAAATAAAAAAATAAAAAATAAAAAAAAAGACTAACCCACCACACATCCATCCAATTTCAACCTGCTTATCTTGTTCATAGTGACATGGGTCTGGAGCTCATCCCAGCATGAATTTCATATGCAGAGGGATGCAGAGGAGACAGATCACCAGCTGATCACAAGGCAGACATAAAGACGGATTGAGAGGGAGAGATGTGAGATGTACACGTTGACTTATCATAATGTGGTTTGATTGCTTGAAATTCAAATTGTGACAATCAAAACACCATCAGCTCTTCAAATAATCATTCATATATATATATATATATACATATATATTCACTTAAATATGCAAAAGTTAAATGCCATATGTAAACTGCATGCTCTTTCTGTTGTCTTAAGCCTTCTACAACTACTATACAAAAATATCATTAAACTTTTCTTCCCGTCTTCCGCCTATTGAAGACCCACTGAGACTTCTAAACTGAAACACAGTCATATGTCTTGAACAGACAATAACCTTTGACCTGGATCATCCTCTCGACCGACACATTGTCCTGCTGCTTTGAGGACGCAGGTACAAAACTTTGAACTTTCAGTAGCTTTCTCTCGCTGCCAACAGATTCGTGAACAACTTGTAACCTTATTGCAATCAATACGCCCGTATGGCATTTTAACAATATCTTGGCAAAATAATGGTGGTGATTATTTTGTGAGGTATGTTACATGTGACAGACTGTATAAACAAATTTCCCTGATATTCATTTATTCAGAAAGGTGAAGGAGTATCCAGAGCGGTACTCATTTCTACTCAGCGTTCAATGTCCTGGTCAAGAGACTACAAGTGCTTAAATCATATATTGTATACACCGAAGATGAAATACCACAGCGAAGAGTGTGGAAGAGAACATATAAAGTGTGTGGTGAGCTCTATAAACCCTTGGCAAGGGAAATGTTAGATCATGATGGAAAGATTACTGCGCATCACCACCCACAGTAAGTGACTCGACAGCGACAGAAACAGAGAGAGGCACGCACTGTCTCACTATTTCTGTTTGACTGATCACTGCTCCCCATGTTTAGATGGCTTGTGTCGTCGCATTGATTTCAGTCTATAGGCTGGTTTTTATCATTTTATCATTTTATCAGGCCTAGGTGGAGAGCTTTGTTACTGAAAGCTCCGGTGCAAGTGCAATATCTTTCAGATTGTATTACAGTCCAAGCTGTACAACTGTCCCTCTGCGGGACTCCCAACCCCTTCAGTGCTACAGAATTCCAATTGTAGCCCGATGCACCATGCAACAAATAGGTCTGAACAATATTGCATGAAACCAGGCACCACTAGTGTTTTCTCAGTGATTTACCATGGCAAACATGGAGCTACATTACACTCTGATCAATTTAATGGCTATAATGCACAAGACATATCAGATAACAGCTATTTGATATAAAATATGAACTAGATTTTCTACATCATCAGGAGAGGAGCACAGTTTATAAAGAGCTATTATTGTCTTCCTTCTTTGATGAATGTTTTCTGTGTAACTTTTATTGTACTGATGGAAATCAACAGACACTAATTAAAACCACTAATTGAAGAATTGAGCCTTATCTTCCAAGAGTTATTAAAATATATCTGCTATATTTACATTTAGAAAAAAAGAAGCTCTGAGGTTGAATCGTGCTAAAAGCAGATAATTGAACAAAACAAAAGTAATTCTTAGACCAAGGCTCCAGCTGACAGTGTCATTGCAAAAGTTGGAACAACTCAAATACAAAACAGAGCATGCAATCTTATTTTCTTAGCCAACATTTTGACTGTAGAAGAAACAAAAACAAGAGCAAACGTTAAGCCAAGCCAGAGGTCCCCCGAGCCTTTAATTCTCCTCACACAACACAGTGGAAACCAAGAAAGAGCAAATTTGTTCTTCTTAGATCCTGCGTCTACACTAGTGGGACAAAAGATTGTGATGTTTGTAATACTTACAGGCTCAGATGTGCTCAAAGCTTCATGCAAACATCATCACAATAGTGTCCATAGAGTATCAACTAAGACACACAAGCACTGATCAAAACATTAAGACCACATCTGTCTTGTATGCTGCAGGCCCTTTGAGCTACGACCCGATGAGAGGAGGACGTGTGATGGTGCAACGTGCCGCCCAATATAAAGGCGGAGCAGATGGAGGAAACCTCAAACACCGCAGCAGGTTCATGGTTTGAATTTTTCAAGACAGAAGCTAAGCTGAAGAGCATTTAACGAGAGCTCATATCGCTGGTTTTCCTTTTAGGTCCCGTTTACACTTTTACTTTACACAAGTTATTATACAAGTTTTGTCCGTTTACGGTTTACAGTACTCAGAGCCACCGAAAATGCAACTTTTTGAAAACAGCTCCCAAGGTGAAACTCCGTCTCCTTGTCAACTGGAGAAAATGCAACTTTTCTGAAACGCTGCTGCTGCAAATGCGCACCACGGCACCAGTAAATTGTTCTTTCACACATGAACGAGTCGATGGACAATAACAACAATGGCGGGCTCCAGAGTGTCACTACTCTCAGTCCAGATTCTCCTGGGACTTGGTATTCTATAGTTGACAGTCACCGAAATAATAATCCAACATTGTCGTAGGTCCATACGAATGTCCATGTACTCGCTATTGTTAATGTTTATAGCGTTTTGTTCTCCGCGCTTGTGCTTCATTACAAAAACAACCAAGAGCTCCACCTAGTGGTCTAACATAAAAACTACATAGTTTTCAGCGTTTCTTCCATTTCTTTGTAAACAGATGTCGCTTTCAAAATGCTGCCGTGCAAACGCAGAACTCTTTCGGAACAAAAATGCAAAAAACGTGGATTTTTACTTGAAAAGTTGACATATAAACAAGGCCTTCGTTGTACTCAGGTGCCGAAACACTTTCTGTTGCTGTTGTCACGAGATTATAAACACCATCCTGTTGATTACTCAGCAAACATATTGGAACATTTATGAAGAGATCATCAAGTAGATAAATTGACTCTTGAATCACCTGAAACAACCACATGACATCTGGAAGATACATATTAATAAACATTTTAAACCCTTCACAAAGTATCCGAAGCTGTAACACACTAAAACTTGAAGTTGTGGTTGGATATGAGCTGAGCTGTCACTGCCAAGAAATTCACTGAGTGCCACATAATGAACACAGAGTGCTTCAAGCATTAAAGATACAAACAAAGTCAAAATCACTGACCTGTGGCGTCCCTCAGAGGGAACAAGAGGCAGCAGCTATGTTTCACATGTACCTGCCGCTAACATGCACTCTCTTCATTCATGCTGTCACTCGCCTTAGTTGTCCTGAAAATATCTCAGGCCGGTCTTTCTCTCCTGCCAGCTGGCATAGGTCCTAAATGAACTAAAGAACATGCAACATCCGTGTCCTTGACAGATTAACTGTTTGACAAAGTAATTTCTTTGCAAAATATTGTTATGACATTATTGGGGGAAAAAAATCCTCATTCAGTTACTTGTGAAGAACCATTCAGAGAACCAACTGGCGTGGTACTAATGTTTGACACTGGTTCTAAAGCAAGCAACACCGGATGAGGATAATACATCTGGCATCAGCACGACATAAAATTAGGTTTCTTTTGTAACCAAGCAAGCAGAGGAACAGAAAGAGTGCAGTGCTGAAAAAGAGTTGTTCTGCACTTCTAATGATATTTGAGTCTCAGCTTGACTCCAAAACCAAGCGCTACTAGAGACTGAGAATCTACTACATACATAAAGATGGAACTGAAGGTGCTCCAGTGAGTGCGCATGAAAAGAGTGTAAAGTAAGAGAAAGTGGAAGTCTCTATCAGGATTAAATCAACTATTAAGTGCAGACAGCTGACAGCACGCCGCACTCCTGAGATGCTTTGAAATGACCTCCCACTGAGTGCAAGACACTTGGTGAAATTGCTAATTATTCCCAGAACACCAAGGATTCCTCCATACGAATCTGTGCAGGAAGCAGACGGTAGACAAGACCGCTGCAGTGCAACAGGCACACTGCTGGACCAAATAAGGCATCTATTAATTCAACAACTGAATAGTTTTTGTTATCATATAAAACTGAAAACTGATCAGACACACTCCTTGATACCTTTACAAGGATAAGTTTCGTCTTTCAAAGAAATAGATGGGGGGTCCACCGGCAAGCACTCTCTTGAAAGGACCCGATTCTATTTGCAAAATCATAAAGCTGTTGTCATGGCCACCTTTTACCAAAGATGTATTTGCAAAGTGTCAGCGAATGCCTCCTTGAGCGTGAGCACCTGCATTTGCGATATTATTTGACGTCTGTGAAGCAGTAAAACTTGAGGACAGCTCGGAAGCTCTCCTAAATTCTGCCACTGACAATATGAGTTTTGTTGGTTAGGGAAGGTGATAAATGCTTTTTATTCCTGAGCATAAAAGCAGAGACACACATGCATCGCTTTGTGACTTTAAACAGATTGGAAAGATTTTTTGCTAAGATATGTGTCAGATATAAGCTCTGAGCACATAGATATGAAGGGTTACGACAAACATAAAAAAAAGAAAGAAATATTTCAAGATTTTTTAAATAATTGTTAGCAATATAATTAAACACATTCAAAACACTTTAACTTTGATGAAACCAAGGAAATAGCAATATTACAAAACATTACAAGGAACAATATTAAACATTTAAATGTCCTCTATAAGGGGTGGGTATTTCTACACTTGAACTAAATAATTGCAGTCTAAATTATTATGAAATTTGAAACAGATATTACTGAATTATGTATGCATCATTCTGGGGCTCTAACTGATATGGCTATCTCGGAGGTTAACAGATGGTGCAGTAAAATGAAAGAGGCATCACTCTTAAAATACACTCAGACACTGAGGACATTTATGTCTCCAAAATCATTTTCACTGCCTCTGAGGAAGAAGGGCAAACATCAACTCTAAAGTCAGCCACAAGGGTAAAAACTAGTTAACTTGCTCATTTCTAGCTGCTCATCACGTCTTTGGAAGACGGTCTCATAACAACTTTAACAGTCAAATAAAACTCTTTTAATGTTCTAAAACAAGAATGATAGCCCCTTCCTAAAAAAATTTAGAATTCCATTCTTGATATATATATATATATATATATATATATATATATATATATACACACACACATTTTTTTTTCTTTTTCTTTTTTATCAATCAAATCATTTCCCCCACCCCCAGTCTTGTTTTCATGACAAGTGGCTGAGGAATTTGAGTGTTTTATAATAACAATGAGAGTCTAGAAAGTCAAGACTTGTCGAGAAGTGCAAAGAAAATGACCACAGCAGGAGCCACCGAATCTAACTTTACTTGTTTGCCGTAGAAAACAGCCACAAGATGTCTTGTGTTTCTCACAGGTTCGGGTTTGGGCCTCTTGTGTTGAACCATCGCCCACCCTCACGTCGACCAGGATGATATTAAAACCTGACTCGAATGTGGGAACTAGGTAGTTTCTTTCTCCAGGAAGCTGAAAGTCGGCAGACTACCATATGCCCCATGTTAGGCTCGGATCCCCGATATGGCCCAGACTGGCCGGAGAGCGGTTAGTTCAGTGAGTAGTCAAAAGGAGATGTTGGGTGGGCCTCGTCTTTTTTATTTTCAAAAGTACAAAATACAAAAAGTGCAAGGCGCAAAAAGTACATTGGAGGACACAGGAGTGTGGCTCCTCCAGCAGCAGAACCAGAGGCACCTTAAATACAGCCCAGTCAATTGGATGAAACCATTAAAAGCTCCAGAGGTGATATCAAGAACATTAGCTTTGTTAAAATCCTTCCATACAAACCTATAACCATAGGTTAAATAAAAGAAAGCTCATATTAACAAATAAAACTCAAAACCAAACATCTAAATAATAAACTAAATCCTAAACCCTGATAAAACTAAATGCGACACCCCCAGCTTGCTCTTCCTCTTGGTTAAGCCCAGAACTTGAACGCTTTCCACTCAAACACATCAAAACTCTCACCCACACCTTAAAACATTCAGCACATGCGCATCAACACGCACAAGAATAAGATTCTCTCATATCACATAGTTGCACCAAGCTCAATTAATTGAAATGTTGCCTCCACAGATGGGCCGCCTGACTGGCAACGCCTCCTGACTCAACCTGCAGCAACAGCAAAAGCTTCCAATAGATACTTTTAAATGACAAGCATGTGCAATCTCTTTATATGTGCAAAATTTTGCATATCTGTTAAGTGCTGTGTGTTATAATGCTTTGGGAATAAAATAAATAAATATTAAAATTTATTTGAAGCTACATTTAAAAATTGACAGGGAGTTTGATTGAGCTTAGAAAAGCACTTTCCAGGATAACAAAGTGAAAACAGGGGATCAATTATGGATGACTCCCTGCGATATTTTCACATCAAAAATGGCTGAGTTGAAACAAGTATTAATACCTGTGAAGAATTCATGTCAGACAGAGCTTTCTCCTCGATGTCGACTGAGAGCCTCACAGAAGTATCATTCATCAGGGCAGTGTTAACTCAGAGCACTTGTACTGAGAGCCACGACTCACACTTCCTCCCCGTGCCAGACGGGATTTCAGACCTTTGCTGTCGAGAGCTTTTATGCGACCTGTCAAGACATTTAGATGTTCATATTTATTTCAACAGTCGAAAACAGCAGAGGGACAGATGGGTATGGTCTTTAGTGATGGTGTTAATTGGTTGTTGCACACACAGCAGACAGAAAAATCAAGGGAAAAAGAGAAAAGAAAATGAGAGTGCCAGGCACTACTTTTAACACTTGTATACCAAGGGAGTAGACTTTTGACACCTTATAATTAGGTTGGCTTTTACTTTGTGTTTGCCACACCCAGTGACAGTAATCACCATCAATAAGACAACATTATATCTTAAATGATCTTAAAAAAGGCTGTTTTGATGGTGTCAAGGGCCGGAATTCTCACTTTAATGCACAAATATCCAAACTTTAGTGTTGAGCTCATGTGCCTTCCTCTATGAACAGTCCGAAGATGATGTGAATTGGTGTTGTGCGGACCGTAAGTAATGCATCTAAACACTGACACAATTAGAAATTTGTCATAAAAACTTGTTTAACTGATTAAGGCCTTGTTCACGCAACGTTTTCAAGTGAAAATGGAAACCTAATGGTGTGTTTGAGTGTTTGTTCACACGACAACGACAATTCAGTGTCACTGGAAAAACTACTTTTTGAAAAAAATTCTATTTCATCGTTGCAAGGGGGGGAAATGCTACTTTTCTGAAAAGTTGTCACTGCATGTGTTGTGATGGCTTGGAAAGGGGGCATGGAAATCTTTCAGGAACAGCACAGGGAAGTTCATCATAAACAGAAGAGGGGGAGCTGAGAAGAAATAGTGGAGCTGCAGTGGGCTGGATGAAGGAGATGTTTGTGGAGTCCGGGTCTGTACAGAGGAACCCACAGCCGGACGCGAATACGTTCTATGAGGAGTACTTAACTCCCTTAACAAGCATAGGAGCTCAGACGCGTTTCCTCAACACTGCCAGGTGAGGCGGAGATTTTAAAAGCAGCGCCTCTCAGAATCAGTACGCTCAGTGCACCAGTAATGATTGCAGGGGGTGTGGACAGGCTGGCTGTCACAATGTGCACCACGGCTGTGATAAATAGTTCTTCTGCACATGTGCGAGTAGATGGACAATAACAACAATGGCGGCTTCCAGAGTGGTACTCCCATCTAGACCTGTCCACATACTGAAGTGTCCCTGAGCAAGACACTGAACCCCAAAATTGCTCCCAATGGGTTGACAGTGCTTTGCATGGCTGCAGTGACCATTGATGCATAAGTGTGTGTGAATGGGTGAATGTGGTTCATGATATAAAGCACTTTGGGACTGCTCATGCAGTTGAAAAGCACTTTTTAAGTCAAGTCCATTTCCCATTTAAGCGTCAAACTTTTCTAAAACAAAAACACAAAAGAGGTGTGTTTTCACTTAAAACATAGATGTGTGAGTGAGCCGGGGCTTGAAAGAATTCAATGAATCTGACTAAAAAGTCACTATCTACACACAGCTAGTGCAACTTTCTGTGTTGGTTCTTTGATTGATCGGCAACCCTAATCCAGCTGTGATCAGCTTCAGCTTCCAGTACCCACAAGTTGGATGGAGAGGTAAAGACGTTGGATAGCGATAGAGATCATTTGAAGGTTATCAGTAGTGTGCTGGCCATAGTACACATAGTAGACATATATTTTCAAATACATTTCTGGGTGATCATCAAACTGGGCATCAGAACAGAGAATCAACAAGACATTGTAACTTTATGTTAGCAGGCGTAGTAACTCCAGAGCTCGTAAAAAACCCATTACTACTGTTCCATGCAGCCCTCAGCACACAGCTACACACACTCAACTGAGAAAAGCTGGTGAGACTGATTCAGATGCGGAGACACCCCGTGTTGCTCAGCAGCAAGATCATCACAATAGCCCGCACCTCGAGTATACAGACACAGAGAGAAACTCCAGTGTCAGCAAATGTCTCCCGCCTCCATAAAAAGACCCCGCAAGAAAACGCTCCAGAGGAAATGTCTGACTTGTACCATGAAGATTTCACATAATGAAAAGTTAGGAGCCCAGTTCAATTTCACTTAAATATGACTTAGGGATCTGAGACCAAGCAAATCTAATATGGAAGTCACTGTCGGGATTTGACGGAGTCATAGTGTAAAGCTGCGAGCTAAACACAGCCAACTTCAAACGAATGAGCATTCTTGTGCCCAATACCACTAAAATCACTCCTCTGTTACTTTTTTTTATTTCGGAAAGACATATTAACAGAGTAGTCGCTGCTTGAAATCAGAGGAATCTTCACTATTTCAGATTGGAATTATCACCTGAAAAATACATCTGGCAAATGTCCCATAATTCCTTAACTAAATATAAACATACATAATGTAATACTCTTATGATATTGTGATAATAATAAAAATAAATGACTTTTCAATTTTTTCATTTGTGAAAAATTTTTTAAGTCATGTATAATTGTCTTTGTACTTCACAATTGTGTGACACTTTGTGTTGGTCTTTCACATAAAATTCCAATAAAATATATTTATGTTTGTGGTGTGTAATGTGACAAAATGTGGAAAAGTTCAAGGGGTATGAATACTTTTGCAAGCCACTGTATTTCTAATGGATCACATCAATGCTTCCACACAGCAAAGCAGACAACGCAGCTATGAAATGAGCATGAAAGGAAGGCCAGGCTGACACACCCCAGGATTTCTCTCGCACTAAATGAGAAAATAAGTGGGTTGTAATTTTCTGTAAGTTGGCATCTCACTTCATGTCAGTGGATTAAGAAATTAATGAAAAGTGGCTAGTCAATCTGACACTTCTAAATTAAGAAGCGAGTATCCAAATGACAAAATTAAAAAGGGGAGAATGAAGTAGAGGATAAATAATTGGCTGGGGAAATTTTTGACAGAGAGAGAAGTGGAAAACATGGCAGCTGAGGAGACGAGAGCAGAAACAGAGAAGGCAGCCGATGCTCTAGGCAATGCCATCTGTGGGTGGATCTGCAAAGGCTGCATGCCACACACCTGTGTGGGACTGCCTGGGAGATAAGGCCCTCAGCACAATGGCCCTGTAGCCACCTGTGCTGCCAAACAGGTGCACAGCCCAGCCAATTAAACTATTAGACAAACACAGGCCTCTGGGAGCAAATTAGCAGGCTGCCCAAACATCAGAGGAAAAACAAAAAGCAGTGGTAAGCACTCACTGAGAAGTACAACACCACTTTGATGGGGAGACTTTCATTGCAGCATACAGCATTAAGCTTTATGCTAAATTAAACAAGATACTGGGTTCAAAACTAAACGGCTTGATCCAGTGTGTGGGGGACATGTGCATTACAGGATTAATATCCAAAAGTATAACAAAATGTTCTGCTATACATGCAGAAATAGCAAACAAGCACAGAGAGGAAAACTGATCACATCTAACTTTTAAATGATTTACAATTATTCACCATGTGACCACATAGCTAAAATCAAGAAGGCTCGAATCACTGAGTCTAACTGGGAATATGTAAAAGGCCAGAAGCATCAAATGTATCTCAGATCTCAGACCAGGTGTCTCATAAAACTCAGCACAAGTGTACAAGGCAAGGCATGGGCACTTAAAATTACTTTTCCAAGTTTAAATAACAGATATAAAACCAGTCAAGGCCTTGTTTTCGTGCCAGTAACTTTCACACTGTGCTGTACTTTACTCAGGATTGTGGGCCATGGAGGGCAGACTCCTTTAATATATAAATGGTGGAGAAATGAGGGCGTGAACTTTAGCATTCTGCTCAAGATTTATCCAAATTTTCTTTTACGCAGGCGAGACAATCTCACACAGTGTTTGTGTGGCCTTTTCAACTTTGAGAAAAGTGGAATATGGGGAAGTAACCAGCGGGGGGTATAGATCAGTGTTACAGCAGAGATGAGAGTCTGTCTCTGCAATGAGAAAAACTGTGCAGTGTTGAACTGTGAGGCACGGCAGAAAAAAATGATAATACAGGCCAGCACATAATAATATGTATTAAGAATGGGTCTTGTGGTACTTTTATGACTAGTAAAGATGTAGAATTTACAATTTTTTTTAAAACATCTATCGCTCTTCAGTACTGCTTGTTAATGTTTTGAAGGTAATGTTTTTAGACTATTTGAGGAAACTACAGTGAAGCTCCAAGGCCCAACACAGACTAAAACTAGTAGGGATGTCCTGATCACACTTTTTTGTCCCCGATACCGATCCAATTTTTCAGAATTGAGTATCGGCCGATACCGATACTTTCCCGATCCGATACTTACATTGCTATTGCAAATATACTCAATAGGCTATTTTTGGAGCAACTAAGATGTCTGACGCTAAAAGCACTATTGGCAGAAGGTTTGATTAGCTAGAAATCATTGTAAAACTCACTTATTGAATCAAATTTCTTCTCAGAATGACTTAAGAATGTTAAGTTGGGTTGAAAATAACTCCTTAAAAAAGTGCAAATACAATAATAAAAATAAATAAATAAGTCTTATATATAAATGCTCGTAGGCTACAACGTAACTTTGTGTATTAAATTTCAGTTTCACTTAAAGCAGTATGAGAGGTTTGACGTGAATTGTCACAAAACATTTACATTTCAATGTGAATTATAAACACTTCAAAGTGGTAAAACCTGTTTGACAAAAGTAGTTTGAACATAGTTCTCTCAAAAACTTATTCAGAATATCCCAGTCTCCCTTCAAACTAGCGTAACCTTCTGGGTTATTTTTTTCGCCATATAGCTCCCCTATGGGTACTTATTTTAAAGCCATACCGAGTTTGCTGCTTCGCTGCGGCTTTTTCTTTAGTTGTTGTTGTAAACTGAGGGTACATCCACACGACGAAAAAACAACCTTTTTTTCTCACTGGCCTTCTCCCAAAAATTTCCGTCCACATCTCACTATGAACACGGCTCAACACGAGGCTTCAGGGCATGTAATACACATGCCAGGCCTTTAGGGGCGCTGTGACTCACCAAACACAACAAAAACGCAGAAGAAGACAGACCACATAGAAATTTAGAAGTAGACTTCTGCACATAAACCACTATATATAACTCTAGTTTTATAGGTCTATGGCCCCGCTCCGCCTGCTTCTATCTTCTGCAGCTCGACCGGAGCTTGTAGTCCGGGATTGTTGTGGTTATTAGGTGATGTTGCGGACCGCAGTGGGGGGAAGAGGGGGGGGGCGATTACGTCATCTTTTTTTCCACGGATGATCGTCTTTGCCGACTTTGCTGAGCATTCTCCGCCGCATGTTTACTTTTTAGATGTCTTATCAAATTAGTTGTGTAAAACGAAGCTCTGGCCGCTGGACCAGTTTCGTTGTCAACCTTAAAATACCTCCAGACTGCTGACATTTTATCCACTCAATGGCTTTAGGCTGCTAACGTCAGTTAACAGCAGGTCGCAAAAGGGACTCGCTTTACGGCAGCTGATGTGAAAAAGTGCTTGGTTGTTTTTTTTCGATCGGCGGGGTGATCGGCTGGATTTGCCGATTCCCGATCACTCACAAATAACCAATATCGGCCCCGATCCGATATCTACCGATCTGATCGGGACATCCCTAAAAACTAGGAATCTTCTTGCTTTGACTGCCAAGGTGAAGAAAACTTTCTTTATACCTTAAGATAGGTTTGTAGTGCAGAAGCAGGAGAGGACATTTGTATGCATACAGATAGTTAAAAACACATGACAAGTTCTGATGACCAAGTTGCTGAAAACAATGTCCATCTATCCGTGTGTTTGCAGAAGAACTATGACCGTGATGTGCACGCACAGTAGCAGCATTTCAGAAAAGTTGCATTTTCCCTCATTTCCATGGAGTTGCGGCAATACAAAGTTGTGTTTTTCAAGATTTTACACAGAGATGGAGTCGGCGCGTTTTCTAAAAGTCCACCTTGGGAGCCGTTTTTAAAAAAAAATTCTAAAATTTTCAGTGACTCCTTGTTGTGTCAGGTTTTCCATTTTCAACTGAAAACATTGTCATGTACACGTGGCCTGAGGCAGCTGCTCGCAGAGCTCACTGCTCAGGTGTACTTGTCATAGTGGCAATTTTAAGGCCTCATTAAGAGTAAAGTTAAACAGATATTAAAATACCAATGCAAAATGTGTTGGGAGTAACATCCCAGGTGCTTAGAAGCAGAGAACAAAACAAGGAATAAAATCATAATCTAAAAAAATAATAACTAACATTAAGATGTAATAATAAAAACCTGTTTCTGGGACAAAGAATAGGGAAAAACTACAATTTGGTCAAGCTGATTTCAATAAATCTGATTAAAGTTAGATAGTTAACTGCACTAACACAAATTTTAAAGTGCTATTCAGTACACTATTGTGTGATGTGTTTTATTTAACATCATAAACATTGAAATATCTAAAAACAGTTCAGCTGGAAGCTCTGCATATTGTGTCCTGGCACCTCCTTCACAGTTGCTTCCATAGGAGGTATCATGCAAGTAAACTGAACAAAGGTCACATTACCATAGTCAAGTCAAATGCTGACTTCTGGGGTGTTGTGATCCATAACAATTAAGTGCATTCATATTAATTAGTCCTAATCTTACCCATGCTGCATGAAAATAATCTGTCACTTTCCTCAAGAGAGAGATAACAGTGGGAGTAAATACGAGCAGGGGATCGGTGATATTCAGCATGGCCACCAAAAGGTGGCTCCTTGGACACATATAGCATCCGTGGGAGGCAGCTCCTTCATAAAGCACAGGGCTTCATGAGTGCTGGTCAAAGGTTCAGCCATTTAAAGATGCCCACAGGGCAACCTTGGCCTCAGTTATACCCCCTCGGCACCAGTTGGTCTTTCTGAGTGCAAAGGCTGACTTGGCTCCCCACAGCTTGCTGGAGATTTTGGACAGCTCTGCCATCACTCCGAGGATAATCACTCAGCTACTTTGCAATTCATAATGCTGTGGTAAACACACACACACACACACACACACACACACACACACACACATACACACGCACGCACGCACGCACGCACGCACGCACGCACGCACGCACGCACACACACACACACACACACACACACGAACAGCCAACTGAATATCTTCAGGCAGACACATCAAATCAGCAGGTTATTATCAGGTTATTACCCATGGCACTCCTAAAATTGTTTATAAAATTTGTAAATGCAAGAATGAAGTGACAATGCTACTCGTACCACACAGAGTAAATAGAAGCTTCTCTGAGGCTGTGGTGGCAGGTTGTGTCTGAGTACTGAGACTCAAAATAAAATTGTACTCCACTTATCCGGTGACCATTTAATATGCACCAATCATTGGTTCACATTAAGAAACGTCTCTTCAACAGCGGGCCGGTAAATAATTGAGATGATCTGCTGTCACTAAGGGTCCCATTGCACAAGTGAGACCAAATTAAACTTGAAGATTATAATTTAAAGACAGAAGGCAAATCATTTTAGGGAAAATAGAGATGAGGCAAGAAAACAACAACTGTGAGAGCTGATATTGAATGATTCAACAACCAAGCAAAGCTTGGAAGAAAGTCAAATCCCTAAAATATTGTTTGTTTTTCTTGGATTTAAAATAGGTTACCAAAAAATATTACACTTTTTTAGTTTGTAATGTAGGATATTGCTAGCTGAAAGCTAAGGTTCATTTACACAGCTCCATCATTACTTTACTTGTTTTTAGGTTCATACTTCATGTTTTTTTTTATGCTTGTGGAGTTTAAATTGTGTGGTTTGGTGAATTTAGAGCCTTCTGGCCTTAAATGTACTTCAGAAGCAACTTCTAGTTCTACCATATACAATCGTCTGGCAGATATACTGTGTCTGCCATCACTTTTTGCATGAAAATACTTGAAAATATTAAAGGATGAGAATGTAAACAGCACCAACCTGAGGTCCAAATTTAAATATCAGACAAAACTTGAAATGAAAGTCCCATCTTCATTAACACTAGTGTGTGTTTTTTTCCAAAGGACGTCAGGGTGAAATAAAGTCAAAGATGGCAGGATACCATTAACCTTTAACATTTGACAGTAGTGAAATACAGTACATCCGTCACGGATAAAATATGCCAAAATGCCCCAAAGAATCCATTCCAAAATATATACCAGCCTCACGCTGAAGATTAACCACAAGTCTGAACACAGAATTAATATGTTATCCATGTTAGCTGGGAATAATTTCTTTGAAATTACTACCCGTTTTCACACTGAAAACCAAGCCATGAGACTGAACGACGTACTTTTCGAGATCAAATGTCTGTTCTTGGTCTAGGATTTTGTGAAATAAATGTCCAAATATTAAGCATTTTTTGACTGCTGCAATGTATACTCAGGAGCAACTTATAGTCTGGAAAGTACAGTATACATGAGTACAGACATATGGCTGCTGTATGTGTATTTAATGTACTTTAAATAAGCTTTGAGCTTCTGGAACTTCACCGTGTGTCAAAAAGGAATTTGGATTTGTGACACACATGCCACTGAAAATTCAAAACACATATATTATATTGATGGAAAATTTGAAAAATGTTTTTGTTTCCGATTAACTAAAGAAAGCAAAGGTATTCAAACGGCGTCGGGTACCACCCATGATCCATTTATAATTGTTGTCCACACACACACACACACACACACACACACACACACACACACACACACACACACACACACACACACACACACACACACACACACACACACACACACACACACAAATAACTAGGTACATTTGACTCAATGCTGCCAGCTTCAATACATTAGACATACAGTGATACATTCTCCTTATCTTCCCTTGAAAAAAAAAAAAAAAAGTTTGGACACACTCTTCCTCTATTGTGTACTACGAATATGTTCAAATAGAAAGTTTTTACACACAAATGATGAGAGGAAAACTTTTGTGGTTTCCCTAACAAACACAGCAGATAAATGTAATGGTTTTGGGATTATTATGGATGTTAGATAGTCAAATTTGACACCGGCAGACACTGGTGGACATTGCAGTTGTGAGTGCCCTATCACACAAAAAAAAAAAAAAGCATAAAAAGAAGTTTGCCAGTCATAATGGGGACTTTGTACAGTGATGCCATTGCCAATTACAAGTGGCAGTTTGCAGTGAGCAGAAAAAGCAGGAGTCACTAACCTGACAGGATTACTCGTGAGAGATACTCTGAGGGATTCCAGGCAATTGAGCAGCTTTTCCTCTGTGATTCCCGAACGCAGTTCATGGACATATTCTTGTGATGAAAGTGTACACTCATGCTTGCTGTTCCTCAGTCCACCCTGCGAACGACAAATCAACACAACAGTTAGTACATACTGTAACCCCAGCACAAAAACAAAAGTGGAATAGCACAAAGAAAGCATTCTCGTAAGTAAGAAATCCATCGGAAAACAAAAAGAAACAGTTTGAGCAAATAAATTAAAAAGGTTACCAATGTTCCAGAGATCTTCATAAAAAGTAGTGTGTGTGTGGTCGCTCATTTTCACGGTGCATTTGTAATATTACAATAATAGGAATGATAAAAGCTAAACACAGTTTTTTCGGCTGGTTCTCTTCAATTGGCCAGGGTCCTGATGGTGGACTGTATTCACAGACAGCTTAGCAAAGACTCTACAAGCGATCTGCAACAGCTCCCGCTTGAAGTAAATGGATTGTTGTGTATTATCTCCACTGGGACGTGTAGCTACACTGATGCTTACACAGTCAGACTACCGATTGGCAGCAAAATACAACAGTCACCCCCCATTCACACTCCCACTGAAGCACATTGAATACTGTACAAGACAATGAGGTAGAGCCTGATCCTGACGTTTAGGGCTGAGGTCACTGCTGGCAGTCAAAATAATTAACAAAATAAATTAATAGGAAAAATAATATGAATTGGACTCAAAACAAATTGATTGATGTCACAATATTGTTTCTTAGGAACGTGCTCCAGGAACAAACAGGGTGCCAACTTTTCTAGAACATCGGTAAAGAGGCTCACATTTTAGGGTGTTGGGTGTGGAGTTAAAATATGATGCCAGAGTAAATTAAGAAATCCAGTTTCACACATGCTGGAACCAGACTGCTAGTCAAAGTCATCATTGCTGCGTTCCTCCCTGGACTGCTGGTTCCCCGCAAAGTGAGCTGTGCTAATAGGCAGTTTGAGAAGTAATAAGCTAGCTCATTTATCTGGAGAAAAGAGAGGCCTGCTGCTCTCCTGCAATGCACAGTGAACATGAAAGGAGCATTTTTATTTATTTATTTATTTTTTTGGGGGGGGGGGGGGGGGGGGGGGGGGCAACAGAAGTCGAATAGCTGCAAGCTAGAATGTGAGTTTGTTGAAAGCTGAGTTTAGTTTACGGCTTCACCAGTTCAACTAAGATAAAATATAAACTGAAAATGCTGGATGGAGTTCTGCCATTTATATTAATGCTACTACAGAAAGAAAATGATATTTCTTCCTTCACAGAAAACATATAAACATTACTTTTCCTCTAATTCTGTGATCATTCAAAGTCGTTCTGGTGTATTCAGAAAAAAAATAAAACATTCACAAAACATAAACATGGGAGTGAACTTTCATATAATTGTCCAGTTTGCCAATTCATAGTTCAATTTTGTCATCATCCTCATCATCATAATACCCCTGTCTGTCTGGTCTCCATCCATATTCATCTATATGAAGACTTACACTATTCATCTTATTCTCAGGCACTGCCGGGTGTATGTGTAGGAGTGACTGACTTTGCTTTTATCTGCGTGAAAGCAGTTATTAGGCCAAGGGGGAGATAGAAATCCTTCTCATTACTATCTAGACTTTACAACTATTACCAGTCTCAAGAGTCTTCATCCCACATTTTTGCCAAACACAATTTTAACATTCTCCTTTGTAGGACTGACAGCTGCAGAAGAGCTATAATAATAGATGTAGGAAATTAACAGGAAATTGATGAAAAACAAATACACAGACAGGATGTGAAATGTCAGGTTGATGGAGAGACAGACACTCCAAACACTTAGCGAAGCCCTGAGGTGAAATGTGGGTGTTTGCAAGAGATACATTTCAAGGTTTAGCATAGAGAGTGATGTAAAAGCCATCTTTAGAATATGTATCACTATACGAAAAACTCAATTTTGTGCTTGTTTAAGTGCTTTAAAAAAGTGTAGTGTTTTAATTCCTGAGTGGTGCGTCCTATTCTTCTGTAAATACGCTCTTAAAAATCAGTTCAAGAGTAAAAGTTCATGTCATTCAGGTTTTTGTCAATTCTGCAAATAAAGTTTGTTTAAATAGTCAATGAGGGACAACTGTGTGTACGTGCGTACGTGCGTACGTGCGTACGTGCGTTACTTGCGTGCGTGCGTGGTACTAGACAATTCCCTCAGGCACAGGTGAAATTGTGAGGGCACAGTGTTTCTTCATTATATATAAAGAGTTCATGCACTTAGCATTTTCAATCACAGCTTGATACTCATGCTGTCCTCCCAAACAAGCCATGACATCCCTCAAAGAGCTACTCATTAAGACATTTAAACAGATTGTAGGCTTATGAGTTCATTCTCACTGTATGCACATGGTAATCAGTTATTCAAGACTATAAAATTACTGGTGCAGCAGATTCTCCCTCCAAAAAAGAAAATATCATTGTAGAAAAAAAGTCTTTAGACCATTGACCATTGAGTGTGCAAAAAATGACAATGCTCAATGACAAAGGGAAAGTTGAGCGCCTGGTTTGAATGTTTACAGAGTAGAATTAAAACCCCTGTTGGGATCATTTCCAGCACCCTGTGATCACATGTTGGATACAGCAGCAATGAAGATGTATGGATTCATTTCATCCCGATGATTATTTACTGGTCACCCAAATCCTTCCTTCCACAGACCTTTGATCAGACAATTGCAAAAATCTATGTCAATTTATCAACACTTTCCAAAAATTGGAAAGTGCTCTATTTTTCTACTGCAGGCTTGAAGTGGTTGAACACATTTCCCTATGCAAAGACAAAAATAACCTCAAGAGGCTGCAAAACAGATGCTTAAAATTCATAGAATGTCTGATGAAATAATAACATGAGTCATTTTAAGGCAGTTGTAAAAAGAATTTAGATTTTTTTTTCCCTGGGTGGCTAGATTTGTCAGTTCTTGTTGATTTCTCACCAAAAATCAACTACAGAAGGTTTAAAGAAAATTAGCCACAGAGTGTTTTTTTGACAGCAGTAATAACAAAACTTGCTAGGAGACATGTAAGAGACAGATTAACATAAGTCAAAATCAGGAGGGTCTATGCTGTACAGACAGAAATACATCAGTCATGTTTGCATATAGTACATATCTTGGTAAATCCAAATGCTGGCTATAGTTCTAGGTGTGATATCTACACAGATTTATCGGAGGTGCCTGGGTCTATACTTTATCCTAAACTGTAGCTAAACAGTGACTGTGCAATTCTATTACTGCACGACTGTCCTTCACTCACAGAGAGCATAAAAGTGTCCGATAATTGAAAACAAACTGAGAGAAAGCCTTTGGCCGCACTGTTTATCATCCAACAGAGCCAATATTCCCTGGACAGGCACCTACCAATGATTAGAAAACTTATGTACTCAAAAGTTTTGCAAGAACTGGAGTCAAAAAGATCAAATTGGTCCAAAGTTTACTCAAATTATACCGAGAAAGTTCAACCGAACCATCAGCATAAACATAACAACCTTTGGTGAATGTCTCAAACACAGCAAGAGGATAATATCTATATACTGTGGTCTGAAATAACAGTAAAATAATAAAGCTATAAAACTGCTGCTTACAGTTACAGTGATTCCATTTCTGGATATGGCCGACAGCTCGACTGCATTTTCAGAGCAGTGCTCAGGAATGGACAGTGAGAGGCAAATACATCACCTAGTTCTTATTTATCTTCTTACTTCTCAGTAGTTCCCAGCAGGCATGCCACTATGTCCAGAAAAGCTAGAGCTCTGGTTTCACCACATGCTCTGACCTCTGGAAACCAAAGACACTGACCATAAACTGCTTTTTCATGACCCTAGCCTGAATCAATAGGCTCCTTTGGGATAATATCAGCATCACACCACCATACTGGCAGCAGGGGCACGGGGAGCGGGAGGGGAGGATTACACGCTGGCCACTGGGTAATCGAGTTTTCCCCCCATCAGGCTCACAAAAATGGTCAACTGAAGAAAATGTTCAAAAAGAGACCCTGGAGAATGGGAGCGAGGGAAGGTGGTTGAGAAGGAGAGGAGGGCGTTAGGCGTGTGGTTTGTGGGGCAATAGGAAGACATGAAAATGGAAATAAGCATAGAGAGTAAAAGGGTGACAGAAGAAGTGGGGAAACAAATACAAAAAAAAAAGAGTCTGGGGGAGAAAGGGCAGGACAGAGATAGAATATCGGGAGACGCAGCAACCTCAACAGTAGAGGACAGACACAGCCTTTTGACCACAACCTCGAGCCTCATCTCCTGCCGCTTATTGAATCCCCTATTTGTCGATAACAGTATTTCCTGCCAAAGAAAATAGTGCTGGGAGCAATTACTTCAGTGAGCCTGTCAATTTCATTTTGGGGGGTTAGGGGAGCGTTGAGGCTCATTCCCTTCTCCTCTATCACCTCGGTCTCCCTTTCTGTATGCCACAGGGAGTGACGGAGTGCTGTGCCTTCTATCCAGGGCAGGGCAGGCAGACAATGCCAAGGCGGGTGAACCTCCACATGTCATCTTCACCTGTAACGAGCCTATAACAAGCTGGCAGCTTCCTCACTAGCCAGTGCTCAGCACCCTCAGCCAGACTGATAGATACATTATTCAACTTCTTTGTCAGCTTACTGGAAAACCACATAAGCAGTAACATGTCTGGCCTGGAAGCTAGCACTCAGAGAAAGCTTGCAGGCCAGACATGCTCTCCCATTCAGCCAGACTTCACTCCCCTCCCCTCTATCTTTCTCAGACACATGCACATGTACACAATCCGAGAGGATTTTTCACCCCATCTCAGTCACCGTGTGAGTGATATTACAATGGTTTCCAAAAAAATATCACAGATATGAAAGTCATCCAAGACTCTGACTAATGTACGTCCCCCGACAGCAATATCATGACTCCAGTGCATTTCGTTTGAATTACATGCCTTCATACAAGGACACTGAGGTTACTATTAAACTACAAACTTCACTCAGAAAAACAAAACATGACAATGGAAACTGTGGGAGATAAGAGGGAAATAAGTCACAGTCATTGTTGTGACTTGATTGCTTGATGTTCACATACTGCTTGGATGGATGGATGGATGGATGGATGGATGGATGGATGGATGGATGGATGGATGGAGTAAATCATAGGTGGAATGCTCTTCTTGGAATATAATGAATAAAACAATAATAGGGCACAGCACACCCATTCTAAACCCTGAAACACTCACACAATAAGTTGTGGATTACAGAAAAATCTAATTACTGATTCTTTGTGTGTAATTAATGAAACTTACTGGAGCACCCCACTGTTTTATGTAAAAATAATAAAGATAGAATCTGAGCAATTAGAGCATATCGAGCTTGGTGATAGCCATGTTGTAACTTAATTTCCTGTTCATTAGGGCTTGATAGATTAGTTATGAAAAAATATGCCACAAAAATGTATACTAGTCTAAAGGTAGGTGGAACACAGCATCCCCGCCTTTCCTCTATGAGACAAAAAGTGACCTATGAGCGAAGGTGTTGACACAACTCCAAGGAAATAATTTGTGCTATAAAATGATGCACATGAACAAAAAAAAAAAAAAAAACTCGAGGGGATGTTCTACTATATAAATGAGCAATCCTACATTTACCACAATCTAAAGTTTGGCATGTGGGTCTGACAGGAGTCTTGGGAAAGGTCAACGGGAACACGGATCAGTTGAGATGCTGGTTGGATGGACAATGAGTTTTCCCTAGCCCTACTTAAAGGACAGAGTTCTGCTGCAGCCAGATAAGACATTTCATCTCGCCACCAGGGCACAGGGCTCCCAGCTCAACGGGGGATTTCCCACCAGACCATGTGGCCAAGTATTTCATCTCTTTCTCTCATCATCAATATACAACTCAGTCCCTTCACTTCCCCCTGCATTCATTCTTTTTCCTTTCAGTCTTTCACTCCTTCCATGGCATGGTGTGTTTGAATGTTGGGTGACAGACACAAGGAAATTTGTGTTTCTCTTCATACACAAGGGGTCTTTTCTCCATTTTCCATCTATTTTCTTCTTCTATCTTGTGTCCATTTTGGACAGAAAACAAAACCTACAAACAGCTTTGGTCTCCTGTGACTGGGCAAGTAGGAGTTGCTGATAACACAAACACAATTAGGCCCACAACATTGTCTCAGTAATCAGGTTGGTGGCCTTATGTCTTGTGCCCAGATAAAGCAAGCTCACTGTAACTGTGCGGCACAGACCAAAAGAAACAATGACATATTAGACTGGATGAAAATAACATTGCAGAGTTCATGTAATAGGAAACACTGGGCAGTCGCGAAGATATCATGTTGATTCTCA
The DNA here is from genome assembly GCF_963383615.2 of Lipophrys pholis. Lineage (NCBI taxonomy): Eukaryota > Metazoa > Chordata > Actinopteri > Blenniiformes > Blenniidae > Lipophrys > Lipophrys pholis. The sequence continues at coordinate 5,760,550 of NC_137629.1, read as the reverse complement.
CATTTGGGAGGAAGTGCCCCCGATGACAGGAGCAACCACAAAAATGCAGGGTATTAAACCATTCTTCTCTTTTTTTAAACTCAAATATAGCCATAATAGATTTTAATAGTAATTCAATTACAGAAAAGTATCCAGCGCTTCTGTATTTGTATGTGACGGGAGTAACATCCATGAAAGCATTCAAAGGTCAAATAAAAACAAATGTATACAGAGCAACTCAACCATAGGGCTGAATACATATGAGATGTATTTATTCAGAGCCCAAATTTATACAGAGATGGTATTTAAGACAAAACACCATGTACTTTTAAATGAGTTTTAAACTTTTTGAGACAAAGCAGAGAGGAACCAACATTTGTTATTACCTCGCAATAATGAATGAGAGGTTTCCAGAAAGAAATACCACCTGACATGACGTTAACATTAACACATTTAAAGGCAATTACTGCAAAGAAGTAAAAATGTTTTCCGTCAACTCCACCGGCAATAACTACATTTCGACAGATGAATGACAGAGTTTATTTTTGCCAAAGGCAGCACTACAAAACTGTCAGTATGTTCTTATTAATAGTAACTTTTCTACAATGCAAAAGGCAATCTATAAATGACAGAAACACTCAATGAACATTACAACACTTTGACAGACCTGCTTTGTGTTTTAGAGCTCAAGTGTGGCATGTGTTACTAATTATGAATTTTTTTTGTTTTACTTAATTCGATAGTTGCAACTTTTCACCACTCCCAAAGTCATAGTTAAAATCAGTTCAAGGTGAAGCTGTTTGTGATAATTCCACTTCAATCCCCGTGCCAGGTGGAAAAAAAAATAAATAAAAAATAAGGGAAAAAAAAAACTGCGATTGTGTTCCACTTTTTTAAGTTTCTCACCTCCTCGTTTTTTTTCTTTCTTTCACATTTTGACAATCAGCTTGACCTTCACTAGCCAGTTCAAGCTTCAGAGAAAACACGCTGTCCGCCCTACTGGCTCTGCCCCAGATGTGAACAAGGTGAGGGCAGAGCAAGAGGCTCCGTCAGCAAACTCCTTTGGCTTTTATCCCACTGAAAGTAGCCCGGCAATATGCCATCATCAGTGTTTCAAACAGCAGGTAGAGACGCCCACAATGACATAATATTTAGTGAAGGAGAACTGAGTTGATCATCATCACGACCCCAGGAAGTAAAGCAGACGCCATCAGTGAAGCAAGGTCAAAATCAAAGCCAAAGTCTTTTACTAGCGAAGTGAAACTGAAACCTCTCTATCTAAAACCTAAGCAAATAGTGCCTCGCAACTCAATGTAGTCTTTGAAATCATTCTACCTGAAAAATATCTTTGAAATGTACTTCCCATAAATCGTATCACTTCTGCACAGAGAACAAACCAACACACAAACACAAGACAGTTAACACCCATTTCCACAACTTTCCAAACGACGGTTGCCTAAATTGATCATCAGCATAAATATGTTGTTAAAGATGTCAGTAACAGCACAAATGTCTGTTTCCCTTCCCCTGTTGAAGTGCCCTGACTAACACTGAAAGCACTTTGGGGTCTGATGAATCACTGAAGAAAGCAATATATAAGTAAAGACCAATTGCGAAGTTGAAATGGGGCAAATGAGGGCAGATGTGGTAAGGTAGTAGGTGTTGGCCTTGGGGGATTAGTGGCCAGCTACTTAAAATTCTAGTTTGATGATCGAAGACAAATCTGCTCAAGGTTATGGTAATGAGTATGATTTTGGAAATCCTACACAATCTGCAGCTTCAGGTCCTGGAACCCAACCGCCTTTAACAGCTTGGGTCACACTTTTGGCTTTGGCCTATTGATTCTCTGCAGCAAATCTCACATCCTAATGCAAGGCACAATGCCTGGTACATGAATACACAACCACATCTACAGCTTTTGTCAAATAAGTCCAAATTTCATTAAAGTAGCTTCGGTACCCTTATTTTTAGTAGAACCCTACATTACTGCGAGTATATTTGACGAACCGCAAACGCTACGGTCAATTAATTCCCAGCAGGAAGGAATGCTGTACCGCCTGAATCACAAATGTTTGTACGTGTGTGTGCACCGAGTACGAATGTGCATATTAATATATGCTCGCAGAACTGAGTGTGCATGCTTGTAGGCCAATGTTCCTACATGAGTGTATTTTGGGATATGTTTGTCTGTAGTGCAGAATATTTCCTTAAGCTGCTCTCCCTGTGCTTTGCAGGACTCATATCTGCACTGAATTTCAATGACACTTCCTTAAAGATAGGAGCAGATGTCAGCCAGCTCACTGAAAGTCAGGTAGAAAAGAGTGAGAAAAGTAGAGTGAGTAAAACTAACTACACAAGCTGCAGAGAGGTCTAAAAGTATGTGTCTTTTTGAAGATTTCTGAAAAAAGGGATTGTATGATTTAAAGGACTTATTGGAGTAGAAACAAGCATATTGAAGCAAAAAAATCTAAATCAAGTATTAAAATACAATCAATATATTGAAAGGCAGCTTACATCATGTGATTAATATGTCTTACTTCACCATCAGACGTGATTCCATGACATTAACTGTGGTTGAATTAAAATGTCTGAATTGAAAGTTACACATCTTCCTTACTTGCCAGCTAAGATTAGTCTTGCAGCTTTAGTACTTTTCAGCTTACTATTGTTAATATATGTACAACATAGCATCAACATTAAGGGCCTTTCCACATTTTTATTAATCCTGAAAATTATTTTAAGAACAAAAAATACAAAATTATTCAAGCCACAGTTTCAGCAGTCATCAAAACCAACTATACTTGCTGAAGTTTAACTGTTGTGAAAGTCAAATATAGAAAAAGAAAACCTAATATTTAGGTTTTACGGTTTGCAGACCACATAAACTCAGTCTGAGAATCAATTTCTGTGTGAAATAACAGTTGCAGCTGTGTACACTAGTGTATGTATTCAATACAATGGCACAGCATTACTCATGTTAATCGTAAAAGGTTGACAATGAAAATGAGTGTTTCCTCAGAATTTAATATGCAATGGCCCGATTTTCCACCTCCCACATTCTGGTCACAATGTAAGCCAGATCACACACAAACATGTTCTTGGTGATCAGTTTACATCCAGTTCAAAAAGCTTCTCTTTTAGAGTTTCATGTTGGACTGACATGCATTTTCATTGGCCAAAACAGGTTATCTCAGTGCAGATTGTCTGTTATTACCAGATATGAAAGCAGGAATAGGGCATGAGAGACAGCTGATGGACAGGTTTCTATGAAATGAAATTCCAACAATAAGATCATTACAGAGACTTATGGATTTTTTTTCTCCATTAACTCAACCTAAAAATAAGCTCTTGCACTGACTCACCCGCACCGCTTTCAAGATAATGGAGCACACTCCAACCACTCACCAATCAATTCAAGGTTAGCAGGTGGCTCAATATTGTCCATAAAGTCCCCCAAAAGCAGAAAGACAAAGTATTTTCAATGTAGAAATTCAAAAAGAAGTCACATTTCCACAGTCATATGAAAGAGGCAAAAAAAAGAAACTTAAAAGACATGCTTCTTAGCAACTGTTTCCCTCTCATGTACCCCTAGTGCCATCAAGAAGAAGGTAAACATTTGAGCTGTTTAGCAGGTAAAGTCACACAGGATCTAATTTGGGTTTCACAGTGGTCTCTGCCACATTGATTGCAATGTGAAGGCCTAATGAACTCTGTGCACATGTTTTGAGCTGTGGGATCTAGGGTATGAAGCCAGGAGTTGAATAAACTCACTAAAAGTTTTGAGGACTACAAAAAGGGCTGGAAACACTGAAACAATGAATAAATAAACAAGAGTACTAACACTGGTGTGTAATATGTCTCCTGTTTCAGGCTCCGTTGTCCTTCTTAGCCGACCTTCTGCAAAAGGGAATAACCTTGATAAATCATATATAGGGGAAACCCACTACTGGGGCCAGAAGGTTAGTCTCCCATTCATTTTTTTCTATATTTCATTCCCCACTGATTCAGCTAAAACATGATCCTAGTTAAATATAAGTAAACAATACTTCAATTAGCTTTTGTTGATTTAAAAGGTTGCTGGAGATTACATGTGGAGACCCAAGGTCAGGCAACTGATCTTAAGAGAAACTCTCCAACTACTTAGGTGTACGGTGCTTCGTCATTTCCAGGATGCACAACTGAGACCGAAAGATAACATGAGTGCTAAAAGGATTGAAAGTAATAAGAACAAGAGATATCACATCAAGTACCAATTGTACCTTGCACGATTTGGATCTGGCCTATAAAAAGGTTCACAAAGCATAAAACTGAAATGTAGTGAGAACGATCATCAGGAAACAGAATTCTGTTTATGTTTCTGCTTGAGAGAACTTGTGAAAAGAGCAACGTTTGAAAATCATCATATGGGTCCACTTGATATCTGTCGTTCATGATTTAGATGAAGGTGTAGCAAACATACTGTATGCGCATGCGTGTTGCTCCACGTTTCAGAAAAGTTGCATTTTACATGGTTAAGCCAAGGACGGGGGGACGTTTGGACAATGTCATACTCCAAAAGCAGTTTTTATAAAGTGCCATTTTCAGACACTCGCAACACTAACAGCCAAAAAGCAAAAGTTTTACTATTTCGACTTGAACATGTTGTTGCCTAAACAGGGCCTTAGGTATTGGGTAAGGTACAGCATCACTTCTCATCGACTCAGACTTGCTGGGCTGCTGAGGTCAGCCAGGATACCTCACTGGAACACTGCACTAAAACTAACATACCAAAACAGAACAGACTGCGCAAACCTTGCAAATGGGTGTCACAGCAACGGAAAGAGCAACACGACAGCTGGTTTTATTTCCCTCTCTGTGACAGAATGCTGCTCTGGCAGCACCTATCTCACCACAGTAGCCAGTCACTTTCTGCCATCAACATCTTTGCAGAAATTTCAGCCTCCAGCAATCGAGACAATGAATCCAATCATGTGCTTGTGTCTGAACTGTTCTCACAGATGTTTATGTCTCTTTGTAGCCCTCGTCTGACTCCACTCCTCTGCAAGGTCAGCTCATTCTGTTTGTGTAAAGATATAAACATCTACATGGATATTTATAGAAAGTGGGCCCGTTTCATAGATCACACTCACATTGAGGATGTAGGTACCTGCTCAAAAGTGTCTGAATGAGGGACTTTAAATCAGTTTTCCGATTCTGAACACAGTTTTATGTTCCCTCTCTTTTACTCTGGCTCTTGGCCTTTTGCTGGACCGTCTGTGCCACTCTTGGAGGTTAATCAAGCTGTGTTGGCCTGACCCAGGCCTTATGCTTTTAGTAATGATGTGTGCCAGATTTGTAACCCCAATCCTTGTTTGACCCCAGTTCATGCCGTTGTCTTTAATTAATACCACTGAGGAGGAACTCTATCTTCACCTATGCAGCTAGTGTGAAAAACAAAGGTCACACAATGAAATCCTAGTTCTATGAGCACGGGCAGGCTCCTTTAACTTTCTTTCTTGACTTATTGACTTTGCCAATGAGGAATTAGAGGGCAGCAGCCGTTTATGCAGCTTGTGCCAAGGTAAGGTAGGTGGCTCTATCCTGATCCACTTACATGTGCCCCTTTGCCTACAAAACAAATGGTACAAATTGTAACATCCCTTACTTAACCTCTACTCCTGAAAGACTCTGCTCTCTTATCAGTACAACACACAAAAACCACAACCCATCATTTTCTGGTCAACCTCTCCAACCCCAGAACAAACTGCCAAGAATGTGCAATAAATAACAAAAAGGGGGAAAAAAACAGGCAGGATGACTGAGGAAAAAACTGGGCTCAGGTAAAATGAATTGGCAGGGACATTAATGATGTCCAATCCCTACACAGAGTCTGTGGGCAGATTCTGATGGAGGGGACAAGCATGATTTATGACAATGGCAATCTGGAGAGAATGGTTATAGGCCTTGCCAGAAGCCGAATTGGTGGTATGCAGGTCTGTTTGTATCTGTACTCACGTTTGTGTTTGCAGTACTGACCCTCAACTTCCGACAGGATTTTAAATGGTAACAGACTGTACCCTGACCAGATAAACACACACGCACGCACACGCACACACACACACACACACACACACACACACACACACACACACACACACACACACACACACACACACACACACACACACACACACACACACACACACACACACACACACACACACACACACACACACACACACGCACACACACAGCAACAAAAGTGTCTGTATCCCCTGTACCTTAAAAGATTGGGCTGGGTACATTGGATCTGGTTATTATTCCCAAGGCAGTCAGCTTTGGTCTGCTTCTTATGTCTGCATTGGGGTTGTCTCATCTCTAATAACCACAGCAACATTTCCTCTTCCCTGTTAGCTAGATAAATAGGATTTCAAATTGTCTGGTGCTACCCCATCAGAAGAAAGAACATGATCTATGAAATATCTTCCCATGAAAAACCCATACTGAGAGATTATCTTCTCATCACACAGACAGCACAGCTAACAGATAAGGGTGGGAGAGGTGATCTGCACGGAAAGCAGAACACATTGTGTATGTGTTAGGGGGGTTGATGCATGTGTATGCAAGTGTGTGGCATTGTCTTTTAGTTTGTTTTTCTTTTGAAAATAGGAAAATATCAAAATAGATTTAACGAGAAAACCAGAGCCACGCGGAACACAACTGATTCCAGCTGATTCCACAAACCTAAACGGGCTCCTCTAGTAATCAAGCATTATTGGATGCATTTACACAGGAGTCTCAGGAAACAACATTGATATCTACACTATTACTTTGTCTCCATCGAGAGGCTGCAGCCTATTCAATATCGGTAGAAATACCTATTCATCAAAGCATCTGTGTCCAGGTCCTTCCTAATAACAGATGGAGAGATCTTTAACAGCCCATAAATGAAAGCTCCAAACTCGGAGAAAACACTTGCATCAGCACAGCTACAGCTAAACGAACGCTCTCCTAGGTTGAGCTTGACTACTCCAACAAAGCAAGATTAATTTGCCTGTTGAATTGAGGCCGATGCCCCAGCCATGGCAAGCTGCCCAGCTGACAGTAAGGTGCAGTGGTGCCTCCTATGCACTAGGCACATTGGTAAAATGTCAACAGCGCAGCATTACATGGAGGGGAGAGAGAGAGAGAGAGAGAGAGAGAGAGAGAGAGAGAGAGAGAGAAAGAGAGAGAGAGAGAGAAATGTAGCTTCCACAATTACAAGAAGAAGAGAACATGCATTTCATTAGCTGACTGAAAAGTCTCTATTTCAGCACAGGCACGTATTCAATCATAAGATGGAAGGCCACACTGATAACATCTGCATCTATACATGCCTTACACATGTGTGGTAACGGCGGCAAACAAAAATGTTGAGATGAAGAAGAACGAGGACTATCGTAGCTTTTGCAGTGTCATATAAATGGGCGGATTCAGTTTGCATAGAGTCACAGAATTGATGATATGTGGACAATAGTGAATCCGTTAGCAAAAGATTAATTAAAGAGATATTCAAAATATAATACCCTTTAACAATATCAATATTACCTTTCACAGTAAAACAGGAGAACTATTCAAGAGGGTAAAAATCACTCACAATGGAGACACAATATGTGACCTTGTGGGAATTAATTAAATACTTCACCTGTGTAAAATGTGAGTTGACAAATGCAGTCCATGCGATTTGACTATAGAGTGGGGAATAGGTGAGAAAGGATTAAATGAGAGGAGGAATGTAATTATTTTGCCAACAGCTTTGTGTCACCTCATATGCACACATAGGGTGTCCTTATGTGTGCTGAGAATTACCTTCCCAAGAATCAGAGGTCTTTGAATCGCATGTGAGTTTGGAGCATTTTAAAACGTTTTTTCATGATTAACATGTCTTAACCGCATTATTTTGTGCTATTGCTGCCCTACTTTTTTATTTCATGGTTTCTATTTTTTTCAATAACTAAGACATTGAGCAACTTTGCTTTGAAACCTGCTGTACAAGTTTATTATTGGTGCTCGTTCTGTGTGTCAGCCTGTTTATCTGGACATGTGTCTGTGAGTTGAACTAACTGAGACAATATGAAGCTGTACCTTTTCAAACAAAAGCCACGACAGTGTTGGCTTCCTATTCTGGCCTCTTCGTACTCCCCGTCTCTGACAGGGGTGACCTTTCGGCTGCGCTGGTAGCCGCCACTCTCGCCCCCCAGATAGTAGGCCTGGATTAGTCACCATCTCTGAGGATTGTGGCGCCTTGCACGAATGCGCATGTGAGGCCGAAGCTTTCTCCAGCATGGCCGAAGGGCCTGCTATGAAAAATAGAACACCTAATGCCTGGAGATAGAGACATTCATCAAAGACCAGGGCCCCTGCCTGCCTGCTTTGTGTGCTGCCTCCTTCCCGTATTCTCTATTCAGTACGGAGATGCAGAAACAACTCACTTAGTGCAGGAGCACGAGAGAGAGATGGGGAGTTTTATTATTATTGCTACAAGAATGGAATATTATTTCTAGACCCTCTCCCTCAAAAGAGTCCCTTACATTTTTCCCAACCATTCACATGCTTTGAGTGATCCCCCATGTTTGGAGGGAAATGAGAATATCAGCGTGGTGGGAATAGACATCAACAGCTGGATGAGTATGTAACTTCTTAAGCACTCGATTCAGCATAGCAGGTTGCCTCCATCGGCCACCTTTTGAATGACAATGGCAGGAACACCCTTGAGAATAATAAAAGCAGGCCAAAGATATCCTGGGAAATGGTAGCCATGCCAACTAACACCAAGCATCCAGGCCAGTTAACCTCGACAGTGAACTGCTAAACCCTGGGGTATGGCTTGGTAATGACATCTCCTCCTCTTTGACTGTACTCCATCTCTGCATCCTTTTCTGTTGATACTCTAGGTCACAGAGGAATAGTATGGTTAAAGACACTCTCCACTGATTTAGAGCGGAAATATAAGGCGACACAAGAAGAAGCAGTTTTTTTTGGTTTGTTTGTTGATACAAATTATATTAAACCGACAATGGACTGGTGTGACAATGGGAAAAAGGAACTGAAAGAGAAAGGGTTCTCCTAGATGGAGATATAGTAAATATAACATGTATACTGCACTCCTGTAGAATTCATTCTCCTTTCAAATATAAGTCTCAGATTTGTTACTGATATCTACAATTTCAATTTTCACTATTTTTATGGAATGAAAGCAGAGGGCTCAAAAAGCTATGTTGACAAGCAATGGCCCAAAAGATTGGGCTTCTTTCAATGGGTGAAGGTGATGCTTCACACACACACAGCGCCAGCACACAAAAGACACAGCAGACTATGCCAAAGGCGAGCCAGCAGGATTTCAGATGCACACACACCATATTTTCCAGTAACACCACAGCTTCAGGTGTCTCATGGGGCCGCTGCCTTCCTCCATCCTTCCATCTATCCCCCATACACCCCGGTCTCTCTGATCCTCATCGCGTTTCTTTCAAAACCTGAGGTTTAGATGGGCCTTCAGTGTGAGAGCTCACACTGTCATGCAATTGCAAAAGTGGGGGAAAAAACAATATCTAAATAAAGCAAAAACATACGATTTTCATGGAAACTGTTTCTATTGTTTCTATATTAAATTAAATCAATGTTGAAAAACATATTTCATGTACCCATATGTGTTTGTTTGCTCAAGTGACTGAACAGTGCATCAGGCATGCAGATTGTCTTTGTGTGTGAGCTTTTGTGTGTGTCTGTCTGTTCTCTACCGACACCAAGGGCCTCTAAGACGTGGGGGGTAAAATGCTCTTAAAAAAACGGGATTTAGTAACACATAGGCAGTTTTGACATGACAGCATCAAAGCGGAGACTGGAAGAAATTTCAATTTATGTGTGTGATGCACTCTTTTGATTAGATGAACCTCTCCAGAAATTTGCTTAAGAACCATACCTGAATGACTGATATCACAAGGTTAAGTTTGTTGGGTATTTAAGGATTCTAAGGCGTATGTAAGCACCTTCAGTGGTGGTGAACTGGGTGACGGATAGTACAGCAATCTCTCTCCAAAATAATAAAAAACAATGAAAGCGCCATATAAAACTAAATATTATTAATAAGACTGTGGTACTCCAGCCTTCGTACGGCTTGTAGAGGTTGATCTGCACCTATCTCAGTAGTAGAACACATTAACTGTCAGTACCAAAGTGCTAATCGAATGTCAGTGGTGGCTGAACTCCACTCTGACTGATTTGCAAAGGTTGACTTCCGACAAACAACGTGGCTCAGTTCTGTTTACCTCTGTAACTGTTGAAGAAATAACACACAGTTAAAAGCTGGAACAGGCTCCATTTATCAGCATGGGCATTTACAAACGCTGTTTGAAAATTTCTGAGAAATATCTTTACTTGGGAGACAACGCAGGAAAAGAGATCTCTTTGGAAATTAAGAACTTGTGTCTCAACAAGATGACCTGTCTTAAAAAAAGGTTAAATAATGATTCTTATTTTAAAAAGGCATGTACAGTATATGGAATGCTGTGCCTTGACTTAATTTGGAAGCATGGAGACAGGTAGCCAAGCGCACACACACACACACACACACACACACACACACACACACACACACACACACACACACACACACACACACACACACACACACACACACACACACACACACACACACACACACACACACACACACACACACACACACACACACACACACACCATCTCTTCATCTAAACCTTCCAGATGAGTAGCACAAGCCACTGGTTATCTGACTCAAAATCATGCCACTGTGTAATAGAACACCAACATATTACTTGCCTGAGAATCACTCAGCGTTTCATCTCGTGTTATTTGGTTTAGCTGACCGTAACTCTGGCTGGTTCCACTGCCCCGGCCAGCCGCCACAGACTGAAAACGCCTCCACCAAAGGAGTGATGAGTAGGCAAAGATTGCTCAAACTTCTGCTCAGTGGGTTACTCTCTGCCAGCCAGCCCATCAGCCAAGTTAAAAGATTTATAATTTGATCTGAAAATTAGCTATCTAAATTTGCCTGGTGACACAAAGAGGATTTTATGATTTCTCCGTTCAGACAGCTTTCTGGACTGCCTGAAGACTGACAAGGATAAAAGTGAAATGAAGGAGTCTGCCAACATGCCAACTATAAAACTCCGTCAGCCAGAGAACTTGACTGCTCCGGGCCCTCGCCCAATGGGCAGGGCAGCAAGAGATGGCGAGAGAGGAAGAGAGATACACAGAGCTGTGAAGAGGGAGCAGATGGGAAACGAAAGAGGATTTACGATGGGTGACAGTCTCCTTTTAACCCCAATATTTGCTAAGAGGAAAAGGGATGGTGAAATTACATTACAGGGGTTGCGATCAATAACCACAAATATTAAATAGCCCCTGAGTCGCACTGCCTATACGCATGGCTTTATATGGAGCAAGAGCATTTAGCACTAACTGGTATGGTGATGACAGACGTGTTCCTGACACAATCATAGGCTACTGAGCAGCATGGATCTGCTTTAACTTCATCTTCCACGGGTCACCAGCAAGGTAGTATAAAACCAAGGCACAGAGTCAATACTAATGAAGGAAGACATATTCCAAGTGGAGCTGGTGACAACGAGTGTATCAGCAGCCGTTGCAACCACTATCTGCCTATCAGTGGGTGAGCAAGGCCATGCTGGAGATTAGGTTTCAAGAGAAATGTGGTGAGTGAGTATGACTTGCCTGTCACTGCATCTACAAACACCTCAGAGAGTTGTCACAATAATGGAATTTTTGTTTGGAGGAATGGTGGGAGCAGAGGGAACAGAGCGCAGAGATAAACAAGAATATAGGCTCAGTTGTCACCACAAATGCGAATAGGGACACTAGATTATCAAATCTATTTCTACCTCAGTGAAACAAGATCAGGTCAACAGTTTGCATCGACACTAAGATCAGTCGGTGATTATATAATAAAAATAAATAAATATTCAAATATAATTGGTGCATTGTTACAGGTCTGCTGATTCCAAAATCAATTTGTCACCAATCAACAAACACAAGCAATGACAGGAGCTCAAAGTAGTTATTTTAACTACTCTATCTTTCACTTCCTTATTCATATTTACTGTTAAATTAGGCAACATCTCATACTGACTCTGGATCTAATTATTTCAAAACGCAATCCAGAGAATAATAACCTTCTTTTTCTTCCTTTGTTGGGAGGGCATAGCGTCGCTCGAGAAACACACGAGGTTTGCTTCTGGTTTTCACTCGAGGGAATATTTCCTCCTAACACGTGCAAGTGCAAGGCTCGGGTGATTAACATGCAAAAAGGTGCACTCAACTTGCTATGCACCAGTGACGCCAATAATGTCCCACCATGGACGTAAAATCCCTGGGGTTTAATCACCTAAATACAAAGGCTCTAAAGGACGGGGAGCATCCTCGTTCTGAGCAGGAGTAACATTAGCTCAGTCAGGCTAAGACAAGCATCACATTCATGGACCAACAATGGAACCAAGCGCTGTGGTAAATTGGCCTGTATAAGCCCCATAAACCATTTCAGATAATGCGCAACTGGTTAGTGGGCAGACATAATGAGGTTTATCGCATTGTAAATGCACACAATTGGCTCTGTTTGGTAAAGTACAACAAATGCACATGGGCACTGGGGTGTGAACCTCTTTGAAGCATTTCTAGGAATTGTAGGCGCGGTGAGGTTTATTGTGGGCTTTTGCTAAGAACTATCATTATTCAACAAGCAAGAGGATTTAAAAAGTTGAAGGGATTCGTCATCAAGTGCATACTTCAATCAAAAGTCAAGGACTAGACCATCCATTCTATATATTTGTGCTTAAAATCCACGACATTTGGAACCTTTAATGACGACCTACTGAATCAACATCATATGAAAGAGCTTTACTCTATTTCCCAGGGTGAGGACTCAGCACCGACATGAGTGAAATGAATGCCGCTTCCCGAGTGGCACCGCAAGGATGCACCTGGACTCTTTAATGGAGACACCCACTCTGAAACAATGAAGTAATTGACTAATATCCTGCAAAGCTTTCCAGCTTAGCTGAGTTTGAATGCAATGCCAAAAACAACTAAATGCAAAATAACGGTACAAAAAAAAAAAACGGGCTTGCGAAAATTAATGTCACACTTGGCGAGATCTCTGTGCCGGCAACACTATCAGAAACATCCAAGCCAATTAATTAGAGAATGGGACTTGACCTTCAAGGTGCATCCACTGCAGTTGTTTGTTGATCGGAAACAAGGACAGATTTTCTCATTTGAGATTAGAAGAACAGGGGGTAGAATTAATGGCGGTTTAATACTCGATGATATGAGGATGCATTAATTTGATGATAGCTTAAAAAAAGCAGAAGACAGATAATTCATATGAGGAGAAACTTTTTTTTTTTTGTTCTAATTACAAACAAAATATTAAATAATTCACTTGAAGAGAGGATTCATGTACCATCCCACTAGGAAGGAAGGAAGGAAGGAAGGAAGGAAGGAAGGAAGGAAGGGTTAATTGTAACTTAAAAGTCTGTTTGCAAGCTTCTATCCTGATACTAAAACCACCATTAAAAATCAGCAGCTGGACTTACTCCTATAATCTTTTCTTCAGGTGACATCAGGACAGATACCATATCCCCTCCCCACTGCCAATAATAATTGATCATTCTATCACAGCTGTTTCCAAAGTTGTTGTTTTTTGTTTGTTTGTTTTTTCCCCCCAATATTTGACAATATGAAATAATCTTGTTTTGGAATATCGCCGAGCCCTTATTAATCATATGTCACACTCAGTTAATGCGCTGATTTATTGGCAACTGGAATGCTGGCCACTGAGGGATGTTTATTACAAAACAATCTATTAAATTATGATCACGAGTAATAATAATAATACGAGTGAAACTTTCATGAAAACTATATGGTGTTAATGACTTTTTTTTTAATTGTCTAAAATCATCATAGCTTGATTTATTCATTACTTGTGAGCAGTCTTTTTTTCTTAACATTAACAAAACACATAAATCAAGAATAAATCTCAATTTGATTCAAATTGAATTCCAGCTCTGTCTTCTACTCATAACTAATAACAACAAACAGATCAAAGTAGCATCATCCTAGTTCAGCCACACCAACACCAAACTAGTTTAACAGTTGAAGAATGGCTCTGTGAAGGTGCCAAAGAAAAATCCCACTTTCATAGTTAAAGAGTGACGCGAAGGCTCAAACCTGTTAGCTTTAAATGTATTCCTTCATGGATCTTGATTAACCTTGACAGAACTTTAAAACTCATTTTGTAGGCTATTGATTTTTATGCCAGCATAGAGTTAAAATGAAATCTTCAAATGCCTGCACATTACTACGAGGGATCAATCAGCTGCATTGCCCATGCCTAGCTATACTGTTCTGTATGTTTGAACAAATTCACCAACACAGGGAGGAAAATCGATGCTCTCAGACATGTGAAAGGATGCAGCAGATAACAGCTGTTGCTCAACACTATATCATGCAGAATACTTGCACTTTAGATTTTTTTCACCACAATCTTTTCTTGTACCTGTTCGGTTTTCCTGCTCTTCTTGTATAACCTCTTGTGTAACGTCTGAACCCACTTGTATGTGTTTTCACTCACACACATTCAGATTTTAGTGTGCAAGTATGGTTATGTGTACTTTGAAAAGATGACAGGTGGTGGGAGGGTAGTAGATCTTTTGAGACTTGTCAGTGTTCCGGTTTATGAGCCAATGACAGGAGACACACACCCATCCACATCAAAGTTTATTACAGTTCATCACCTCCCCACCTGCAGTGTAATGACATTTAGCCAATCCTATAAAAATCCCAGGAAACCTGTGGGTATAAATCAATGACTTTCCACCTTTACAGCTGCTGCTCACATCCATTATTAAAGCTTCCACATCATATTCAATAGTGTACGAGGGTGCTCATATGACAACCGTGTGTGGCGGCGTGTTTCTATGCCTGTCTTCTCCCAAATCTGACTTGGGAGAACAAATGAACAGACATTAATAGACTGAAAGAAAGAGAGAGAGAGAGTGAGAGCGAGCGAGCGCACGCACGCACGCACGCACGCACGCACGCACGCACGCACGCACGCACACACGCACACACGCACACACAGAGCAAAGCATGCTGAAGCAGCCCCTCATCTGCTCACCCCCAGCCCCGTGGAAAAAAGGATCAGTGTGTATCTCTGCTGACAAGCAGTTTACATAAAATCCCATTCGTTTCATCAAGGAAACCCTGGTAAGTGTATGGTCTGCTGCAAACTCGAAGAAGACTGCACCAGCTCCACCTGTCTGGGACTGGGGGGGTTTATCTGTTGTGCTTTATTTTCTCCTCCACATCTGGCAATCATACATTTCCACTGGTCTCCCAAGTATCTAAACGCCTCATCAGATACACATGTAATGATCAGATAGAGTCCAAAGCAAGGTGTAATGACAGAGTCGTGTTTGTTTCCATCTTGAAGCACCTGTGAAAGCTTGCCAGTGTACCTGCATGCAGGCTCGTGCGAATCTCAGAGCCTGTGCGTGGTGATTATATGAAATGAAGAGTGTGGTGTTTGCTTCTAAATGCAGTCAGTGACTACCCTCTGCAGGTAGCCGGAGGGAACATCAGGCTGGGTGACACTGGAGGAGAGGAGTGTTCACCAGGAACAACAAACATACAGTAGGAATATTACAAGCCTGTACAGTCATAACTTTGTTTTTAATATCAGTGTTTTTTTTATGGGTTTATTTTTTATTGTTAGTGGTGATTTATCTATGGCATTTATTGTGATGCTGGATGGCTGCTCGAATTACTTTTCAAAGTATGCATTTTTAGAACCATTCGCCATTGATGAGCTCCATGCTGCTTTTTGACTACTTACTCATAACCATTATTTATAATGAGCCATCATGGCAGACAAGTGCATTATCAACGGAGAAATATGTTTCCATTGTAGCTAGTTTGTACACATTTGTGTTGTTAAAGGGGAAATGATTTTCTTGTGGCTCTCAAGTACAGCTCGTTTACAACATTTTTCACATCAGTCTGATGTTAATGGCGGCGTCTTCAAAGTAGAATAAAATTCTTAGAAAATTTACATATTCCACTATAATCAATTCCAAGCTAATGAATGGAAAGTGACATAGGTTCAGTGGTGGATATGTTAAGTTTTCATATTAGCATAATAGACATTTCAAGGACCAAATCAAGTGACGTAACAAAATTACATCCTCATTCATTCGGCGGCTTGACTCAGGGTTGTTTTTGCATCCAAATGCTCCATCTATTTCAAAACACGCCATGTCTTTTAACTCATATACTGAATGCACATTGAAGGAATAGCTCAATTTCCCACAGAAGTACACGAAAAAAACATGAGCGGCACTGACACATCAACAAACTGAAGCGCTGGCCTATCAATACCATTGAAAGGTATGTGCGCAACAACAGCGATATCATTTCCATCTCTGTGAAGATGGGAGGTACATCAAACTCTATTCCCAATAGGTTAAACAATAGCAACTGAAGTACCTCATTGCTGCATATCAAAAACAATGCACCACATGAGTCTTTGAATGAGCTGTTGAAAGAAAGCAGCCAGTATCCTGTCAAGGTGAACATCCTGAAATTATTAGCATTATTTACTGCAATGGTACACTGCGGAGATGAGTGAGCCAGGGACGCACGTGAAGATCGTGTTTAAAAGGTAGAATATACAGCCTGGCATGGTGAGGAGCTGCATCGTGATTTCCTCGGTTGGTGCAAAAACGTAAAAAAGGAAAATTGTTTTTGACAAGGAGGGGCGCAAAAAGATGAGGAGACCGTGGCGTATCTAACACACACACACACACACACACACACACACACACACACACACACACACACACACACACACACACACACACACACACACACACACACACACACACACACACACACACACACACAGCCTCTGCTCCCCTCCTCACAGCCTGAGTTTGGAGTCCGTTGCCCTGGCTCTTAACACATGTTAAGTACGGAGGTCAGCTTGATGCTTGGGGTCTCTCTGTTCTGTTAAAAAGAAGAATCAGCTTATTAAAAAGTGAGCTCAAGAGGAAGCATCCATGCTCCACCTCCCACGGCACACAACCACTTTACTAAGCTAATTAGCTACTTGGGCCGGGAGCTGGTGTCAATGGGGAAACAACATATTTCACCCTGTCAGCTTGTACTGGTGACCTCCTATGAACTTTTGGTACATTATTAAAGTAGATGTCCAGAAATGTCAATGCTGCCCAGTGAATTCAGATGATCTTTATAAATAACTACAAGCTGGTGTCAACAATTAGCTTAAAGGTCTCTGATACTCCAAAATAAGGTGAAAGCTTTTTCTGGAAGAACTCTCACTGTGCACAAGTTGTGTGTGTTCTGGGCTCTGATGATGTCCACCTCCGTCTTGTTTTTATTTTGTGTAAAATGCACGTCGCTATAGCACAATTAGGCTGCCTTGAGCCAGCCATTTTGAGAATTCCCCCTTGGCACTAATGATTGCAATAGTTTGACATGCAAATGGAAATTACTGGGGATTCACTTCAGTTGATATGTGGATCTGGAAATAAAGCCTTTAAAGGAAAAAAAAAAAAAAAAAAGACGATGCGTCTCCTTAAACCATCACTTACTCATTGCTTCCACGCTCTGCCTTCTGGCACAGCAGCCTGGATCTTTGATTAGAAGAGACTCCCTCATAATCACAAGTGTATGATTATGGCATTAGGCCGGATTCTTCACATCAGAATTTGCAATCATGAAATTGGCGTCAGGGATCGATACAGTGCAGCACCTCATCTGATGGTGTGTGGGGGCGGGGGTATTGCATGTGGGAGAAGGAGGCTTAAGATCAATTAGGAAGCATCTGCCGCGTCCAGACGTTCCTTTTAATCTTCTAATGCATCTGTGCAAATACGTGGGGCCTGGCGTTTGTTGGCTTCGAAGAAAAAAGAATCGATCCTTTCTGCACATCCTGACGCCAGCTCGTCCCGGGCCATTTGAACGGCGTTTAAGACATAATGAAAGGAGAGTGTGTAAATCCGCTTACCTTCCCTAAGTGAAGAAACTGTATTTGATGTCACACTTTAGGTGAGGCTGAAACATCTTAATCCTTTGAAATAGTTTCTAATACATTTGAATACCTGGCTAATCTCTCTGATGTACTGTAGTCTACTGTAGCGCTGGAGGCTTGCCTACTGTGTTGACATCCTGTTTCATCATATTGATATTTCAAGCATATCAAGAGAGTAAGAGGTCCTGATTGACCTGCGGAGTTATACTTGGCAGTGGAAGAGATCTGAAATTCAACAATCACTGTGAAATGCAAGCACATGTGAAAGTTTCCCTACTAAACTCAGAATTGTGACAAATCAGTGCACTGAGGATAATATTGTTTCATTGGATAATCTGAACGGTCTGAACAGATTCATGGTACGGCATTGTGATGTAAATAATACATGGAACTTGGTGCGTTGCATGGCGCTCTTATCGGTGTAGTCCATGCGGAGTGTGTGGCTCATTCAATTAATCAGGCATCATTTAAACCAGCAGGCTTGGTGACAGGGGACCCAATCACTGGTGAAAAAAGCCATTCCCGCCATTCCCGCTCTATGTCCCTTGCACTAATGCACTGTGGCAACCTTCTAACTATCCAATTCCAGGCCCAGACCCCCACGGTTTGCAAGGTCCCTTCGCTTCTTCCCAGTCCCCATCACTTCACTTTCATTAGACCCCACACCTCTATCAAAGGGAAATGGGAGGGAAGCTGAAGCTCCATCTCATGTCAGAAAACTTGCCTCGAAGGAACAGAAAGTGGGGGAGAAAGTGCATAATGTGCAGAGAGGGAGTCAGACTGATGAGGGTGAAGTAGGAACCCACAGCATCCCTGAGTATTAAATTCCTCAGGCACTTAAACCTGGGGCAGAAATAATAATTTTGGCACGTGTACGTGTGCGCAGTTGTGTAAATGAATGTGCGACCGGCGAGCACGGCGGTGTGCATGCTTAGCTGATCACAGCGGGCGGACAAAACCAACGTGGTACCTTCAGTGCACTGTGCCTGCACTATGATGTCTTTTAATATTATGTGTCTCATTCTTCAAAAGAGGTCGATAATCAACTCTTTAATAAGTGAATTTCTCAAGCAACATGGGGCAAAAAAGTCATTACCTGAACTGCAGGCTCACACACACACAACGAAAGCTTACATGTGGCAAGAGAATCCGACTACTACTACTACAAGTTCTGACAATACAGTTTAATACAGTTTGTAGAAAATCGGAATCGGCAACAGTTAAACGCATCAACAAAACAACAGGGTTTTTGTTTTTTTGGGGGGTGTATTTGACAGGTTTAGTAACTATTGAATGCTTTCCTCCTCAAAGGCTCGAAACCTGATTTCAAGATTTGTGTTTGTTGCACATAAGCGGAGTTTAAAAAGCTACTAATAATTGGTCACATAAACAGTTTTGATAAATTTTTGGATCAGCTAATAGACTGATTGTTTAGGCACTGCCATCATTGAAAACTTCCCGGTTGCCTTTGATTTGAAAGTTGTTCTAAATATTTGCATTTTACAAGACTCAAGTCTAATGTCACTCATGCCAGCATGAGGTCCCGCTCTCGATAACACAAGAATTGAATGCTGACAGCTTAATTAAATGTCTGCTGTCAAATTTTAATCAGACACACAGTAATGGGGTCATAGGGCCAACATGCGCCTACTGGTGGAAGAAAGTAAGATTTATTGTGACCTCTAGAGGGCGTAGTAATTAAGAGGAATACTGCGAAAACAGACAGGAGAGCAACTAAAAAGGTGAAAGTCGAGACAAAAGTAAAGACGACGAAAGAAAAATTATGATTGGAAACATATCATAAAACGGGGATTAAGAGTTGACATGTGGTGTACCCTAAACAAGGTAATATGTTTGAACCTTCTTAGAAATACTGAAGAGTAAAGCAAAAGTGCTTTTTTCTATAGTAATCAATAACTGAGTGAATAAACATTTAACTAAGATCTGATTTTTTTTCTTCTTTTTAAATTATACATCATCATTTTTGAAACTACATGCTTATACTGCAAAATATCATATTTCTTTCACAAAAAAAGAGTTATTAATTAAGTAAAAAGGTATTATTGTTATATTGGTATTATTATATCAATGAATTTTGATACCAAATTTAAGCATCTCTTGTGTGACAAGAAACTATGAAACTAACTTCCAGCTAAATCGAATCGATTAATCCAACTCAAGAGCAATCGAAAGGTAAAAGTGGACCTTGGTATTCCATTTCGATGGTACTGATAAACACAAGCATAGCCATTCAATTGGGTTATTCCAGTCTGAAGTGGATGGCTGTTCACAGAAACTACTTAGTTAAAGGAAAGGGAAAAGAAATCTGGCATTCATTCGATACAAAAATGGCCTGACTTCCATTTACAACAATTTCCGGAACTAAGGAGGTTATGTTTCTATACACTTCAGTAGGTATAGATATCATCATGCTGTTGTGTTTGTGTGTGTGCGTGTGTGTGTGTGTGTGTGCGTGCGTGCGTGCGTGCGTGCGTGCGTGCACCC
Organism: Lipophrys pholis; assembly: GCF_963383615.2. NCBI lineage: Eukaryota > Metazoa > Chordata > Actinopteri > Blenniiformes > Blenniidae > Lipophrys > Lipophrys pholis. The sequence goes on along the minus strand of NC_137629.1, from coordinate 5,739,939 downwards.
ATGAGTGAAAAGAAAACTAATCCCACTGACAGACTCTAGATCTGACCTGAACGGTGACCCCAAACAGCAGCAGCCCATGTAGAGAAAGATGGACAAGCTGGCAGGATGCCTGAGTTTGCCAACATCTTCTCTTTTGGAAGCACACTCAAGGACTGACAAAGCTTTAAAGATGCTACAGAGATTTTGAGACCAGCAGCACAGAGCCACCACCCCCACACATTTCTCAGAAGGAATGATATTCTGTCCTGCAGAGAGAGAAAGTTATAACTCAAAGATCCTCAACAGTGTGATGATTAAAAAGGTGGAGCGAAACAGAAAATGGGTGAAGGAAATTGGCAAATGTTCAACGAGTGTGTGTGTGTGTGTGTGTGTGTGTGTGTGTGTGTGTGTGTGTGTGTGTGTGTGTGTGTGTGTGTGTGTGTGTGTGTGTGTGTGTGTGTGTGTGTGTGTGTGTGTGTGTGTGTGTGTGTGTGTGTGTGTGTGTGAGAGTGTGAGAGTGTGTGTGTGTTTCTGTGACAGAGACAGGGAGGTATAATACAAGAGACAGAATTATGGCTATGAAAGCAGGGCGACAGCAAGTGGGAAGGTACCAAAGTGAGAAATAAGGGATTCGGGTCCTGTTGCAGGACTTGAAACTAGATTTAAATCAAATATGTATCTCAGGGAAAATAGTGCAAAACGAAAATGAAGAGCAAAGTTTCACATGTTTTTCAAGCTAATATAACACATAACAATCTTTAGATGCCCTCTTCCCTCCTTTCTGATTTTCAACAATCACACAAAAAAAAAAAATAAAATAAAATTCCAAGAAGCAACTGAAGCATCAAAGATCCACAATAACCTCAACGAAACCTGACGTTATTTCAATATACAGTATGTCCGCGTTTAAAACTGCTGCCGGGAGGTTGTGTGGGTTTTCAAGGGAATGTGAGTGAGGGGAAGACGTATGGTATTTCAGTCCTTGTGTGTCTAAACATAACGGTCTGGTACGGTTGTTAACTTGCAAGTTGAAAGTGTACAGGGTAAAATAGAAATATAGGAGTCCCTGTGGGTCCCAGCCACTCCAATTTCAACCGTGGCGTCCCAATTAAAAGAGTTGCGGGGCAAAAGAGGTTCCTCTGCTGTGCTTGGGAAAAGTGGCTCACAGACCGCCGCCTGAGCAGGACGAGGAGGCGGCAGATTGCTCGGATTCAAAAGACCATTTGTCGGAGGAAGATAAAAAAAAAAGATTACAAACCAAATTATCACAACTTAACCGAAACCGTTCTCATCATGCAACTTGTAAACAATATCTGAATTCACATGTGATTCCAATAATCGATTATTCAACTTTGTGTTTTTTTATCATAAAGTAAAAATATGTCTGAATACAACAAAACACGACAGACGTTGCTCTGGAAAAAAACGTTTGATTCCAACTGTGAAGCGGAGAGAAACCATCACTTTTATTGAATAGCATTATAATTAATAATTGCACACCTCTTCATAGCTGTGTATTTTATATTTGTTTGGTTAAGTTAAGTTTAGCTCGGCGTCCTGTATTGCTCCTATAGTGAAGGATGAATTGCAATACTGCCTCTGGTAGCTGAGGAGAAAAATGACATTTTCTTTCACAAAGGCAGCTGCTTTCATTTGAGTTGTTCCTAACTTGTTATTGTTTGATATTCATGTCTGATGCTTATGGAGACTGAACTAAAAAGGAAAATGTCACTGTTCTGGCAGTAAAAATACTGTGCGTGGTAAGTGTGCACATTTCCCAAACAAACGCAAAATAATGGAGAAAAAATACGATTCCACCATCTTAAAGGACAAGAAAAAAGTTGCATTGCTTTTTAAATGGATTAAAGGCTTTATTGAAAACTGGTATATATCTCCTTTTCCACAAAAGAATGTGACATTTCAACAACATTTCTGAATTACTGAAACAATATCTACTAAGTTCTGCCTCGGTTATCAAACACAACTTTCTTTTATAGCAATGACGTTACTTCTTTTCTTATTTATTGTCATCTGTAAAAAGTGTTGTCATTACTTAGTTACTGGCTTTCTCCCCTTCCAACCTAATGAAACTGGCAGTCACAAATGGCCTGTGTAAAAACTGAGCCTAAAATATGAACTTGACAAATCCCATTGTGTTTATTTCATTTTCACTGATGAACATAAATGGGGACATTAAAAACTGGAGCCATGAGTAGGGAATATTGTAACTGCAAAGAACTGCAGAATACTCTGCTGACAAAATGAATCAAACGTAAATCACAGCCCTAAAACTGTAGCAAATGACTGTTATATAGATAGTCTTTCACAAAACTGAGCCACTTTTAATGCTGGCCAGCCATCAGAAGTCATATAATGTATGGGTATTTACAAATGAACACTGTATGAAAGCTAAGGCGATACTAAACATGTCATTTTCCACAAATGATGGAAAGCCCTCCTGAATTACACATTAGCTCTTTTGATTTGCAATAGTAGCAACCCCATAATTGTCTTTTTCACCACAGTATTAGAGCGAAAACCCAGAGAAGTGGGAGTTTCATATTATCACACTATCAATATCACATCAATATCATCTCTCAGGTGCACAGCTCCTTTATTAAAAAAGGATCATACTCCACAAAAAAAAATTGACTTGCAGGAGTGAGTTTGATTTCATTTCGGTCCACAGTATGGGCCAACAACATTCACGCTATTTCAAGCCTGAGATTTTTTTTTTTTTCCGTCACTGTAATTACTCAATATTAACGCTGAGGTGGTAGCCTAAATGCATGCTATTAAGTCACTGTCTTCCATGTGATGCAACACAGAGACAATCATCCCAGTTTGGCTGCAACTTCGCCGTCGCCCGAGGAAGTCCTGCCTCTGCAATCTACAGGCAAACCGTGCTGGCATGTGGATGCAGGTGCATGCACACACAGCTGTGAAGTGACGGTACCTTACTGTCACCTTACATTATGGCAAAACAAAAAACGTTCTGTCACGGGGGGGTGGGGGCTCATAGATATGTGTGCCTGCCTGACTTCATTTTCACCTCCTGCCAACAAGAGGGGGCTGAAGTTAATGAGGTTGTTCCGTGGTTTTTATCGCCACCAACTCTGCTGTCCTCTACACTCAACAGCTTCACCTGCTCCTGGACACCTTTTCCCTACACAAAGACTATACAGTCACACATGTGAAATACTGATATCTGGGACATGCTTTGCTCATAAATACAGGCTCTGAAGACGGAATGGATCCAAGCGAGGCCACGTGAAGTCACGGTGACATGGCCTACATACAGACTGTCACTCATCTGGTCAGAGTGGGAGGAAAAATGGAAAAAGTTGTACAAAACTCAGTTTCCATTATGACGACATGTAAAGGTAAGGCTGTGGCATGCCAAAAATGATGATTTATCACGGTATGTATTTCTATATCCATTTACTGATTTCACAAACCAGAAGGCTTGTAAAAGGTTTCCTTCAAGTGGAAAATTCACATTTACAGATTCACGTTGTTTTGAAGGGAGGAAAAAAAATGTATTGAGGAAGTAGCTGGGTGCCCGTTGGTAAATATCAAAATGTTACTTTTGAAATGAATGAACTATTAAGAAAAAATGGTTTTCTTCATTTTATTGAACTATCCAGCTTCTTCTATGTGATTTGAATATTTATTCCTCAAATGAAAATGTTCAGGAATACAGTGTAATTCCTTTCATACAGCCACTGTTTCCAAAAAAAAAATGTTGAGGTGAACACATTATTTCACTGTGTTTATGTACATGATGCAGTGGCCATAAGTGATCCTGACTAACTCGTACGTGAACATGTGGCATCTTCGCAATGCATCTGTGGACATTTTGGGACTTGGGGATGTTTAGAAGATACAGCAGAAATCTGTAAATTTTGTAGTGTTTGGGTACTGCTATATATATTTGTGTGTGAAACGTTCCCTCACTCAGGAAGTACTGCAGGATGAAAAAAGTAATTCATCTACTCATACTAATTAAACCTACTTCAAGAGCAGAGTGGGCAAAACATATTAAATACATGCTTTCTGAGCAATAATAGCAGAGACAGAGCTGTCACAAGGTTCACATCAAGGGTGAAATACGGGGGAATACAATAAACTCACCAGGCTTCATGTATTTCATTCTGTGTGCCTGCCTCTTTAAGAGACGAAGCGCAAAATTTCATTGGCACCAATTTAATTTGGATTTTTTCTTCCGCCGGAGATTTGGCAAGTAGTACACAAAAAGTACAGAAAAAATAAGCAAATTTGGGAACAGTGTGCCCTCACCTTTGTTAACTCTTCGGCAAACCGTTTCTGAAAGAATCTGTGCAAAGATTTCCAGTCAAAGCATATAGGACTTTGATGAAGTTGCTGGCAAGTACACAAAGAGCACATCAAAACATGTGGAAAGTTCAGAAATAGTGTGCAACTACTTTTTTTTTTTCTCTTTTTTTTTTTTTAACAATTCCGCAAGCATTTCTGCAAAAATTGCAAAAAACTGCAAAAGAGGGATTCTGGTGAAAAACACAAAAACGGAGAGATAGTAGTCAACAGCGAGCAGAGGGCACACAATGTCATCAGAAATGTTCTGCTCATGAGATACTGTTGCTAATAGTTGATTCAAAGGCAACAAATGATAATGGTTGACATGAGCCAGTTAGTGGTTCTGCACATGGACCATTTCCACTCAGGTGTCCCACTTCCTCAAGCTTCTCTGCCCCTGAATGGACACCCACTGTCCAGTTCTTGACACAATAAGACCAAAAATCATCATAATCTACTTTAATTTGATGATGTTCTTGTTTTGAGATCTTGATAAGTGTGAGTTAATATCTGTGTAGACTCAGAATTCCCTGAATTACTGACTGTGACAGAAAAACAGAGAGAGAGCCCATGTCTGTTCTCACCACGAGGTCAAAAGGTGAACGTGCATGAGAGAAATATTTGGGAAGAGGAGGACGACAGCGTATTAATAAAGCAGAAAGTCTGAACCCTAACAGCGTATCTGCTGAACGGCAACAACCTTCAAATATTCACATTCATGACGTTCATATAAAAATCAAATAACTGAAAAGGATTTAAAAGACAGTGCGGGTCAGCACACTGAAAACAGATCAGACACATGAAAATATATGTCTTTAAATTATTTTTCAAAGAACAATAAGGCATAGTCTTTTTTCCATCATACATGTAAGGGGAGTGGAAAAAAAGGTTACCTTCCACATGCAATTATTACTGTAGTAATACAATCTGTAAATTATTAAGTTGGTGTTACAATGGCCTAACCTCATCCGATCACGGTGGTGTGATCTATAATTCAACAAGGGCTGCTGAGGTTCCCTGATTATTACCAACACGCTGGAATTTAAAATGAGCTCAGTACTCACCCTCAGTTTTTGTCACCCTATCAGTCTGTCTCCCCCACTCTTTCTCCCCGTCTGTCTTGTCTGTCTCTGTAACGCTCTCTTTCTGAACTTGACAACAGAGCACACATTCCCACATTCATCACCTGCATTCATTACATTATCATTAGCAGTCACCCCTTGTAATATATAGTAGTTTTTTTGTTTTGTTTTGTTTCAGGGTTTTTTTTTTAACTCTAGGAGAAAATCCAGCAGTGGTATCAGTGTTACTCCAAACGGCATGAGGGAGGCAAAGGGAGTGAACGCCGCAAAAAAGCCTGTTTGATCGTCTTCCTAATTACGTCTGTAACAATACCCAAGTTGTTTTGCACTGAATCAGCTCGAGAATATGCAAATACGCTCTGCTGCACTCCACTTGTATGCTGAGCCTGGGCAGGAGAAAAAAGTGCATTGTGGCGCTTTCTTGTTTTGAATTTCAAAAGGAAAGGGAAAAATGTCCAAGAATTCTCTTTATAACCCCAGGCATTAATTCTGCATATTACAATCAATTATAGAGATCTGAATACCAGATTTATCTATGGAGAGAACATCTGGAGTGGAGCACTTCAAGAAGACTATTGTATCAAAAAGGACTCCTCTGTGGAAAGAAATCCTGCGCCGCAACCAAAGACTTAGAGAGAAGAGAGACTCAGGGTTAGGGGTGCAATTAGGACAGAGGAGATAGCGGACAATTCCCTCATTGATGGTGTTGCATATTCACCAACACTCGGCTAACACGGGAGGACAGGCAGCCACCGAGGGCCACGAGAACGCCTTCCCATAAACATTTAGAAGTTCAACCAGATTCGCTCAAACACACTCTCCTACAAAATGTCAACAAATACAAGCGCTATGGAAAGTCAATCTCATTTCCTCCTCAACTTCACAGGAACAAGTTGTGACGACCACTAAACCTTAAGTGCGTAATTCCACACCAAAGAGAAATAACAACGGTAGATTAAATAGGGGGATTCCAGGGAGCGTATATCGACCCGTACTGTGCAATTCTCAAGGTTATATGTCAAATAAATTTCAGCAAAACAAACACTTTTCTTAACACTTGACTTCTCCGATAACACAAGAACTTTATATGACAGGATCCGATTGATGTGCTTTGTCTATTTTTATTTTATTTTTTTAATTATTATTACTGTTTAGAACCACTTGAGTCTGGGGTCCGTTGACATGACATTGGTGCTCAGAGTCACTGAAAACGAAACTTTATGAAAACGCTCCGACTCAAGTCTACGTGGAAACGGGGGGGAGGAAAAACAAAACCTTTTGACAAACGCTTCCACTCGGGAAACGAGGGAGAAAATAAGTTTTTGAAAATGCTTGGGCTCCGTGGAGACGGCAGAAAATCAGTTATTGCTCGGCCATAGTATGGTTCTTCTGTACATGCGTAGGTGGCGATAACAATAATGGCAGCCTACAAAGTGTCACGACTCCCTCTCTTTTCTCTCCTGGGACCAGTTTTATGGTTGAGATTCACATGTAATAGCAATCCAACTTTGTTGTCTGTTCATACGAATGTCCGTGTACTCTGCATTGTTAATATATATTGCCATTGTTTATAGCGTATTGTCGTCTGCGAGCATGTGTGTGTAGTTTTATTACAAAAACAAACAACAGCACCAACTAGTGGCCCAAAATGAAAACTACATAGTTTTAAGTATTTCTAACATTTCCCATAAAAGGGAAATGTTTTTAAAAATGTTGCCACGGAAACCCAAAACTTTTCTGAAAAACAAAAACACAAAAACGAGGCGTTAGATAGTGAACTTCTGAACTGAAACATCTTATAATGATTATGTTAGTTTCTCAAAATCCTTCCCACAGTAAACGGGGTCTAATGTATTTGAAATGAGTGGTGAGCGACAGAAAAACTACTGAGAAAGACGCTCTTGCACACTTGGTTTCTTCCAGTTTATCAGTTCAATAATTAAAATAACCCAAATGAGTTTGGGAAGTGACCAGGTGAGGACGTCTTTCATGTGTCCACTGAGGAGGCTCCACAGAGACAAAGAAGCACACATTAGGAAAAGCTTTTAAGAGGCTGGAGCTGAGGCAGGAGCTGCACCTTTTCCTTTCCCCAAAACAAGAACCCAGAGGCCTGAACAGGAGCCTCTGTTGGTTTGCAGAGATCTGGCAATTCTGCAACCACAGTCAGAGAAACGAGACTTTTTTCCTTTCACATGTCAGCTCTCCAGGGGTGTAGAAGCTAGAGAGAACATCAAGATCACAGAGATGTGCTGGAGAGCTTGTGAAATTCAGGAACACTGGCAAGGGACAGCAAGGGAGGGAGTGGAAGAGAGAGTGAGAGAAAGCCTCATCTGATCCGCGATGGCATTTCTGAGAAACACAAAACATGTGCCAGTGTATATGCAGCATCTGACAAAATACTATCAAAATATTTAATCGCAGATTTCAAATGGAACTTTAAAAAGTGGAATGAATCATTTTATTTTGGGGGTTCGCTACGTTTAGTTATACTATTTTATCAATCTCAGACTTGGTGTTTATGAAAAATTATGTTGTAACAATGCCTCAAATGAAGCATGGAAATTCCAGCAGGGCATAAATAAAAATAAATATATAAATATAAAACATGAATGCAGCTTTCACAAAAGCTGGGTAGCACTCCAAGCACTGTACACGAGCGCGCTTGCTGAAAAATACACAAGTTGGTCAACAACTTGATTGCTTGTTGCTTTCAACTTCTCAAAAACCGAAAATCTTGAAGCAAAAGACAATTATTTGTTGTTTTGGTTTTTTTTGTTTAGCTTTTTGCTTAGAGGTCAATATATCTGAGGATTGCAATTAAATGGAACAAATCAGAATGATTGTCATGAGTGAGGGTGTTTGCCTCCTCGGGCCTCGATGTGTGCCACCGACAGATATTTGCAGGACCAGTTTGTGTGGGCTCCCAAAGAATTTGACATTTTTGTGTCGTCCATTTGAGATGACCCTTGGCATAAAAGGCCTTTGGATTCCTAAATGTGCACATGCTCGGATATGGCTTTGCTCCCCGCTACATCACAAGCCTAACAAGTAAAACCTTCCACTTTGTGCTTGAAGTGATATGGGTTTGAATGGCAAGGAATAGACACAATCACAAACCCACAAAGAAACGGAAGCCACGCGCGCACACACACCCGCTCTCTCACGTAGGGATGGAGGCACAAACGAATACACAAATGCCACAGCCGGCTTGCCATCTCTCTGCGGACAGGAGGAACACTCCCGCCACATCATTTCAGAGTGCTTTTCATCACAGTGTGACAACATGTCAGCTCCAGTCCCCGTCACTACGCCACACTGCATTGATATTCACCAACTGTGCAGCAGCCTGGGATACAACACAACCATGCCAAAAATATGACACTGGAAGAATAACTCCCCTGCATTTACTTGGCTACACACACACACACACACACCCACATTCTCACACCGAGACTGTTGCATTCATGCACACGAATGTACATACATGCCCATTTTCACCAATTGTATGAATACAGCAGATGCGACGAGTCTGTCATCCATATGAGGATGGTCAAACGCACTCCAGTTTATTTTGGTCACCATCAAGCAGAATGCCTTTTTGTTTTTGTGCCATGTCCCTTAAAGAAGAGCTTTGAGAGCCTCTGTAAATGATATCAGGGATCCTCCTCGACCACCTGTCAGCTAGAATGACAGACTGATTTATTGACTGACTGACAATTCTGCATATATTCACTCTAAACCTCTCCCACAAGCTCCACTCAGAAATTACTATTCAGCACCCACTCACATTTACACCCCTGAGGCAAAGAACAGGAGACTTGGAGCAAAGCAGGCTTACGATGGGAGAATATTGTGGCATGTGTTGGTATACATAAAAATATATTTGTGTTTTTAAATATATTCATTTGGAGAATAACTTAAACACCACATTGTAATTTAATTACCGCAATTCTTATTTGCCATTTGAAAATGTGGCCGTAAAACAATCACTCCCGTTACAGGCACAACAACAACAGTCACCGGTAAACAATTTTATTTCTTTGCCACAACTCGAGGATATTAGGATTTTTTTGCTAATGCATTTACATTGCAGGGAGCTCCTGTAAAAACAATGAATCATTGATGATCTCCCTTGACGTGGAGGGGATATGAAATTGATGAGGAATCAAATAGGCAGCCAAGTCAATCTGCTCAACAAATATTGCCTGCACTGGAACACCAGGTAAGCATGTAATGAAATTTCTAGTGTAGTCTGGAAATCCTGCACAAGAGTGTGATTATGCATCCTCTCTTTTGACTGCTCTGTATCTCCCGCACAAACACAGCCCCGAGTGTGAATACAAACACGTTGGCTGGGGAGATGCATTCAGCGGAGCAATTAAACGTCCCTGTGCGTCTGCATACAAACTACCAGCCAAATCAGACTCTACAGGTACCCTCTGTGGAGCAGAGGTAGTGTGGATTAATCCACCCCTGCGTGTCCGAGCTGCATGGCTGCTCCACCAGCCAGGACTACCGGGCTTGTTAAACTTGATTTATTAGGCCTCTGTTTACTTTGGCTTTCCTAGGCAAGGCAAGGTCAACAATAATGGTCCTCTGAATGGGAATAAATTTCAACCTGGATATATATGGCCAGCACTGCTCTTCCCCTGCAACCTTTCATGGCATCCAGGATCAAATCACCTTGCCCATCCCACTCACACGCACGCACGCACGCACGCACGCACGCACGCACGCACGCACGCACGCACGCACGCACACACGCACACACGCACACACGCACACACGCACACACGCACACACACACACACACACACACACACACACACACACACACACACACACACACACACACACACACACACACACACACCCCCACAGTCTCTACTACTCAGTAACTGAGATATGACTTGGAAGAAGTTTAAATTAGCGCCCCTTCTGCAATTGTATTTTTAAATTTTTTTCATCCTTACTGTATCCTCCCTCCCTCTCTTCCTCTCCTCAGCCCCTTTCCAACACTCCTTGGTGTTGCATGTGTTCTTGAATGTGGGAGTAAACAACGGTTACATCAATTATGGCCTTCGTTTTTACGTGGCTTGATGTAGGAAGCAGAACGGGAGGCACTTATAGAGTTAACACGTCGTCCAAAAAAAAGTGTAGCTTGATAATGAGGCATCTCTGCACAGCTGCCAACTGATAAAACAGTGAATCACTTACACATGAAAGTTGCCAACCCCACCACCCCCACTCACCCACCCCCTTCCTCACACTAATACGAGGTCGACATGACAACATATTGTGCAACTCACTACTTCGCCATACAAGCGGAGAAAAGAAAAACAACTTTGTTTCTTTGTTATCTATTATTTATCCCTTTCCAACCCTATTCTTCAACCAGTGTGAGGCAGGACACAAAAAGCCTTAACTTCCACATGATAAGATTCCTAGTGAGCGCCTGCACAAGAAATAGAGCTTTTTCCAGTCTCGTGGCGCATCGTGCTGATAGTGTAGTGTTTACATGGATGCTGAACAACTGAAATCATTTCACTCTCAACAGTAAACACTTAGCTTGTATTTACTTCTGTGCATCTGCGTCACTTCACTTTACGGGAGAGAGCTGGGAAAAAAATGAAAAGAGGGAAGGTGGATGTGCTATTTCCAGTCCTTTTAACATTGGAGGAAAGAAAAGTGAAGGATAGGCGAAGAAGAAAGAGATGATGAATATTTCAATGCTTGGTAGACAATCCTGCATGGTCAGTAAATAAAGAAATGTGAATTGCTTCCAAGAGCTACTCCGTTTACAGATGTTGTCATGTTAGGTACAATGCCTTTGTTTCATTGGTCCTACACTGTGGGCAACCTCAACCACTTTCATCAAAACAATGTGAATAAATCATCATAAAAATGTTTCATGACACCACAGTCCGTGCTTCAAAATAATAATAAAAAAAAAATTCATTTTGCAACACGTGTAATGAGGACTTGAAGAGCATCAGGGAAAGACAATGAGTTCAAACGTCACTCAGCTCTGTCTGCTTGTGAGAGCTGCCTCACCTTTAAAAAGCTGCTCTCCTCATCTTGAGCCTTTCAGTCACTGCTGCCATGGAGAAAAAAAACCAAAATGGATGAATAAAGGTCATCATTTGAGTTTTCTGCTATTAATTCATATCCCTACACAAAAACTAGGGACATGACATGAGGCAACGTGCAACCCAGAGTACGGCGTCGGTTAAAGATGGTCTCACTTTTAAAGATTTTATAGTTACAATTGAACTTTCACTTTAAAGAAAGGCCATTTCATGTAATGCTGTACTTAATATGCAGACGGTGTGTTGCACTGGATCATCCGAAAACTGAGTTTTAGGGTGGTTTTGAAATGCCACACTATACCAAACCTGCAGTGTAGAAAAGTTGCATGAGTTCGAGTCATCGTACATGAAGCGTGTGTACCACTCAGTATGGCAACAATTGAATGGTCTAGAATGGCTGCCAATGACATATCTTACCACTATTTAATGTGACGAAGTGTACAGCCAGCGTTCCCCCACAGGTACAGTGGGGCAAAAAAGTATTTAGTCAGCCACCGATTGTGCAAGTTCTCCCACTTAAAATGATGACAGAGGTCTGTAATTTTCATCATAGGTACACTTCAACTGTGAGAGACAGAATGTGAAAAAAAAATCCAGGAATTCACATTGTAGGAATTTTAAAGAATTTATTTGTAAATTATGGTGGAAAATAAGTATTTGGTCACTTCAAACAAGAAAGATCTCTGGCTCTCACAGACCTGTAACTTCTTCTTTAAGAAGCTCTTCTGTCCTTAACTCGTTACCTGTATTAATGGCTCCTGTTTGAACTCGTTACCTGTATAAAAGACACCTGTCCACAACCTCAAACATTCAGACTCCAAACTCCACTATGGCCAAGACCAAAGAGCTGTCGAAGGACAACAGGAAAAGGATTGTAGACCTGCACCAGACTGGGAAGAGTGAATCTACAATAGGCAAGCAGCTTAGTGTGAAAAAATCAACTGTGGGAGCAATTATCAGAAAATGGAAGACATACAAGACCACTGATAATCTCCCTCGATCTGGGGCTCCACGCAAGATCTCATCCCGTGGGGTCAAAATGATCATGAGAACGGTGAGCAAAAATCCCAGAACCACACGGGGGGACCTGGTGAATGACCTGCAGAGAGCTGGGACCAAAGTAACAAAGGTTACCATCAGTAACACACTACGCCGACAGGGAATCAAATCCTGCAGTGCCAGACGTGTCCCCCTGCTTAAGCCAGTGCATGTCCAGGCCCGTCTGAAGTTTGCCAGAGAGCACATGGATGATACAGCAGAGGATTGGGAGAATGTCATGTGGTCAGATGAAACCAAAATAGAACTTTTTGGTATAAACACAACTCGTCGTGTTTGGAGGAAGAAGAATACTGAGTTGCATCCCAAGAACACCATACCTACTGTGAAGCATGGGGGTGGAAACATCATGCTTTGGGGCTGTTTTTCTGCTAAGGGGACAGGACGACTGATCCGTGTTCAGGAAAGAATGAATGGGGCCATGTATGGTGAGATTTTGAGCCCAAACCTCCTTCCATCAGTGAAGCTTTGAAGATGATACGTGGCTGGGTCTTCCAGCATGACAATGATCCCAAACACACCGCCCGGGCAACGAAGGAGTGGCTCTGTAAGAAGCATCTGGAAGTCCTGGAGTGGCCTAGCCAGTCTCCAGACCTCAACCCCAGAGAAAATCTGTGGAGGGAGTTGAAAGTCCGTGTTGCTCGGCGACAGCCCCAAAACATGACTGCTCTAGAGGAGCTCTACATGGAGGGGCCAAAATACCAGCTACTGTGTGTGCAAACCTGGTAAAGACCTCTAGGAAGTGTTTGACCTCTGTTATTGCCAACAAAGGTTATATTACAAAGTATTTAGTTGAATTTTTGTTATTGACCAAATACTTATTTTCCACCATAATTTACAAATAAATTCCTTAAAAATCCTACAATATGAATTCCTGGATTTTTTTTTCACATTCTGTCTCTCACAGTTGAAGTGTACCTATGATGAAAATTACAGACCTCTGTCATCATTTTAAGTGGGAGAACTTGCACAATCGGTGGCTGACTAAATACTTTTTTGCCCCACTGTAAGTATCCTGATAACATGCTATAGCACAAATCAAATGTCAGAAGGTGTATGGCCGTGGATTAGCATGTGAATTGTAAGTAAGTATGTTGCTATGCGCATGTGAGTAGTTGGGAACCTTTTTTTTGCACCTCTTACATGTGTCACCTTTTGTGCTACATCTCATGAAGACATAAGGGAAAGTTAGAAGGAAAAAAATGATGAAAAAATGTTTCCACGGTGATTTGTCAAGATTGTGACATGTTGGTGCAGCGCTCAGTGTGCAGCTCTTTCATATCGACATTACCCCCTCTGTGAGGTAGATGGTAAAAACTTTAAGCAAGTTTAGCAGAGCCCCAGCACCTCCAAATCCACCAACTCTTCCTCCATCACACAGCCAAGTAATCCAGTTAATAACAAAACAACCTGCTATTTAATATTCTCCCACAGGCTCTGAATTTCTTTTTTCAGTAATGCCTCGGAGACATACTGGTCAGATTACCATAAACCTCTGTACCAATATGCTTAGTTTAATTTTAAGAAATTAACTCTTGCCTGGAGCATACCTCCAAGCAAAGATGAACTGCATTTCAATGCAGAGCCACCGGTGTTACCTCACAAACGCTGCACCTTGTGCTGCCGCGTCAAAGCTCATTATCTGATACATTGGAGAAGCGGAAAACGAATGTAATTATGACATTTTTGTTATAATATAATTGAGGCTTGTTGAGTTTTTTTCTCAGAGGAAACACTAAAATTGTCTGAGTGTATTTTAATTGTTTAGAAGGGTCAGCCAAATGGAGTTTTATTGTAAGATTTTGAACCAAGACCGCACACAGGACCACAGAGTTCACAAGGTAAGATTATCAGAGCGTAGAGCGTTGTATACCTTGCACCTGTAATCACAAAGAAGAATAGTGGGTATAAACTAAGGAATTAATAACTAAGTCTTCACAGTGAAGAGCCCATTAACAACTGCTGCAAGGCTGCATCCTTCCCCCGTCAAGAGTTACGGGCACGTCGGCAGCAGCTCTTAAAAGGGTTTAATTCACAACTTCTGCACACCTATTAAAGTTTCACCCTAATCAAGTACACACATGCAGACATGGACCACACACGCACGCATCTCTCGCTCATTTAGAGCAGTCTTCCGCACGAATCAACAATTTTTATTCCAACAACTAATGTGAAGTGTTGTCTCTAACTTGAGAGGCTACGATGACTCTGAGTGAGCACCATTCCAGTCATTAGATCACGCAGAACCACGGCTCTTGAAGCAAAGCGCTCTAACATCCCATAAACGCTCCACTAAGTCTATGGCTTTGATGAGGCTTCTGATATGTTTTCACTCCATTAGGTAGTCAAAGGGAATATGCTAGCATATAAAAAAAAAAAGAAATAAAGTCGACTTAATCTCATCCATACAATATCCTCAAATCAAAGTGAGTCTTTAATGGTGCTTCTTTTTTTCTTTTTTTTGGGGCCAAGTAATACCAAGCAGTCTGTAGTCATTTCATTCTCTGAGGTAAGAAGATAAACTGACAAACATGATTTCACACCAATTCTTAACAATCAGACGCGTGTTTGAATGGAGGTGTTTACTTTAACTTTTTTTGTGTTGGCATTAAGTGAAGAGAAAAATGTCATTTTCTCGATGTTGATGTTTCTTTCACAGATAATGAGTGGTAACTGAGTAATGAAGATTAAGGCCCTGTTCATACAGCAATGTTTACAACTGAAAACGCAGACATATTGTTATGTTTTGGGTATCCGGTTACACGACAACAATGGTCAGAGCCACTGAAAACACAACGTTTTTGAAGATGGCTCAAAAGGTGGAACTTTTCAAAAATGTTCCGAGTCCAACTCCGTGTAGACAACAGAAACGCTGCTACTGCGTGTGCACACCACAGTCGTGGTAAACAGTTCTTCTGATTTGGAAGTAAATCCAATTTTGCCATCTGTCCATACGAATGTCCCTGTGCTCGCCATTGTTAATGTTTATAGAGTTTTGTTCTCGGCTGTGTGTGTGTGTGTGTGTGTGTGTGTGTGTGTGTGTGTGTGTGTGTGTGTGTGTGTGTGTGTGTGTGTGTGTGGTTACATTACAAAAACCAACAACAGCACCTACTAGTGGCCCTACATGAAAACTACATTGTTTTCAGTGTTTCTGCTGTTTTTGAGTAAACAGACATTGTTTTCAAAATATTGCAATAAAAACACAAGACTTTTTTTTTTTTACATAAAAATATAAAAACGATGTGTTTTCAAATGAAATATTGTTAAGCGGGATCTCAAATTGGATGAGAAAAGGAAATCCACTTTACAGGATGGCTGTTGCTCTTCTGACAAAAAACAAACAAGCCCCCCGATCATAAGGATGAAGGTTTGATCTCCACTTCCTCCTGTCAGTGTGCTAAAACCTTTCGAAACCCCTCATGAAGGGTGAGCCACTTCCATGACAGCTGCACTGATGGATGAGTATGTGTTTATGAAAATTACCGATGATGCAAAGCAATTTGAGGCAGCTAAAGTGATAAAAACAAGTTATGTAATTGAAGTCCATATGAAGCATTTTTTTCTCATCTTCCACTGGGAACATTTTTAAACAAACATAAAGTTAACACTAATCACAGAGAGGTGCAAAAGTTGTCAGCACGTGTGGAGGGAAATCAGCAGAGTAAGAAAACTGCCTTAAAGATATAAAGAATATTCAGCTTCCACTCATTTTAATTCACTTATAATTTCAGTAGTTGATTTCAAAAAGGAAACTTACTTTAGGATACTTTTAAAGGTTGGTAATTGTGCGAAAAGAATGCCGAAATCAATGAACACTGCTTTTAAGTCAAATCGTAAAACAAAAATATTTGATTTCTTCTCAGTCAGTCACATTCCGTTAGTTGATTAAATAAATTTTTTCACAACTGTACTGTACATGAAAGGGACGTCATTCTGGGAAATGGCATTTTGAAAAAAGTTTAATAAAAATCTTCTAGTGTCTTATGAACCAACACAGTGCAGCCTTTAAGAAAGAAACAATTCGGAACAAGATTCAGTGACTGTCTGCCAAGGAGCCACCAGTAGTGACCCTCAGGAATATCTCACACTTGAAAAGTCAGATAAATTTTGACGAGCAAGGCCTTCAGTGGTATGAAGTATTTTGCCTGAATCGAGATGGACAGCAGCAACGGCCAGGAACCAGAAGTGGGATGAAATAGATAAAGGAAGCGGAAGGAAAAGAAGGCACAACAGGAGAAAATTGAGATGAACCTGATTGCGTCCAAGTGAGCGTGCAGTTAAATGTATACACAGAGGAGACGCACAGGAAAAAGACCAGGATGAAGAGACACAAAAATGTTTCAGGAAAATTCAGGGGCGTCAAATACATTTTAGTTCCAGCATCACATACAACCCAATTTCATGATTGGACCGAACCGGTAAAATAGGGCCACAATAACCTTTAAATCTAAACTTTAAAGTTTTTTTTGTTTTTGTTTTTGTTTTAATTTTTTGTTTTTATTTGTGGCGCAGAGTATAGCTGATAAAATTATCAATATTTTCATACTACTGTAAATGACGACAATCGCAACATAAAGCCAATGGCAATAAAACTTTTTGGTGGAAAATACAGTAAAACGTAAAAAAAACACAATAAAATAAACTTCTCTTAGCTGCTGCATTATGCATAATTTAAAAAACTCGGGTTTTGAGGGTAATGCTGGTAATGTACAAGGTAGTTAGCTTTCATGACAGGATCACAGATATTTTTGCTCAGATCTCAGAGTTGTGTTGTGTCCACTAATCTGTTTAAAAATCAATGTTTTCTTTGACATTTTTTCCCATTTGGTTGGAAGTTTGGCCCGATTGGAGCCTCTTGGCTGGTCAGGTTTTGGCCCACAGGCCTCATGTTTGACACTCCTGCTGAAACTGTACTGGACACAACAGAGTGGCATCCGTTATAAGCCTTCCTCAATGGAATATCCAGGAAGTGCACATTACAACTTTCGGACTGTAATTGTCTTCTCAAGTTTGTTGCCATACCCTCATCTGTCTGATCTTCAATGCTTTGTTCTAATCAATACATAGTTTATCAGATTTGGTGTAGCTATTCGTAAAAGTGTCTTATGAAGAAGGTTCTATGATTTTTTTATTTATTGCTCTTTCAAATCTCTCTATTTTTTTTTATTAATTTTCTGACATGTGACTAAAAGAAATGACTTTGACCGCTGTTAATTGTTTTGCTGCACATGAGGCACTGCCACTGTTGTTAACAGGTTTGTCAAATCTTGAGTACTGATGCTTTGCAATAACACTTTCATTAATGGAAATGTTTTTTGACAACAATCTCTGCGGATTAACGCAGCATAATAAAATCAAAGCATATTTTACATGTTGGTCTGAAATTCAACTCAGAATTTTTTAAATATAGACAATATAAAAGTTTTTGTTTAAATGGGTTATTAATCAAGACTGCTGAAAACAATGAAAATCCTTGCGATCTTTAAGGATGTCTAAAGTGTTCATCAGTATTTGTACCATTGAAGGTATCAAGTCGCATGACCAAACCAAAGTGCAAAAAACATCAGGGATGATGCAATCTTCCCTAACATGAACCGATAAGCTCTTCTTGGTTTTACTTCATACTCTTATTGAACTAAATTTATAATCAGGCTTTATAAGACAAGCGAGAGGCATCGGCTACCGGGAGATATGGCTGTCTGTCTGCCAATGCCAATAACTTTATCAGCCTCTTCTGCAGGAACTGGATAAAAGCCCAATACTACACACTGAGAGGTTCAGTGGCTTTACACTCAGAAGAACAAACTACGGTGGCTGAAAGAGGCAGACAAGAGATGGTCAAAGAGCAGAAAAACTGGTACATTTCTCTGGTATCCTCGACAATGTCTGCTAATCTAATGGCTTCATTAAGTTTAGCTGGACAGTCGAGGTAATAATTCTAATCACAATCTTCCCTTCATTTTGAACTTCTAAGCAGGAATCAAAATTTATCTGTGATGGTAGAAAAAAAAATATATAGAAGACTATAAATACATGATATCTTTAATTGGTCCTATTTTAAACACTGGATTTCATATTAGCTTTGTTTGTCAGCAGCTTATTTAGGGATGCAAGCAGGTGGCCACTACCCCTAAGGTATCTTTAAAAAAAAAAAAAAGAAAAAGGCAGAAGCTCTCCTGGTTCTCTGTAAATAATTAGTACATTTTCTGCCACACTGATTCCAACTCTGATCAGCAGTTAAAACAAAGGGCCATTTCATCCCCGGAACCTTGAAGACATGGTCTCAAACAAGAAAAAAAGATGAAAAGAGATGTTATTCTTATTATCTAATTAATCCTGCCCATGCCCCGGGGTTATTTAATTTGTTGAAAGACCATTAAAAACCCTGCATCCGGCAAATAAAATAATGAGGATCTTAATTTGCTCCAATTCGGGAAGGCAGGCATCAGGCCCTGCAGACAGGCCAAGCAACTCGCAAAATTAGGCGAATGCGACTCGCAAGTAACTTATTTTATACCTCTGACAGCAGTGACAATAATTTACTCATTGTGCCCACATGACACCCCATAAACAGCAAAACAAAGCATTAACTTGTCAGGGGAAAATGATGTCTATTTAACTGACTCAATCGCAGAGCAGGGGGAACCGCTTCTTGTTCAAGAATTTGATGTGTCTATTATGGCAAAAAGGAAAAGACAAACTAATTCATCAAAGTGAGATTAAGGGCGCTGAAAAGCCTGGTTTGTCAGTTATAGCACATAAAAGGACAAACACAAATCCATCAATGACTGATTAACAAGGAAAGAGAAATGTTTCAAGAAGAGCATAGTTTAAAAATAAGTTCAACTGCAGGGGTGAAAATCAAGGAAATGACAATGGGCGACGAAAGCACTCTCTCCTGTCTGAAACACAAAATGATGGCATGCAATATCGCTTCATTTTTGGAAGCGCCATTATTCAAAGTACTCTGAATCTAATTTGTGAGAGGACTCATTGGATTCATTACCATGACACAATGGGGATTTGCCAAGTCACAAGCTAAACACAATTCGCTCCAGCAAACTTCAAAGAGCAAAAAAACCTTTGTCCTAACTTAGCCAGCCATGAGTCCCGGAATATTCTCACAACCATCCTCTTAACATCCATCATAACCAAGAAGATGTGGCATCAGAGAGGGAGCACAAAATGTGTTATCTTGAAAATCGATCTGTGGCTTTAATTAATTCTTTCGTTTCTGAAACCAGCACCAGATCGATAAGAACTAGGCACCACTTGAAGAATGTCATAGATAACACTATGATAATTTTGAATATTAAGCTCCACTTTATCTGCAAATGCCATCTGAACTGCAACCACCATCAATATTCCTTAGGCAACCCAGTGACAAGATTCATGTTTTCTAATAAAAGAGTGATTCCCCAGCCCTGGTCTGGCTTGATGCCTAAGAATAATGTCAAGGAAGTATTTATTGAACCCAGACAGAAAAAAAAGATGACACTGGGCCATTGTTCAGTGAACAAAACAAAAAGCAACACACAATAATCACAAAAACAGAAAACATCACTCCCTCCTCTTCAGAGGAATATCTAAATTCAGAAGGGCAGAAAATCCCTGGACGAATTCTGAGCTGCTTTGCTTTCTGTTCTGTGTCTGTTTTCTCCAAAGCTCAAATGACCACCAGCAGCAGCAGCAGCAGCAGCAGCAGCAGCAGCAGCGTGTCCAAGCAGCATATTAAAAAAACTTCATTTAATGTTAGTATTACTTCAGGGAATAATAAATTCACTTGATAATGAAGTAAAGCTTTTGAGAATAGAACGTTCCAGCATCCCAGCACAACTTTTCCCCCCTGTCTCTATCCCTCTTCTCTTACTCGACCCGCTGAAATCCTATTGTGTCTGTGTGCATTGCACATACTGATCTCAGCGTGGCCCAAACTGCATTCCTAGGGCTTTCTTTAGCTTTGTGCAAAAAAAACTAATAAATCTAAAATGCCTTCTCTCCCCATGCCGGGGATTAGGCCTCGATAGAAACTATGGTTTTACATGGGGAGAGGATAATACCATGGAAATGGAACCCTGCTTCTGCTTCACCGAGACTGGCTATGAGGGAAACAGTGCTGAAAGGCCACTCAAGCCAATGATGTCTCTTTAGGTGAGGGTTGGATTCTAAAACTCAGAGCGAAATGGCTGTGAGGGACTTTTGTTAGCTTAACCTGTTACTGCCATTACCTGGCATTACAAAGCTCTGACAACATTGGGCATCAGAGACTTTCTGAGGCTTAATTGTGCCATTTGCACTTCTGCTTTATGACTATCTCTAGAATGACCAGAATTGGCTAAAGTACTGACATTCTTTGCTTGGAGTGTACATGTTCAGAAACGTACTCAACTACAAAATTTAAAAGTGAAATGTGAAGGGGAAAAAAAAGCATGGAGTCTATTAACACTGTAATTGTTTTGTTTGTTCCTCTGAGAAAATTTTATTAGTTGGAGGCTTCTAATAATGCCTCTGGGCTTTTTGTCTCCCTGCACTCTACTTTATTATCTGTTTGTACTTTTGTATTCATGTGTGTTTTAATTGTGCAAAATAAAATAAAAAATCATTTCTAGATTTGAATACATGGTAGTGCCCGGAACGGAACAAAATAGAACAGAACAGAACAGAATAGAATAGAATAGAGTGAAAGAAGACCATTTCTTAATTGAAATGTCTGAAAATAGCATCCAATAAACAAGTTGGGTTGCCGAATAATATGTTACCAGGAACATGCATGTGTATGTTTGTACGCAGGGCTAATGACGGTGAATTACATGGAAGACAGAGCAGAAAATCTTGATCCTTACCGCAAATGACAGGGAGGAAGCTGTGCACTGGGAGCTTCAGAACCCCGCCCCCATTTTCATTTTTGATATTTGGGCTTTAAAATCCCAGTCAATGGTGTTCAGAATATTCCCCACTTTCTTTTATATCCCCCTGGTACACACAATACAGCTATCAAATGTGTAGATATATATATCCAAACACACATATAACAAAACATTCCTCACCATTACATCTCAGCATCCAAGCGGATGACTGGCATGCAGATGTGAACAAAGTAAGGCGGGGAAACACACAGGAGTGAGCACATCACAGCAGCAACATACTGGAGAAAGATTTTCCATGCCGAAGACAACCTCCAGCCATACTGGTAGGTAACGTGCTCGCTGTGTGCCTCAGCCAAGCTGCTCCTAAGTAGGCATGTGGGAGTCGACACAACTCGGCCCACACGGATATGTGTTTACATGGAGGTACACAGTCTCAGAGGGAGATGCATTACGGTTAAAGCACAGACATATACATTATAAATCAGTGTGTGTGAGTAAAACTAACTTAACATGCTTGGCACAGATGTCTTGATGACATTTTTTTCAATATTGTCTATTGTATGCTTACAATCTCTAAACGAACGGTATCGAGTGATCGTACATCTGAAATGTTCGGTTTCGCGGGTGCTTCATACATTAATGTATAAAGGTGCCTGCAAAATGAATACACTGAGACCTGCAGAGCACAATATGTTGTGGTTTTTTCAGTTTTTTTTACAGAAAGCAGCCCGAAGTCCCTAACCTTTCACCTCATTCACAGTCTGTTGTTCAAAGTTGTAAGGAAGCACAGATACAAAGGTGAAACAGTTACTTCCCTCCCCACTTCTTAAGTGTGATGTCTGCCTGCTCACCATGCCATAGTGACGCAGAATGTTTCCGAGCTCCTCTCTTTAAACACTAAAGATCGGTCTCTCCGCTCAGTACCACTTACCAACTTCAAGGTGATGCAAACGCCAAAGCGTTAACTCTACAAAGTACATAAGTTTCAGACAGAGACGCATGCTCTCGATACAGAGCAGAGAAGAAAGTGTTAGAGGAGGAGGGGAGAGGTGACAGGCATGTGAGGAACACCTTCTGAAGTGTCAAAAGATGGGCTCAGCTGATGAAAGAGGATAGGAAAGAGGAAGGGAGTCGGGGAAGGAGGGGGAGAGCAAGAGACAGAACAAGCTGATGTCACATCTGAGGCAGCGGAGAGGCTTTCAAGTCAGGAGCATTGGCTCTGTATTCCACGCAGGAGCATCTTCCTCTGAATTGTAAGGCTTGTGCATGTGTGTGCACATTTGTGTGTGTGTGTGTGTGTGTGTGTGTGTGTGTGTGTGTGTGTGTGTGTGTGTGTGTGTGTGTGTGTGTGTGTGTGTGTGTGTGTGTGTGTGTGTGTGTGTGTGTGTGTGTGTGTGTGTGTGTGTGAGCATTTGATAAAAAGTACATGATAACTATATGCATGGAAATGTAACAGTTGTTTTGCTGGTGTGTATATCGAACAGGAAAAAAAAAAAAAAAAAAAGAGGTGGCGGACAGAATATCGGCTTACATGCATACGACCGGTGTGGAATGTGCGCAGGTAGATATGACACAATGATATTCAAACTATGAAGAGATATGAACTGAAAGCCAGCACTCAAGGTAATAATTGCACACTGTGCCCATGCTCATCAGTGCCTGGGAAGAGGAAGGGAGGGTAATGATTAACAGTAATATACACATAAGACCACCACTCCTGGAACCTGTAATATTGATCCACTGGCCCAGGCTTGCATAGAAAATTGCTGCAGAACAATCAATCCCTCTTAAGTTTTGTGAATCCAGTCGGGTAGCTTAGCCTGCAGGAGACTAGACAGGGGCATCAATGTGGGCACAAGGGAGACCAGGGGAAGACAAAGCCCTGTCAATAGTGCTTCGTTTTCCATCAACTCTGTTCCTTAATCACCCTGGTCTTAATGCGCCTTTCTATCCGACAGGCTCACTCCCATTCCAATATATCCAACATGAGCTGGCCCTAAACAAACATCTACCTGCCTCCTGCTCACTCGCTCTCTGAGAGCTGCCCTCATCCATCTAAGCCAATAGCAAAGGTCTTCATTACAGAGTGTGCGGCAAGAGGGTTGAGGAAAGTTTGTCCTTATTGATGGTGTCTCCATTGTCTTTTCCTCATTGAAAAAAGCCCTCCTCTCAGTAATTACCTTCCCTGCTTCCCTCCTTCATGGTCAGGTCACAGCTACTTTAAGTCCTTAGAAAGACAATTAGCTCATGGGAAAAAAGAAAAAAGAAAAAACAATCTCACAAGTTCACCTAGAGTGAATATTAAGAAGCAATAAAGAAAGAAATTTTCATCACAAAGTTATGAGTAGCATAAAGGCAGCTGCAGCCAGAAGAAACATTAATCAACCCTCAGAGAAAGTTATTCTGGAGTTATTAAATTGTAAAGCATCTCTAGATAAATGTTCAGAATTTTAGAGAAGATCAAAATTTGAAGGGGGGAAAAAAAAAAAAAGGTCAATACAGAAAGCGAAGCAATTGCACCAATACACAGAAAGGAGTCCCATAATGCGAGGGACTCTAACAGACCAGCAGTGAATTGGGCTAAAGAAGAAAAAAGAACAGGCAGGCTGGCATTAAGCCAGATAAGGAAGCAGGCACACCTGAGCACTATTTAAGACAACTGTGGCAGAAACCTCATCTCCATTGAGTTAATTAGCAGTACCCCACAGTCAGCATCTCAGGGTGTGGGTAGGAGGACCTGAGGGAAAGCAGGCTGTCTTTGTGTCGATTGGAGTAAATGGTTGGCCTCCCTGATGAGCTCCCATCAGCCCTCGAAGCCTCCTGCCGTCACGTCCCACTTGATGGTAATTATTTGGAAGGCAACCACTCTGCAAATTTCATTATTTAGATTTGGAGGTTGACTTACAAAGCCTACTGCAAATTACCATCATGGCCACGAAATTATGCATCGCCACATGTTTTCAATTTAGCGGGCTATTTAATAATACTAATGTTGTAAATAAGCATAGCCATAGTTTAGTTAATCTGAATGCACGATTGCTAATTAAGACTCAACGCTGGGCTGTTAGAGACACTCCATGTAAACGAGTAAATGTAATTCAAAAGGATTTTTACTTTTTAATGACTAACAAAACATTTTTTAAATAATTGTGCTGTAAGTAGTTTTAGTATTATTTCCCTTCTCAAGATCCATACATGTAAACCATTTTGCACTGAAAACCAACATTTGAACAAAATGCAATACACAGTTCTCAAAGACGAGCATATCATCTGGCGTTCTACAGATGTCGGTCTTGTCAGGTCACATTTATTATATTTCTTTAAAACTGCCTTGTCTAAATACAAAATATTGCATTGTAACTACGCACTTTCATACAGCTTTATAGTATAAATGGGCAAATACCATCGGACTCATTTGCATCTAACAAATACTGTAGGTTAGTCCAAATCTTGAAAAAAATAATAAAGTACAAAGAATATCAATTCAATTATCACTTTGTTAACAAAATAACTCCAAATGTTTAGGCATTAGGGTCACACAATAAATGTTGTTGCCTATACTCACACACCATATGGAGTGTCAAGCTGTCTGAGCGAGTCAAGTGTGGCAGGCACCTCGTGCAGCTCTAGCGCAGAAACCTCGGTCTCACCATCTGATTTGGTTGGTTTCTCCCTAATTCCAAGTGTCAAAACTATCATCCAGCCTTAAACTGTCACACTCCACGGCGACATGGCACTGAAGCTCCATACCTGACACTGTCTGACTGTGAATGACACTTGCAAGCAAAAGCTGCCGAGAGCCAAAATCGGCTTTTCACTCATGCCAGAACAACCTCTAAACAAGCAGGGAGATCATTCAAAAAAGAAAAGAAAAAAAAACATTTTCAAACCTTCAGAAAGGTTTATGTTGGATGGTTAATCGAACGTAATTGAAAGCCAGAGTTGAATGATCTAAGGTGCTGGCACTAAGAACTAAAAATCCTCGATAACATGCCCTTCATTTCAATCTTTAAAAAAACAGCTGAAAATAAAAAAAGGAGAGATAAGATGGAGTGCAGCACCAACATGAGGGACGAGTGGTGAGGCGAAGGATACACAATGTCAAACCTTTCAACAATAACTGTTTTTGTGTGGAATACACATGGGCGATCAGCTTCAAAGGGAATTATTCTTCAGTGATGATGTTGCATCCTAATATGGCTGTTTGATAAATGGAAAGACAGCCTAACACAGTCACAGAAAGTAGAGAAAAGAAATTGAGAAAAGGGGGAAAAGGGGGGGTCGGAACGAGTACAAAGCCCCTCAGGAATTGCAGCGCACAGAGACGTCTATTTATAGAGGCGGGACTAAAGCAGAAGAATGACAGGCATCTACTCTGTACCTGAAGCACCACTGCGATCATCGTAACACAAACACAGCCAAATATATGCATAGAGATACACTTTTGGGAAAATAAGTCTGCCATTCGTTTCTTTTACCTTCTTTCCATCTTTCTAAAATGAAACCTTTAACTGCTTGGGTCAATACCAAACACACCTAAGCTAAAAAAAACGAACTAAAAAAAAAACCTGACATTCCATAAGTTACACGACGTTTCAAGTGAAAACACATTGTTTTTGTGTTTTCGTTTCAGAAAAGTTTCGCGTTTACATGGCAACATTCCAAAAACATTAACAACATAATGGCAGAAATGCTGAAAACAATGTCGTTTTCATGTAGGGTTTGCAAAATTGTTTCGCTATTAAACGTGACTCCCAACTATAAAACTACCAAGTCCCAGGATAATATGGACTGGGAGTCATGACACACTGGAGGAAACATTATCGTCCATCTACTCTTCTACGCATGTGTAGAAGACCTACTCCCTATGGCTGTGGTACATATGCACAGTAGGAGGGTTTTCCCCGCATTTTCACAGAGATGGAGGCGGAGCGTTGACTTAACATCTTTCTCACCAAGGCTCCAAACTGCATAAATCTAATTTTTGAAAAATAGTTCTAAACATAGACTATAATGATTATTAGTATTGGTATACAATCAGTCATTGATCTGAGAATATAATTACATATTACCCTATTATATTTTATTATAACGTTGTTGCACAGTCAGTGGTCGGGAGGTTAATCAGAAACATCCTTCCAACAATAGTACTAGACGCTGCCAGCCGAGAATTCCATGCTGCAAAGCAATATATCTTCATGTTGTGTTTTTTAGTTTTTTTTGAAGTGGTTCTCATGCTGGACAAACTGAGGACTTTCACAGCATTCATCAAAACCCACTTTTATTTTCTCCTGCCATGGCCACAGCAGTGAATGCCGATGTTTTCCAGGAGAGTGCCTATTATTTTAGATCTTTAAGAAGTTAGAAATGTGGCTTCAAATAAATTGGTTTATCTTTCCGTTTGCTTTGTTTTCTGCTTTCAAATAGTCGCAAGCAGGAAAAAAGAAAGAAAAATCCAATGACTCTTCAATTCTCATCGATAAGAGGACAGCTTCATTTGCTGACCTATCGATGAAAATACTGCTGTGAAGTGTTTCTGTATTCTGACACACAGACAATTATACAGAATAAGAGTTTAAGAAACACTTAGGATTTCAGTGTTTAAATGGGGGGAAAATTAACAAACCAGGCTGTTGTGTTTTTGCAGATCTCCCCAAAAAATTATACCAGAAAAAAAGCTCTTGAGAGTTGGAAACACAGGGTCAAATAATCCTTCCCGGGGAAGCAGCATCACTTTCAGCTGAGCAAGAGCAAAGACAGGGACACAAAGAGAGATAAGGGGGAGACAGGAGTGGGTGTCTGAGGGGGCGGCATTTAATTTGATGAGCAAGACTCAATCTATATCTGTTAAATCTAGTGCAAGGTGGAAGCTGTTGACAGCAAATAAACAACACTGGATATAAACCGCTCTGAGCTTACAGCGGAAACAGAGCAACGGATGAGAACAAACCCCTCTGTGCTCGCGCTGTGCCTTATAACAGCACTTATACGGAGCATCAATCTGTCCTCTGACATATGTCACTACATCACAAGCTGGAGCGCAGCAAGCTGCAGACAACTCACACGCTTAGACCTTTTGCCTCCGACTAAATGAATTTCACCCCGTAGCTCTCCATACCTGGTAGTTCAATTATGACGATGCCACTTATCAGGTATTTGAGACTGCAAACTGAGCAATCTTGTGTCTCACTTATGTCTGACTTATGTCTGACAGCTATTTGAGAGGAGTCACTGGTGTTACTGTTTAGCTGCAGATGCATTAACGTCTTTTAACCTAATTTTGCATCAATCACGTTATGGCCAAAAGCCAGTTTACAGCAGCCTTTGATCATAATCGTATGATTTAAAACAATCATTAGGTTTGGTGTAATGCAATGTCTTTGAACACATCACTTCTGGCATAATAGCTCCACCTTCACAGTCCGTGGCTGCCTCCATAGTAGTTACTTTCCATGTTTGGGCAGAACTGACATTAAAACAGAATCTTTAAATGAAATAAATCCAATCATCAATAGACTCACTGCAGGTGCAATGTCAAGTAATCTACATGCAGAGGAAGCACAACCGAGAGGTGGTGAAGATAAACGGGGGGGGGGGGGGGGGGTTCTCAGACACAAAAAGTGCATTTATTTCACCGACTTCTCCAGTCTTTTGTCTTTCTGAAATATTGAACCATATACCCTATTTGGGACAGTTCATTTAATCAAACTAATCGCACAGTTTGGAAGAAAATGATTCTTTCTTGGAACTGTTAACAAGTTAAAAAAAACCCTGAGCATTTGTTGGATCTTCATATTGTAAATTAAAAATGCAAATTTTCTATATTTTAGTATATATGTATTTGTAAAGCAACTATGTCAAATGGAATGGTATAAATGGCACTGAATTAAAAAGTAAATGTGGTATACAAAGAAACATTTATTAGAAACAGAAATCAAGTATTTTATCTTCGTCTAACGCTTTCATTTATGTGATTACCTGTGTGCACTGCAGTTTTAATTATGCATATATGACTACTTGTTGTTTTCAATTAGTTTGCTGGTTCTTATTGGTTTCAGGTTATCATCATTTTCCAAAAAAGCTAATCTTATTTGTCTTCATTATTTATCTTTTTTAACCATACATGACAATCACTGTCAAAGTACATTTACATGAAATGTAGCACACAAACTATGAAGGTTACTTATACGATTATAATGCCCTATTTAAAGAATGTAAGTAACTTATTTAGTTATATAGTACTTATATTCTCTACCTTCGCAATAGATTCTTAGTGATTCCCATGATAATTTCTCCTTTTAAACTAATTTTGTTTTCAAGCTTTCTGAGACCTACAATCTTGGAACGTAGATAAACAGCCCATTTATTCATTACTCATCCCTCTCTGGGTAGACGCACTGTTCACAGCTATCTTTCACAAGCAGGGAGTCAAGGTATGAGGAGATGAAGCAGGAAAACGACGAGGGAGTTTTGATTTGATAAAGTGTATGTGTGACCCTTTCAATGAGACTGAGCCAAATCTATTAGAGAAGACAGGCTGTTGTAAAGGAGACGAGAAAGCTTTCAGCGCTCACATGCTTGAATTTATTGCTCTCCAAGGTGCTGGAGAAATACACCACTCAAGACATGATAACCTTAATTTCTTTAAGGCATCATTGTCTTGCACGAAGCTCAAATGAGCTCGTTTCTCATTATAGCGTGGACTCAGGACTACGATAAGTGTTTTGGGCAGTTTCATTAAGAGCCATGCAAATATCCCTTAATGAAATATGCTCCATCATCTCGCAGCTCCCTCAAGTTTCAATCCGCTCAGACTCGATGAAAGATGCTCCTGGAATCACAGGTACGGCAATTGCTTTCCACATGTATGAACACATCACTCGGTGATGTAACAGTTTGCGGATGCCAGCGAGTTAAAAGGCTTAGCACCACGGGCAGACCCACATAGCTGGGACATGCTGGCTGCCCCTGGGTCTACCCCATGCCCTCATTATCCTCCTGACTCCTTCCACTCATCCTCCTCCAGCAGTGGGGCTAATCCAAACTGAGGGGGTAGGATGTAAACCTGGGAGAGCAGCCTCCACCAAGGCCAGGCACTTGCACTGAACACCAACACTTTGTGTCGTTGCAGCCATCAAGAAAATGCAAAAGTGTACAATCAGGCTGTCAAAGTGTCAAAAGCATCTTACTTGAAAGCTGTGAGGCTGAAAAACCTCCTCCAGACTGATGATTATCTTTGGTAATTGACCAGAAGTCACTAAACGCCATTGTACAGAGCAGGGTTAGTCTTCCAACGTTGTAGTATTTTCTTTTAACATTTCAGCCGACTGTTTATGCAGCTTTCACCGAGTTAAAACTTATCCCAAATGAGACCCCAAAGTAGTCAATCAATGATGCCTACTTCAAAAAAACATTTAGCTCTGATTTTTGATTTTCACATCCATTAATGAACACAGGGATCGGGACAGCGGTGCAACAGATGATTATTTTACATTGCGTGTGGTTTCTGAGCTCCATAGCAGCCACCAAGTCTTCTGAGCTTTCGCACTCTTGTATGTAGTTTTTTTTTTTTTTTTTTTAATGAGGCTTGAGGCTATTCCATAGTGTATCAATCAGTGTGACTGAGGTTTGAAGATGCATGAAACACACCAGTGGGCTGGAGAAGTGGATGTGTGTATGTTGTTGTTGTAGCGGGGGGTTCTCATCAGTATTTTCCCGGAGCATTGGGTCAGCACAATCACAGTACAATTCTCCCCTCTTGTTTCCATGCATGAAGCTCCTGTCAACAGACGTGGACCATCTGTCTGGTTATTTACCACACCCTTGTGTTTTTACATAACCCAAAACTCTAATTTATGTTTCCAGAGAGGAAATTCATTTATAAATAATAAAAAAAAGAGTAATTAAAAGGCATAGTCTAAACCCCGATGTAAAAAAAAAACTTTGTGAAGTGCTATGTGCTTTAAACCATTTGCAATTTTCTCACAAAATCAGGAAAATTCACTGCATGGTTTGATGAAAATTGGAAAGAATGCGTTGGTTGGATTTATTAAAGTAGAAAGGTTAAAAGATCTAAATATCACAGCTTTTCCAATATTTGTTTTAACATATTGATGTGCTTAAAAACTAATTTTATATTATTTAACTGGTATATATGAAACACATTTTGTGAAAACACTTTTTTCCAAGGATGTACTTTTTAAAAAAGTCCTATCATTTGTTCACTGTTAATAAGGTATTTATAAAACATTTTAAATCTTCATATTTAAATGTAATAAAAATCTGTAAATTCAAGCATCAAAGGTGTGATTGGAACAAAACCTATTCAATCTTGTATGAAACAACATTCCCAACTTGTCAAAATACCTTCTTCTTTTTTTTAAGCATTTAAACCTGGAGATCTCTTGAGGAATAAAACATTCATTTAAATGCATGTGACTCCCCAATCCCTACTAAAAGAAATGCTTTCCAGAACTCCCTATTAAAATGTTTGGGCCGTGCTCAACTGTCGGAGACAAGTCAGAGAGTGATGGAGACGAAGGGAGCGAAAATGAAAGAGGAATTATAGTGATTAAACTAGTACACACAAAAGATTCATGCTAACCATGCATGGCGAATGGCTCTCACACCTAAAGTGAGGGCATCGTCTTTAATCAGAGGGTAATTTATTGACTCCCATTTACAAAGCTATAATACTAGTGATCAAGCCCTTCAACCGTAAAATGCAATAAACCAGGGAAGTGTTTTGTGAACAAAAGCAAATAACATGGCCACACATATCATTGTGCTCCCTTCATATTCCATTGGATTGGTTCCAAACATGTTTTTGGGCTCAGACATTTATGTGCTGCCAGGGTCAAAGGTAAGAATGTCAAATTACAGTTACATGCCCTCGCTCCAATGTTTGAACTCTCAGCATTCATTTTCACCTGAGGCAAAGTAAATCTGAGCTTAAAACTGGCATGGGAAGCAAAGACTGTAGAAACGTGACCTGATGGAAACAGCTGACGCTGCAGTCTATCCAGAACACTGGCAGTGTTACTTTGATGCTCTCTCCGTAAATTAAGCCATTAATGCAGCTGCCAGCCATCATCTCTCTGTAGAAATTTGATCTATTGATGAGCCATTTGTTACAAGAAAAACACACCTGGCTGGCAGAGCAGAAAGGACCGTTCACACAGTCATTTCCACATAAAGCACAAGACTGCAAGGCAAGGCTGCAGATGGCGGGAAGATCCTGCACTGTTTATTCCCATAGTTATTTTTTTCTCAACGGAGGCACAATTTCTTGTCCATCAGGGAGAACAAAGCCATGTAATTGGCTGCTTCCCCACTTGAGCCCCAGATAGCACAATGTTAATAACAAACTGATGAGAAATTCATTAGGGCTCCAAATAAAAACAATCTCTCCTCAATAAGAAGCGAGTACATTATAATTAAACTGATGCCTCACCGTTTTCATTAGGCCGTGGAGCCTGGAAACTTGAAGACTGAACCACTGAGATGGATGCAATTAAGCGCGATTGTTTTACAACACATCTGAGTCGAAAGTATAAAACAGAGGCACCAAGTTAATACAATAGGTGTCCATGCGGCGGGGGGAGGAGAAGAAGCATCCTAAGAGTTATTTTGGAAATTAGCTGACCACAGAGGCACATCGTGGCCACTTCAGTCCACAGTCTGCAGGAACTGGTCCAGTCAGGATTACTTACACTGCTGACTACCGAGAGGAAGGGACAGGCTGGAGAGTGTAATTAGGCATATCACTTCTCCCTGTCGTGAACTCGCTTCCCATCACTTCATCTCAGAGACTCCTTTCTTCCTATCCTCTCTCTCACTTTTTCTATACTATGATAAACCATCCACTTTCCCATCTACCTCTTTCCAATTGTCTTCCTCTTTGCACCATCTCGGTGTAAAATCCCTCGATGGCTTCACAGAATTCTCAGATGGCCAGCTTCAAAACTGGCAAAAAAGGGGAAACGAAGGGATGAAAGTCTGTGTACTTCAATGCCCTGTGCTTGTTGTGGCAAGGGAAGGAACTGCTTGCTGCGTTTAGCTGTCGGTGATGCCCTGGTAAACCCCTGCCTGCCCACTGGAAAGGACAAAAAACACACACAAAAAAACTGCAAAGCAACACCAAAGTGTGAGATCAGGAATCAAATGCTCCCTCGCTTCCCATCACAGCATCAGCGCCACCATCCACAAAAAAAGACAAACCACCTGATTAAGAGGGACAACCACTCATGCATAAAATGAGAGCTGAGGGTGGAGGATAATATGAATAGGACCACTCAGTATTACCAGTGAATACTGTATTGCACTTCTATTAGATGTTTTGAATGTCGGAGCACAATAGCAAACATCCTTGCTCCAGAAAGACCTTGCTTTCACAGGCAAGGTAACTGGGAGACAATCTAATAGCCTTCACCAGGGGTGCCCAGTCCTATTCCTGTCCTGCATGTTTTAGCTCTCGAGCTGATTCAACACACCTGAATCTAATGATTCTGTCATCACAAAGCCCAGTAACGAGCCTGTCAATACAATCAGGTGTGTTGAAGCAGGGACAGAGTTAAAACATGCAGGACAGGGGCTCTCCAGGAATAGGATTTCACACCCCTGGCCTTCACTTTCTCAAACTGATATGCAATATGAGGCAGACAGAAACGTGTATTATACACAGTCCGCACATTTGTAATGAAAGGCCATTTGTGCAAAGACACCAGGGTCAATTCACAGATAGGAAACTGTGTACACTAAGTATTAGCCCACTGACAAACACCAAAAATGGCTGTAACGTCCACAAATTGCACTCTTTACAGCTACCATGCCACACAGCTCTGAGTTATGGCCGCCTCCCAGTTGTTGGCGTTCCACACACAAGTTGCAGGGCAAAAGAAAATGGCCAGAATACTTAAACTGTCAGCAGAGCATATGGATGGATGGAGCTATTGTGGTTTGACCTCAGGGAAAAAGGGGGGCAAGCAGGTCACGCTAATGTGGACCAATAATCTCTCCAAGAGTCATTAGGATGATCAATGCTATTCTAATGAGATAACATCTGGAACAAAGGACCCTAATAGCAGACAGCTGCTGGGCAAAGTGAGGTAATTAGGGGAACATTCACTGAGGCTACAGCCATTGTGCCCAGGTTTGGACCCCACCCGGTTAACATCCAAAAAACAACATGTTGAATATTTTATATCTCCTCTGATAACTAATCACGGCATTGTAATATCAGTGGTAACGCATGAGAGAGAAAGCATGGGAGTGGGAGGCAGGCACACCTCAAAATCTCAGCTTGACATGAATGCTTATCGAGCGGCACTAAATTGGTCAATTATGGAGAAAATCTGTTTTGAGGTAACCTTTCAGCTTATTAAATAAGCTATAAATCAATCTTTAGTGCAGAATGAGTAGCTGGCTTTTAATGAGTGAACGTGTCTAATATATCTTCTTTTTTCATTCCTATTTATTGTGTGTGTGTGTGTGTGTGTGTGTGTGTGTGTGTGTGTGTGTGTGTGTGTGTGTGTGTGTGTGGGTGCGTGCGTGCGTGCGTGCGTGCGTGCGTGCGTGCGTGCGTGCGTGCGTGCGTGCGTGCGTGCGTG
The DNA here is from genome assembly GCF_963383615.2 of Lipophrys pholis. NCBI lineage: Eukaryota > Metazoa > Chordata > Actinopteri > Blenniiformes > Blenniidae > Lipophrys > Lipophrys pholis. Next base: position 5,705,923 of record NC_137629.1, on the reverse strand, counting down.
CGTGCGTGCGTGCGTGCGTATAAAGGAACAAACTGCATATTGACTGTCGTGCGTTGGTGCAGGCTGAGAATAAATATTCTGTGCAGTTCTGTAAAGTTTGCCACAACTTCCAAGTATGCAACCTAAAGTAGAACACTGGTGATTCAAGTGGCTGGATGTAAGTGGCTCTATTAGAGGACAAATAAAAAAGCTAACAAAAAGATCTCCCTCCAAACACTGCCTAAGCATGGAAGCAGGATCCAATTAGTCTTATGCATGGAAAAGAAAATAATAGAGAGCAGTGTCAAAAAGGAACTTCTTAATAGTCCCTGTAAAAGTGTCTGTACAAGTCTTTGGCGATCATGAATAAACATAATTATGATGAACAAAGAAAACTGTGTGTTCTCACATGAGTTTAAATGATACTTCATTGTTGGACCCAAAAGCATTAATTACATATAATAAGGAAAGGATGAAAGACCTTTCAGAATTTCTAATCTTTCTTATCCAGCTCTGTGCTGGATGTATGTACACTACGGTGCTTACCAGTGGACCTTTTTACACTAAAAAGTCTTACTTTTTAAAAACACTGATATCTGTTTTATAGTGAAGAAACCAAAAGATGCATGACATCATCTTTGTATGCAATTGACCAGTTTAAATACATACACATACTATTATAGTATCATATTTCAATTGAAAAGTGACTTTTTTTTGCAGAAATTCAAGCTCAAATTAGGAAATGCTACTTAACCCTAAAAAGTAAATCCCCAAAAAATCTTTCCGTATTGCATGTATGCTCCATCATAGAGTTTTTCAGTTTTTTGATCAGCAAAAGCACAGAATTAATGTACATATACCCACAATTCTAGGTTAAAAAAATATTTTCTTCAATTGCCAACTTTGCAGTGAAATCTTTATTTTCTATAATTATTCAATCTATTTAGTACATAAATCAGGGGCATCAAACTCATTTCTGCTGCCTGAAATAACACACATTAACAAGACATACGACCTACTTTGATTTTAATGGGATGTATCATTGAAATAAAATTTCAATTCTACCTCAATTTTAAAAGGACATTATGAAAATAAATTATGCTAATTGGATGCACTTTTTACAAATTCTGAAAACACGATCTCAAAAAAAACTTTTAAGTTATATCTGCCACTATGTTTTCTTCTCCAATTTTCTACTGAAATTTCGGGGCCGGGGGGGGGGGTTATCAGAAGGATTTCTGCACCTTTTTGCATGCATGTTCTCAAACTCACCTTAATATTTAATATTAAGGATGGGTGCTAATGCCATTTCTCTAGCTGCATTTTAGTGCTGCATTTCTAATCTCTGTCGGCACAAAATTAGGAATATTGTTAAAATATTTTATGTTACAAATATACGTTGCAAAGTCGGCCTTTGGACAAGCGGAGGCTCAGTTTGAAACCCAGACCTAAACAACCTTCTGGAAAACCTGCTTTATCCTTTAAAAGTAATAAGAAGGCTAAGAATATATATATATCTTTTCCTTCAGGAAGACATATCAGCACAAGTCCTGGTTGTCGTTTTTTGGGCGTACATACCTCTAACTGTATATACGCTAAAATAACCTGTAGATTTATCATATTTAATAGATATTTGAGTATTTAAGTAATCATAGCTGTATGTTTGAATAATGACAAGAAAGACCACATGAACCAAAAGTAGTAGAAAACAAGGGAAGCAGCATCTGAAAAAGTCATGCTTATTTTTTTACATTTAGATTTTCTGCACAGCAGTGACTTCTGTCCTATTCAAATAACTTAACTAAATCCCCACCTAAATTCATCACTGTACTGATTCCTTTATTTTTGCTCAGTGTGTCTCTTACAGTGTATGGAGACGATACTGTATACACCAGAAAAGGCACATTAGTATGGGTGGTTAGGGAAATGGGAAGAAACACCATCAGGGTTTGAGTGCAGTCGACACTGCAACAGCCCTATTCCTCAGAGAGCACGACAGTGGCGGTGAAAAAGCTTCCAACTAACAGTAATTGGTTTTAAAATAATAGAATTCATTACAGTTATGGCACTTGTTCAGAAATGCAAACAGGGGAAGAAAAAACATTCACGAGAGACTTGAGCTGAACTGCTTCTCTAAAAACCACGGGGAGATGAAAGGCATAATTCAAATGACAATTTTAGAACCTTTAGTTCATTTATATCAGAAGCTCAGAAGATGTTGCTGGAATAATAACATCAAGATTTTTTTTCTCCTGTTCCTTTGTTCTAGTTGCAGGGCTTGGAAGGAACTTTTTCCCTCTCAATTTCATTCTTTTGTGGTGGCAAATTCCTCCTCCTCACACGGAGACATGTGAGGTGACACACAAACAATCTAGCAAACAGCACCCGTCGGCAGCAGAGACAGCCAACTGAAAGCTAACATGGGAAATCTTGACAGGAAAGAAGAAAAACACCTCACACATGACACTGAATTTGCTGCTTGTCTTATTAAATGACTGTGTAATTATACACATCAGGGATCTGCATTGTAAGGTCCTGTGTTTTTATGACATTCAGTTGCAGAATTTCTGATTCGAGGCCAGCCTCCCAGGTGTGAGGAAGACGCTCAGCCAATCAGCATTATAAAAGATTATTTCTCAAGACCACTGTGGACATAAAGAGAGAGGTCAGCCATCTCAACATGATTGGATGACACTTCGCATGCTGCGTCTATGGCCAACATCAAGGACATCACTATTTGTAACACTATACATCTGCCATCAAATCAGCCTCCAGCCAACATCAAGTAATTGGCCCCATTCTACGGAAACGCCAGAAACAATGTGACTAAGAATTGATAGAGTCCAAAGCCTTTACAACACGTTTGAAAATACCTGCAGGGATGATATTTTTTCCTCGTTTTCCTCACATTTATTTGGCAGAGTACCCGAAGAAAAACAAGTCCACCATATGGCTGAGCATTAAAAATTGATGAGGTATGTTAGCGAGGGCACCTGAGCCGAATGACAAGGTGGAAGAAGTCAAAAAAGTGAGCGTGCCATGTGTGGAGAAGCAATGGCTACGGTTGAGGCTCCCTCGGCCACTACGATCTGCACTGCAGGGCCACCTGAGCCCCATGGAGAGTCGCACTTGACCACAACGCTGCGTTTCGTCAGGAGCTGAGTGGGTGTTCTTAAGCAAATCCGGTTGGCGTGGACTGTGGGTTCAAGCGAGAGATGAAATATGATGTCCATATCTCGGAGGGAAAACAATGGAATCCAGAAAAAGGAATGAGATGGTGATGTGGTGTCAGCGTGTCCGCATAATGCATAAAGGGATACACATAAACCACCACAAGGATGGACAGCAGTGTCAGAGTGTTTCTGTTAACACTACTGACGTGTTGTTGGTACAGGACTACATCGGTTCATCAATATGAGGCCAGTCTCATGAATAATACAAACAAGTAATCCAAATAGTGGTCACTACTACAGGTATAGTTCATTGCAGGTAAGGCTTCCAGATAACACAAGAGCACGTTAAAAAGAATGAAAGTGAAGGTGATACAGGCTGGCCAATGTTAAAGCCACTTTCACTTTTATGACTGTGTATAAGAATGATAATAATGACAAATTCAGCCTCTTCTTCCCTCTTTCATCCAACGTAGGAAGGTGAGAGTATTGATTAGAAAAGACAGACCATTCTGAATGCCATTGAGCCATTTCAGACTAATTCTTACCTTTAAAGATCAGACATCTAACAAATTGCATTAGTGGCAAACATAGCGGTTTTCTACATGGACGGAGAGAAACTCATTAGGTCAATTCCATAAGCAACAATGTGGCTTTTCAGCCCCTATGTAGTGCACCAATCGAGTGGCCAATTCACTGGGCACCCACTGCCACCAAGTGCTGGCCTTCAGTACTACAAGGCTGGCTGGCGAACTGCAGCTGTTGCCATGTGGCTGAATAGAGGCCGACCATGATGAGACATGATTAGCCACTCCAACGCTCCAATGTAAAGTGGACTGCGGTGAAACCCTCATGAATAACTATCTCAGTACTACGATTCTTCCTCACTACAAAGCAACAAACGTAGGCTGTGCTTGATGGAAGGCAGATAAAGAAAAAATCTAATCATTTGCTCAACTGTGTGACCAGCTTGCCAGTTTAAGAATGCAGAAAGCAGCCAGCATGCACAAGTTAAGAAGTATTGCCAACTCACTCAGGATAAGACGCTCGTTCTTTGTCACAGCTGAGCTACGATTTACCAACTAACTTTTAAGTAAGTAATAACAAATGGTGTCTATATATCTAGTGCATTTACTGTTATTTATTCATTTTGTAAAAGGTGGTATATCCACCACAAGCTGCAGGTAAAGATATAACTTCAAATGTTAAAAATAAGATTCCTCTCTCCTGAGCATCCTTAGGAAAGAAACTGCAAGCCCTACAATAACACAGCAAGTGATCTGGCCTTGATCATGTCACAAATCATTACAGCACATAGCTGTCTAGGGAATCAGGGGGAACCTGGCTGTTGATGAGGCGATTATGTGGCTTTACTCTTGTGCGTCCAAGTATGACAGTGCTATGAAAGCACTGTATCTCATAGGCAGTGTGTGGCTTGTTAGCACTGGGTTGTGCTGAGTGGACTGGATGGCGGAGCTGCAAGGTGTTCCCACAGGTCCTGGTGGGCTTACCGCAAGTGTAGGGCAGATTATTCCAAGTTATCAATGCGGCTTTCAAAATCCAACACCTATAGGAACTTTTGTTGCTTTTACTGTGTGTGAGCCGAGGGTCCCTGTCAACAGCTGGCCGCTTGTTTCTGTTTGACCTAACCCACGCAGCTGCAAAATGGTGACATTACAGATCAGCAGAATGTATGCGATACTTACAGTGAAATGCAAGTCTGCATTTAGAATGAGTAGAAATACACAAGACAGTGGCAAGGTTATGTGCAGAAGCATATTATCACATCAGCCACTGCAAGTATTCTCCATGCAAATCTTGACATACTCAGAGAGAGCCCACATTTCACCGAGATCACACAGGAAAAAAAGAAAGGGAAAAAAAAACTTCACTCCATCAACCAAAGCAAATAACTTACTAAATATACACAGATGTAGAGGATATCGAAAAGCTAAAGCGGCAAATAAAGAAATCGGGAGTGACTGGAGGAGCAAGCAACCATAAAACATGGGGAAACACAAAATTTCACAGCTGTGTGAACAGTTAAAGCAGATGCGATGGGATGTGATGGTGGATGCATACAGAGAGGCGGGTTGTAAAAATATGCTATAAAGTTTATGGAGCCTAATGCGGCCCTGCAGGAGCCTCCTGCCGAGCTGAGCATGCCGACAGTGCTGTTGAGTGTGTGACAGAGCTGTGGGGGAGAGATGTACAACTGAGAGCATAGCCAGTATTCACAAGCTCCATCGCTGGTGTAGGGATGTGCATACAGAACATAAAATTCACAGATATGCAATCAAGAGAACTGAGAATCCTATTTTTTCCTCTGTGCCTGACTCTAAAATACTCAGTGTCTGTCCCTCCTGCGCAATATCTAAATCCAAGCTGTAATATCCAAGTTTACTGGAAGTGCATGGAGAAAAACAGTACTACTTACCATACACACACACACACACACACACACACACACACACACACACACACACACACACACACACACACACACACACACACACACACACACACACACACACACACACACACACACACACACACACACACACACACACACACACACACACACACACACACACACACACACACACAAAAAAGCACTACCATTGCCACTGTTCAATCCAATATCAGCATACTGTGACCACTTCAGCCTTTCATGTTCCCTTCAAAATAACTAGATCCAGCTCTTCTCTTCTGATTGAAGAAGAATGATTGTTTCTGCCTTTGAAAAGACATATGTCCGATGAAAAAAGATACATGTGAGGTTAGAAAGAAGGAAGGATAGAAGCAAGAAAGTAAAGGAGGACTCATACAAATACAGAAATGAAAAATAAAAAAGACAACTGCTGATAAAAAAAAAGTAACCTCTTTTCTCATCCGCAGTGGGAGCTGTTGTTGACTTAATCCCTCCCACACAGCCCACCCTCTGTCATAGCTAAGCCTTGCTTCTTCCACAACCCACAAAGGTCAATCCAACCACAAACGCCTGGAGACAAGCCATTCAGCCAAAAAAAAAATAATGAAACTTTGTATGATAAATCACATGCAGGCAGTGATGATCAACATTACGGGACAATTGCAACACAAAAGATGTCATTAATCAATATAATCGTGTGTTTATATATGTCTGGTAAATAATAATGTAAATGTACCAATTCACCTACTATTTATCATTATCACAGATCACATGAGCGCCCCATATCTCAATCATTGTAAACGTGTCTTCTGTGTTTCGACTGGATTCTAAAGTCCTGGGACTCAGTTTGATTTTGAGCAGTCTTGTGGCAATATTAATATAAAACATGTGGGAAATATTAAACTATCAACACATACTCCCCCAACAGCAAAGCTACAAAAGTAATTGCACACTTGATTAAATGCTTTTGGGCATCTGTGCGTTTATCTAACAGCATTCTATGAAGATAAGCTCACATGTAGGTCACGGTCCCAGACACTTACTGATGCTGTCTCTATCACTGTGAAGTAAAGAGGTGAACATGTTTCTTAAGAGAGGAATACTGAGGTTAAAAAAAAAGCTGAAGTTAGACTATTAAAGGTAGCTGGTGTGCTCAAGCTAATATTTAGGTACACACGAAACAGACAAAGTTATTCAGCACAGCTCTTCTTTGATATTTCTTATAGGACTTGATTTTAATCAGCAGCTGGAACTGACAACATATTCAGTTCCATGTGTATTCAGAGTCCAGTAGACCAGAAGAGTTTCAGTTTTGACACAGACAGACACCTATAAACCAAAAGGTAGTCTCTAGCAAAGTGAAGAAATGAACGTCACATGACACAGAGCACAACACATCATCCGTTAAACATGAGTTGTTTCTGTTGTGACCTGGGAACACACAGCAGGCTGTGGAAGTGGCCCACTGATATTCATTGATGATTTCACTGCTAACTAGAGCAAAAGGATGAATGCGGGAGGCTTGCGGATTCAGCCAAATGCCTCAAAACTCACCAGGCAACGTTTCATCATTCAGCAGACCAACGAGCCTAAACATACTGCCAAAGCAACCAAACAGGTTTTTTTCGCAGGTGAAGGGGTGGAATACCTTCAGCCGGCTGCATCAGTCATCTCATCTCATCTCAGTCTCACTGAGCATAAATTCTGCTCACTCAAGACCAAACTAAAGGCAGAGAGACTCCCAGAACAAGTGCGAGGTGGGGATTGCTGCACTGAAGGCCTGAAAGAGCATCAGCAGGGAGGAAGCAAACTGTCTGCGGATGTCTATGAGTCAACCACTTCAGGCAGTCATATTGACTTTATTTGACCTGATGTGTCATTGACGTATTGTTCTCATCATGTAAACATTGAACTGTATGGGCTATGACTCGCATTGGATTGTCTTTACATTGATCAGAGCCGAGCCCTCAAGTATACATTAACATATCTAAAATGAGTGCTGAAGAACAATACAGTGATGGAGAGAAAAATAAATACATCAATATCTGAGTTTGAGTGTATAAGGTGTTTAGGATGAGGAATTGTATTTAATTCATTTTGGAATAAATGGCCAAGCATGTCAATAATCCTCCATAATACACTGAAGATCGGAATGAGGATTGTGATTTCTTGCTTTAAGAGTTGCAAACAAGTTGTAAGTTTTCATTCACCCATCCTCTCCACCACTCTGCCTCAGACTGGAGCTGATCCCAGCCGACTGAGGGTGAAGGCAGAGTTCACCCTGGACAGGTCACCAGTCCATCACAGGGCAGACACAGAGAGACAGACAATCACACACACTCACACATACACTGGCGAGCAATTTAGAGTTGCCAGTTAACCTCAAACTCTTGTTTCCAGACTGGAGGAGGAAAGCTTAGCCCCAAGGATAAAAGCTCACACTTGAACAGAGGAAAACATGCAAACTTTGCGGGAAAGGACTCCTTGGTTAACCAACAACAACACCAATCATTACACCAATCGCAAGGTTAATCCACTCAAGGGCTAATAACCTTATGTGACAGGCGAAATAAGAGGTTGATGTCAGGCGTCGTGTGATTACTGTTTTTTCACACTATAAGTCACAATTGGATATAACTTAGAAAGAGGTAAAAGACAGAGTAAGGCCCCTTTTTCACGACAATGTTTTCAAGTGAAAATGCAAAACTTCTGTTGCAATGTGGGTGTCTGTTTACACAACAATGGTTCTCGGCGCTACTTGAAATCGCAACTTTTTGACAATGTTCCTCTCCGTGTAAATGGCCGAGGGAAACGCAACCTTTCGTAATAGCAATCCAACTTGTCGTTGTGTGTCCATACGCATGTCCGTTTACACGCCATTGTTAATGTTTAGAGCATATCGTTCTCTTCGTGCAAGTGTGTGTGGTTTCATTACATTAACAACCAATGGCGCCCACTAGTGGCCCAACAAGCTAACTACATAATTGTCAGTGTTTCGGCCGTTTCAATGTAAACAGACATCGTTTACAAAACGTTGTTTCGTAAATGCAAAACCTCTCTGGCCTTAATTGGCATGCATCAGTGTATTTGGTATATTTTGGTACAAGTCAGTAATACAAGCCACATGACTAGTCAAGCCAACCAACTACAAAAAAGTGTGACTTTTAGCCAGAAAAATACACTATATATGAAAATTATACTCAAGTATCAACGTCTGTTTCCTTCATTAGGATATTAAAACAAAAACAAAGCTGTCCAACTTATCATTGCTAAACTTCAGTCCTGCCATAAAACTGTCAGATCTCATCCATTGTGTTTATCTCCACAGGGGATATCAATCCATGCCTCCATCAGTTCACAATATTTCACATATTTGTTTGTCGGAGGACAACTGCAGTGTGACTGATGATCCCCATTATATGAAGGACCTTATGAAAAAGAGATCTCACTTGAAAGTTAAATCACAGGTGAACCAAAAGTAAACCTCCCGTCCGTCTATCGGTCGTGCGTACCAGACAACCAAAAATGGTCATTGTGAGAATATGAAGGTCCTTCTATTTTCTCTGCAGGCTAGCCACAAAGAAAACCTTTAACCCTTAAAATTCCCACCAATCACAAAATGTGGAACAAGTAATGATACATTACCAATGACCACATAGAGACAATCTAAAAAAAATTGCCATATGCCTTTTTTGATTAACTATTGCTTATACAATTGTATTTACACATTAGAGATTATGAACTACATCAACTTGGCTGAGTTACATGAGCTTTTACAAACATGTTTGAGAAAAACTTTCCAACAAATGCCATGAATAATATCTCAAGGTGTGTTGTTTGTTGATCATACTTCAAAGTAATGTAGTATTTTTTGTAACCATATAAATAAAGTTTAGTACAAAGCACTTTTGAATGAGAAGCGTTGAAAATGCTTCAAGAAAAGAAAAAACTAAATCGGAATTTAAAATGGAAAAGACTAAAATAATTCTGACATATAACAAGACAGACAAGTAAAGGAAACTCTAAACTTGTGGAGGGGGGAAAAAACTTTTTTCAAAGTAATAAAACAGATATAACGGCAGGTCATTAATAATTTTTGCTTCTGCCACCTCAAAAACCTGAATGAGTAGTATAGGGCAGGGCCAGCTCCCTCTGCATCTACGGTATGTCTGTAAAAGATGTGCAACTCGGTAAGGCTTTAAAAAGTTAAAACAGGGATTTAAAAATGAACTATAAAACTGACAGGAAGTCAATGAAGGCACTTTAAAATTGGCATGATGTGAACGTATTCCTCCTGCAGTAGCATAAAGGTACTCTCCAACACATAACCATGCTCTTCAGCTTCTCCAATAAAGCAAGCTGGAAAAAGAACATATCTAATTATTCTAAAACAATTTGACTCAATGAGGCAGCAAATACTCAATATCCATTAGAAATGACAGCAAGACTCCTGATTTGCTGATACCCAACTCAGCAGCAGTTTGTCAAATCAATCCTTCCTCATCGCACTCCCAGACAACTTTTTATGTCAGTCAGATGAACTCTAAAATTTGCTTTCAGCCAATCAAAGAAACATCTTATTCAAACAGTCCCCTCCAGAACATGTTTCCCTTGATCTTAATTTAGAATAGAATCTATGGTGAACACTGGCTCAGGGCATGGGAGGCACACGCTATTGATTAATTTTTCATTGCCGTTCTTTTAAAGCACCAAGGACATGTGCCACATCAAATCTGCTCAACCCTCAGCACCCAGTTTAATAGCTCGCTTGAAACAAAAAGTGTTTTGAGGCATGTGGTTTTAAAAGGTAAAGAGGGGGATGAAGAAGGGAGGGCGCCTTGATTTCCTTTCAGGCTCACCATATTTCTTTTACTTTATTTTTTTCTTTTTTCCTAAAGGTCCTTCGCAAGCACTTCTGGCACAGTGAACGAGCACTTGATAGGAGGTAAAGAGGAGCCAGATGTCTGCCTCATATCCTTGGAACTCTTTTTCTGTGTCCCTTGTTTCCCATCTGGATGTTGGGAAGACGTCTTTTCTGAGGGGTAATTATTAGTTTACAGATTATTCAAAAACACGCTCATAAAACACGGGTCCAGGTAGCACACCTCAAATCAACTCAACCAAATGCGGTTCACAAAACAATGGACATTCCGTGCAAAGATATTAACAAATTGGGATAATATGCATTAAATAAAAGTATTTTTTTGCCTCCATTCCTACAATTTGCTGAGATTGGCAATTGATTTCAGGCTTGAGAAAGAATAGAACGTGTCATTAGGCATTATTTAGACTTCACAAATGTTGAATAGGTGGCAAAAACACCTTATGCATTAGTGGCACACTTAACTCTATAAGTGTTCAAGGCTCATTCAATGTAAAACACATATGAATTATCTATTTATATATATATATATATATATATATATATTAAAAAAAAAAATTTTTATTATTATTATTATTATTTTTAATCTTTCATTCAATGTGAACTGAACAAACACTGCTTCACCTCCAGCACTTCAATTCTACCACAGATAAAGTAGTTATAAAAGATAAATAGATAGATGCGTATATGAGAAGCCATATACTGAGCGACAAAATGCACTTTCTCTGATGAGCATTAATGACAAACATTAACTAAGCTTTTTTCTATGATATTTCGATGCTACATATCTTGATGGTGCACCTCCAGGTCATCAAAAAAAATCTTATCCTTTTTTACCATGACTTAAGCATCAGCTAATATTTGAATTCTGTATTGTAACAGCCATACAAGCATACATTAAGAATAAGAGGCCAGTCTTAAACATGTACTTAGACATTCAGTAAAAAAAAGAAAACACCACTTACACTTTGAAATAATCAGAAAGCACTTTTGCGACGGCAATCTGCTGCAGTGCAGCCAGTATGACCTCAAATGACCATTTGATTCAGGTCAGGCACCAGTTGCTGCTCAGTCTAATCCTCACTCTCACCATAACACTGAGGGACACACGCTGCATGTTTACACAGCCACATTAACCGTGACCATCTGACATCTCAAAGCTGGTTACCATGGAAATATACGGTCATCTGTCCAGTCACATATATATTGATCTAGAGGTGGCTTCTTTGTTGTTGTTTTTCAAACATGCTGATCACAAGAGCTCTTACTCTCACAGTCTCAGAACCTCAAAAGTAGCCAGGCCTGTCGGTGGCAATGCAGGGAGACGTAACGGAAGTCTACTTTCACACAACACTGCAGGAGCCATTGATGGATTGTTACAATATGGCCTTTGACTTGTGACTTAAATCAGGCTGTTTGATACAGAGGCTGATGCTATAAATCCATTGTGGCGATGAGTAAGCAGCTGCAGCTCACTGCATAAGGGGAAATGTTGAGACCACCTGAACTGTCCGAGTCCGTCTGCAGGCATGCAGCTGGAGATGTATGCAACCCTCATATTTTTCTCAGTCTTGATGAAGGAGGTTGAGGAAGCATATGAGACTTTGCAGTGTTGTACACTCACACAATGGTCAGAGTGGATTAGAGCCAATTCACACAGCCTTCTATTCCCATCGCTTTCCGCACCGAGTGAGGGAAAAGTGCCAGAGAGATTTCATGCCTCAGACAGAGGAGTTACAGTTGCTTTTTTTCCCCCCAGATAGACGATTCTAACCAACACTTTCCTTCCAGCACATCTGAGAGCACTCTGTGCCACCGGTGCACGCTGACAGCGTGAAAATTGGAATGTGCCAGCAAAGCAGGGAGCTAACCGTAGCCCATGATCGGCTAACCAGGCTAAATGCTTCTCCTTGTTTCCGGAGAGAATGACGGCTTATAGCTTTCAGGATGTTATATCAGTGGGCTCCTGCAGCACGAATGACATTAAGGTCACAGATGCGAGGTCAAAGTGTTGAAGAAACACATTGGTGGTTGGGACTTTGTCTTCTAATGGTTGGAAGAACATCTGTAACTGGGTTTCCAAATTTCAGGTGAGTGATCGTGGCAGGAGCTGGCCTAATTTTGCCACATGCCTTTGACTGAACACAATGTAATCACTGCTGCTGATTGAGAGCCACTCCATCCAAGTCCGCACAGGTGAAACTGAGAGAAAAAAGAAGATAAACAAAAAAAAACCAAGTCTTCCCTTTAAGGTAACCAGGCACAAAAGAACACTTCGACAAAGAAGTAGAAAATGCAATCGATACAGAATGTCTCTGTGAAATGCCTCAAAGAGTGAGGTTTGTCTGAGAGCAGAGGCCAAGTCACAGTGCGCCGCTTTCCCTTGTCTGTTTCTGTTGAGCTTTACAGTCCTCTTAATCCTTACAAGACCTCTCAAAAGGCAAAGAAACACCATTTAAAGCAACAATTCAACACTTGCCAAACCAATACAAGTGTTGCTTTTTATTTCTCCAATATAATCTTGAGAAAATCTCAAAATGCTCTCTGAGAAATCAACAAGGTGATACTGTGTAGGAGGAAAAAAGCAATTGTCACATTATTGTGAATGGGAGTGAACAAGTATTTCCAATAAGGTCATAACATCAAACACTGTTTGTGCCTTCTGCAAACTAAGATCCCGCAAAAAAAGTGAACATGAATCTGTAAAAAAAAAAAAAAAGCTGCTGTATTTTCTTAAGCTCAGTGAGCTGCTGACAGCAAATTCAAATATATCACCATGAATACTTACACTAGATTAATATATAGCAATATATCTGTTCAAAGCAGATAAAATATTGTTGTTTACTATGGTTCTTTGATGTGTGTGGGTGTGTGTGTTCAGTGCTTTTTGAGTGATATATATTCTCCGTGTGCATTGTGTCTCATAGACAACAAAAAGCACCATTAAATTCTCTGTGATGCACCGTGCTCTCAAGAAAAGATTAGATTGAAGATTATGAGAATTTGTGAAAAGCTATTGCTCTTTGCTGGTAATACAATATTCAAATGCTAATAGATGTTATGCTGCAATTTATTTTCTGAAGAAAAACGGCGAAAGCCAACAAAAGCCATCGGAGGAATTTTTTCGGCGTGTGAGATTTTTTTTTAATCCTTCATCTGAGCGCGATACAACTTCCACGCAGCAAAGTGCAAAGAAGAGGCACTTTAACAATGTCAGAGATAAAAATACAAATAAAACTGTTAAAATGACCTCACTTGAACATTTCAAAAAGTGCTCCTTAACATCTTTCCAAAGCAATACAAGCTGAGGCATCTCTTACTCTGTGTGTGTGTGTGTGTGTGTGTGTGTGTGTGTGTGTGTGTGTGTGTGTGTGTGTGTGTGTGTGTGTGTGTGTGTGTGTGTGTGTGTGTGTGTGTGTGTGTGTGTGTGTGTGTGTGTGTGTGTGTGTGTGTGTGTGTGTGTGTGTGTGTGTGTTCACAGGCTAGAAGAGGACAGATACACAGAAGTAACAGGATTGAGAAGCCAAGTAAATAATGGGATACTTACCGCAACTTTACTCCCAGTTATCTGCATGCAGCGATCAGCGGAGAAGGTTAATGTGCAAAAAGACACAAACAGCACAATCATTAGTAGGCCAGAGAATGCTCTCCATTAAACGTTGAGGCATTAGCGTAACTGGCGAGACAATAAACACATTGTTCACACAATTATAGCACATACTATAAGGCTAACTTTTTATATAGGAACATATAACGATAACCACATGCTGAAAGATACTGTCTGTGTCTTTGGAAGCTGCAATTTTCCCCAATTACAAACTCTCAATAACACACAAAAATCTAGACCCATGTAAATATCAAGATCATCAAATTACATTGAGGAGCGTGTACACAAACTGTGGCACAAACAATGAACATGATGATTGAAAATGTTTGGACAAGCTGATTTCCACACAAGGGATTAGTTAAATGATGGAAATATGATTGTCCTTGTGACGGACTGGTATGGATTCAGCGATTCATTCCCCAAGTGAAACAGCAGCTAGTGTGGGCAAAGAGGCTGCAGAGAGTCTCCCTGGACTGAAATCAATCTGCTGCCATTAACGCTGGGCTTCAGGTGTCAAATTTGTGTGGCAGAGCTACCTTGAACTCATGCAGTCAGCACGATTCTTGGAGTTTAACCTTGTTATCTGTCAATAGTGGCAGGTAGCAGAAGTGATTTTCATTACTGCAACTGTGTGGCTTGTTTCACAGTAGGAGGGTGTCTGTCCACAGAGTAAATATATTCTAATCTGTGGCTGAGCTCCTCATTCTCTGCAACATGTTTTTCTGAGGAAATGCATTTTGATTGCAGGAAGTTACAAGCCACACTGACCTCCATGATTATTATTATTATTATTTTTTTTTTTTTTACCTCTTTGCAGTTGAGTTTGAGGAAAAAGGTGGTAAAGCGCTCCCCCTTTCCATTTCTTTTACTGTCACTCTAAAACTCTGTGGCCATTTGAAGCTTGATTCCCCATCTCCACCACTCTACTAAGAGCTTATAACAGCCATAAAGTCCGTTTTACGCCACCTGATCGCAAAAATACTACTTTTTAATCATCTCATGCATCCTCATCTTACCTGCTGTCGAGTAAATGCAGCATGTTATAGTCTGAGACTGGTGAACGTGTCGTCTAAATACTGCAGGCAAGACACATTGATGTGAGCCAAACTGACATAACTCCGATGTGAGATATTTTCCATGGATGTTTGATTCAAAAACATGAAATATAATAATATTTCTTTCATGGCAGCACAACCAAAACAACAGACACTATCTTTAGAGTGCTCATACAACAGTGTGGGAAGAGCTTAGGAGGGAACAGTTCAGTTTTTATCCTGTACTTCAAATGCTATGTACCACCTTATTCTCACCAAAAGTACTATCAAGCATTTGTATTTACCTTGTGAGAACTGAATATGAGCATCTCTCATACTGTAATGTCAAGAGAGGAAAATCCACAGAGAGCAACTTTATAGATTACTTCTCAATTTAAATATAAGCATCACTATAATGGGAAATATTTAATTACATCAAAACACATCCATGTAGTCCTCAAGGGCTTAGATGATCTGAGCAAATGTATAACCTATAAAAGGAATAAGGTGGCACACTGGTATTTACGTCAAACAAACGAATGCTTTAAGAAAGGTGGAATAAAAACAGGATAATTCCCCCCTTGCAAGACCCCTCTGTGGCACCCCTCTTGCATGAGACAAAGCATGTTTGAAAATTGAACAAGAAAATAGCCTCTGTTGGTCCTCAAAATAAATCTCAGAAATATAAGGAGGTTTATTAGTATAAAGAGAAATTTCGGCAGTTTTTAATAATGCTGGCACACATTTACATAGACGATAAAAAGGAAGAAATGAGGTGATAAAAGAAAGGCGGCTGTTCATGCAAAGCTGATGGTCAAGGACGTCCGCAGGCACACACCTGCAAAAGCAAAGTCGGATTGCACTAAAACACAGCTCATATTCAAATGAACACGGTCAACGTGGAGCTCTCCTGTGAATAGACGTCCTATTTTGTGTTGGGGGTAATTTGCTAGACTCCTGCTGAGGCACCCTGGTAGAGAATGGGAGTGTTCTTAATCTTGCTTTGCAACAGACTGGTAGAGGGGTAGCAATTCGTGAGGCAGGGAAGGAAGGGGAAGAAAAATAGCTTTGACTTTCCTTTGAAAGACATATTTTATTAGAGTAAACAAAGTAATAATGACTTTTCTCTCATATTAGAAATCATTTTAGGCCTGACAACTGTTTAAAAATGCTAAATTGTATGTCATCATGTATAAATAATTAATATGCACACAGTACGAGAAGGGCGTACCTTGTACATAAAAAGGGAATGTTTTTGGGGGGTTTTCTTGAGGAAAATCAAAGCATATGTTTAACTGAGCAGACAGCAGAGAAATCAAGGCCAGACAACACTAAGAAATATATCTTGTTCAGCCTCAATTTGGAGTATTAAACTTTCAGTTGCAAATAATTCTGAGCCTGAATTCTCTGCAGCTGCTGTAGTTTAGAAAAGGGAGAGAGTTATTTCGATCTGAATAAACAGATCAGAGAGCTAGTATGAGTGTGGGAGATGGAGGCCATCCCGAAAGTCCCACTTCTATGGAATTGTTTACCATAAAACATACATGTAATATGGGGCACCTTGTAACAAGTAATTATCTCGTGTGCTGAACCCGTTCAATACCATCTTGAAAAGAACAAACAGGCAGGAAAAGACACTTCAAGACCTTCACCAACACTGCAGTCTCACAATGCAGCAGAGATCACTGGCAGAAAAAGACTTGGTTACATTGAGAGTGAAGACAGAGAAACTCCAAAGTTGCACCTCACCCACATACAGTCGCGATGTACCTTTTAAATCCAACACATTTTCTCATGGCAAAAACAACACATGCTCATCAGCACCAACAAGCAGCATTAGCCCAGATAATATATATTTACATGCATACACAAAGACACGAGAGACATGACTTGACTCAAAAAACCTGCCTGACCCAATCCAACTTATGTATGCGATATTACTTGGGAGGTATTTGCACACAGACAATTATGTAGTCTGGACACACGAGAGCTCTCACAGTGGTGAGTGATTATATTACAGAGCCAGAAACCACACTATTCAAGATAATGCTGAGCATGAGGACACTTTAAGGGAGCCTGTGTAACATTTTCACGAGCTTGAATATGACTGAATCTTCTCTTACTACATTTAGTCTCCTGTCATTGATGAGAGGCCAGGAGAAAGACAGAGTGTTAATTTTGTTTGAAACTGCATTCAATTATCATCTCATGAACCCGTTACAGGGACCTCACTGAGATACATGTAGCATTAAAACCTCTGTAATGTCCAGAATAGATTTAGGTGAAAAACGTCTAATGCACCTTGGAGCACCACTCTCTGAAACAATGTGTTATTTAGATTATGATTAGGCATATAAATTAAGCAACACCTATCCGATTAGCATTTAATAGAAAAACATATATTACATTTATCATCATATTTTTCCATGATTACAATGCAAGTAACAGGAAGAAATGAGGAAGTTCCTGCATCCCGTCACCTGCCTGAAGGAGGGGGAATGAGGCAACGCATGTGAGAAGTAAACAACCTATTTCGTACCTGTGAACGTGGTTCGTTAAGGCTTCAGGACTGGCTATTTCAGTTTCTATTAGTTTATTTCTTTGCCTCAGTAAAATATATTTTGAGACTTGCAAAACAACTGCTGTCAGCACAGCAGCCTCCGTGTACTCCGAGAGAGTGAAATAAATGGCCTGCTCCTGTCTCTCTCGTAGTTACAGGAATAGTATAATGTCTCTCAGTATGAGGCAGATTTGCTTGCTGTGTCACACTGCTGTCTCTAAGTTGGTGTAAGTTGTGGTTTTTTGGGTTGTTTTTTTAAATGTATTACTGGAACATGACATACTGTGTGGAAGTACAGCTGTTCCACAGTGTAACTGTATGCACACTTCTGTGAATCTGTATGCAGTGATCCATCATCACTGACGCCCAGCCTTTCTTCAATCCTATTAAATGTGATAGCAGGGGGCTGACAGACATTACATTTTGTCCTCTGTCCTTTTACTATACGGATTATGTTATTCATTTGAATAAAATATCAGTGCTCAAAAAGCATAATGGGCCCTGTGAGGAATTCAATCATCTTGGATAATCATCATTATCAATAATGCCAGTTAATTACCATAACAATGAGGAAGGTAATAAATGATGATGTCAAGAGAGAGCTACCAGGCTCGGGAAAAAATGAGGACACAGATCAGGGTTTTTTTTTTATTTTTTATTTTTTTCAAACTGACGAGTACTTAACCTCAAAAAAGTTGCCAAAAGCAAAATATGAAGATAGAAGATTTTATAATGCATCAATATCAAATTTTGTTTTATGCCTTAGAATTCCTCAACATTGCAAAAAAGCAATGTGGGTAGTATGTGTTCAATTTATAGCACCCCTAATTGAACAATACAATAATAACAAACGTACTGAACGTGAGCTAAATCATTAATTTTGATTGCCGTTCCCTTTGGTGACGTTGCATCTGGAACATGAGATCTATTGAGCCTTACGACACTACGAAGAAAAGACACTGACCTCACCACACATAATCACATGCAGGTACAGAAACCAACAATTTATGCAAGCACATGATTGGACAAGCGCCGACCATCCACCTTGCAGTGAGTGAGTGAGTGAGTGAGTGAGTGAGTGAGTGAGTGAGTGAGTGAGTGAGTGAGTGAGTGAGTGAGTGAGTGAGTGAGTGAGTGAGTGAGTGAGTGAGTGTCGGCTGTGACAAAGTTGGGGGGAAAAATGAAACAAATTAATCAAACTTGCAATCAAAGATGCGGCTCTCAAGCATGTGGAGTGTGGAAAGGCAGCAGAAGTGAGAGAAAGTGTGCAAGAAGGATGACAAGGCAAGCCTTAAAGTGGAGCATCGGGTTACTTCCGTTCTGAACAGTCTTCAGGATTGCCGTGATATTTAAACATTCCCACAACAATTTTAAGCAAACAATTAAAGACACTTACAGATTTGGCAGTTGCTGAGATGTACTGGACCACCATCTCACGTTTGGTACTCAGGTCCTTTCCACGCAGAGGGGCTTTGCGATCCTCATTCAGGTTCATGTCCTCCTACATGAAATAACCCAAAGAAATGTAATATTAAACAATAAGAATAATAGTCACCATCACAACTAAATGAGATGTATTTGATTTAATATTAATGCTGATCATGCCGACGTGCATTGATTTGAAACTATTTTCTCTCCTTGGGATCTCTATGGGATCAGAGAGGCCAAAACAAAGCGAATGACACCTTGTGACCAAACACTTTGCACACATTGCATATCAAAATTACTCCAAAATTTAATAGGGTATCAAAGTATCTGGATTTCAAAAAAATTCAGCTTTAAAAGCAGGTTATTTACAGCAAAGTAGTTTCAGTAGCAAGAAGAAACATTTTAAAGCTTCCAACTATTATTGTTCCATCTCTGCTATAACCCCTTTAAATGAGATCCTGTCCTTCTGTGGTTGAATAAATTTCATCTCTGTCCATCTTTCTTTGTTGAAGTCAGTCACTGGGTACGACTACAGAAACTAATAGCAGTAATAATTAGTCTTTGAAACCAAAGTGGCAAGGCTGTGGCAATGAAAACTGCACAACCAAAGTCTGCACCGGAGGAAAAAAAAAATCAAACAACACTGCTGCTATTGAGGCCATGCAATCACCTCAGATAGGCTGGATAGGCTGTGTTTGCATGTTATTGGGAGTATTATCTTCATGCTACTTTAATTCTGCATCACAAAAGAGGTCTTTCATGTGAGAGACATCAGGGGATGGAGCGAAGGCCGGACAGAGCACTAAAAGCTAGGGAATGACATGATGATTAGAATGGAGGGGGATGTAAGCACTCTGAAATCACTCTCACAAAGAGACGGATGGAATGAACAGAGTGAAAAAACATCCTCCTCAGGGTTTTCAGACAGTGAAGGTAACGCTGTGGAGGCATGCTGCCCTCTGCTGGAAAGCACAGAAAACCATGCGTCCTTTAGAGGAGTTGATCTGATTTGGCAACAATGCCCCCCCTCTTTAGTAAAATCCACCCAATAAATGAAGTGTATCACTTCAAAATAAGAACATTTTATTGTACAGAGTTCAGACTATCCCACCAATAGTAATATCACCGAAAGTGTTTTGCGTCATTTATCAGCAAAGCATGGTCAGGGATCCCATGCAGGGGCACGGCGACCTAAATTCCTCAAACCACATTACTTTTTCGTGAAAACCCTTCAAGCTCGAGAAAGAAAGAAAAAAACGTCAAGATCTTTTGGTGAAAAATCTATCAATTGAAAAAAAAATTTTTTGGCTGCATCTTTTTCTTTCACAAAAGAAAACAAGCAGGTTTTTAATTAATCTTTGACCCCTGCTAATTCATCTGCTTAGTTGGCATTCAATAAAGGGGGCAGGAAGTGGCAGGGTGAGTACACTGTAGAGAGGGGTAGTAGAAGTTAGCCTGCGGGACGCTTGTCAGGGCGCGGAACTGGAGGAATGAGCCCTCCATGTCTCGCCTCCAAAATGATTAATGTTCTTTTATTAATTATACCCTTACAGGGTCCGTAAAGAGTCTCAAGATATTATTACTGTGCTGCTGGTGTAACTCGTGTGAGGAGCTTCAAGCTTGCAATGACAGTGGTGACACAAAGAGTTATGTTTTAAATAAATATGTATTGATGCAAGTTGTTTTATGATGCTCGGGCACACGTCGCCAGGAATTTTCTAATTGTTCAACAGTCTATATTTGCTATGTGCATGTCAAAAATAGCCTCTTTTATCAACATATGGCAAATTAAGCATTGGCATTCCTGTCCATCCCAGTGGACAGACTGGCTACGCCGTGTCTGTACTGTACATAGAAAAACATCAGGATAATGGCATATTGTTTCCACTCTTTTGGCTCTGTATTGCAGCGCAGAGGACTCAGAATGAAAGATGGCTGAGGTTAATGAGCCGACCTTCAGATTTAGAGCTGAGGTTGCTTACATCGGTATTGGTTGAGCAAATTCAACCCCCCCTTATATATATATATATATATATATATATATATATATATATCACACACACACAGACACACACACACACACACACACACACACACACACACACACACACACACACACACGCACACACACACACACAGAGGTCCAAGACAACACGGCACAATGTCCTAAATACAGCCAACGCAACCAGCACGTTTTTAACAGTGTAATGTTTTGGACTGGCCAGTCACCTCAGTCCAACTGAGCAGGTGTTTCTCTCACTAAAGACCAGTCCCCAAACAAGCAATAAGTGAAGATGGCTGAACTACAGTCCTGGCAGCAGCTCACCAGGGAAGATACCAAGCATCTGCTGAAGTCTGGATTGAAGATTTAAGGTAGCCATTAACTGCAACGGATTTGCAGGCAATTGTTCCCCTTTTTTCACTTTGTACATACTTGTGCATTTAAGCTTTTAGTGCAAAACTGTGCTCACTCATGTATGCTTCATCTGATGTCCGTTTCATTTGAGACCCAGTGTGTCTGCTACAAAGATGTCTCAGTAATGTGTAGTGCTCACCACGTGTACTTAAAAATAAGAATCTATTTGAGGAAGAAAATTTGAAAAGACTTCAAATATAGTCCAACTTATAACAATGCAACAGGCGTCACATCGGAGAAAAGGACAATAAATGGATACCGTCACATGAATCAGAGGCTGAAAAGGCTACAGAGTCCAACCTTTGGGAAACAAGTGGATCCATGAAAAGTAGAGAAAGTATGAAAAATGTTTTTCTTCAACTGTGACAAATCAATTATTTTGTCTTCTACACAAGAGTGTGATCCATGAGGGTGTGGGGGCACATGCCATAATTCTCCTGGGGGCTGGTTTTAATGTCTTGGAGCCGAGCGGAACTGCTGAGGGATCACATAGGAGCTTATTACTGAAAGTCTTCATCCTGTCGATGCCACACCGAAAGAGGCACACAAACATCAAACTCGCAATAGCAGCATTGCGACGCAACATTCTCGTTTCACCGTTCACTCTTTCTCTGCAAGGTGCCTTGATAATACTCCCAAACTGCTGAAAATAAAACAACGCATTTCACACTCTTGCAGGTTTGCACAACAGTAATACATGGACAATACCAATAATATTTACCTCGCCTCTTCCTTTCTGCAATGATTATTTTATTGATAATGAAGATGATTATGATATAGGTACAGAGTTATGTCAAGTTTTAGCTTGCCCAGCCGACTGAATACTTATGGAATGAGTACATATGTGGAGCGCAACTGTGTTTCGAAGCCGAACCTCTTGGAATGATGTCTGCTACGGCAAAACACAGCTGCCTCCTCAGTGAGATGCGAATACTGGACATTTCATCAGTGAATTTACTGCTATGCATATTGATGAGAGGCTCTGAATTCCAACTGTGCACATCTTGGAAAATCTGGTGACAAAACACATAAAGATGAACACTGAAGGCAGTGTTGAAAGTAAATGTTTTTTTTTTTCCTTTTTGTGCAGTTCAACATATCTTATACTTTTCATGAATATACTCCTGTTCTCAATGGTTGGCTTCAAAAATCCAAGAAAGCATTCATTTGGTTTCCCTTGGCACTGACTGAGTGTTTCTTTCTATATTTTGCTCAATCTCTTTGATGACCTTTCGGTAATAGGCTATGTGCTATTTAGGCTGAGCTACACAGTGCAATGTGTAAACCACTTTCCACAGAAAAAAAATATATTTTCACTTTTTCCTAGTCATTAATGCACAGTAGGGGGCCTCACTAATATGGCATGGGTCAGCCCTTCATTTGAAGCCAGCTAGACATCTGACGGTGCGACATGTAGCGCGATAATGACAATCAATAACAGAATGGGTGTGGAGACAAAGACTGCAACAAAATGTACTACGAGCGTTTAACATGAAAAGAAAATGGGAAAACGGCAAAGACAGAGACACGCTGAAGAGAAACTACAAGCGCCAATAAAAGCTACCAGCCATGATTATTTTTGTATTTGTTACATCAAAGCAGAAAAGTTTACAGAGGGGGCTTCAAAAGTACATAAGTAAATAACCCTTTTTCTTTTTGATTTCATTATTTTAATTATAATTCTCAAGCCAAAGTGTCAAGGCCTGTCAAATGTCAAACCAGCAAACATGCTTTCTGTGTTGTCTGTCACTGAGCAAATTGAAGCCTGGGTTTAATGTCACGCCGCTGTGAGCACAAACATAGTAATTGAGAGGTGAACTGAGTGACAGGGATGAGCACCCAGGCAAGAAAACACTGAGCAGTAGCCTGATGAAAACCAGGAGCAGTGGTCGCATTTCTCTGGCCCTGGCAATAAAGACTATTGTATGAGAAAAAAGGAAAGGCAAGCACCGTGCCGTACCCCCCCTCACACACACACAGACACACACACACACACAATAAGAGACATTATCCACAATAGTACACAAAACCTATGCAATGAAGCCAGAGTAATTCAGCTCCTCACTTCAAAGAGATGGGCTGAAAGCTTTTTGTTAGATTTCAATCCTGCAGTACATGAGGCCAAAAATGCATTTCAATGGAGAAAATCACAAGTGTGACAGAGCTTTGACCCCGCAGATGAGCACAAAGTGAATTTCAAAGTTTGGTGAGCTTGTGACTGTGGCCTCAGGATTACGAAGGTGGAGCGGCCGCTTTACAAAAACTTTGCATTTGAATATCGAATGTATCTTTCATGTTATTCCCGTGTGCCGCACTGTGGTGTGGTGGTGAGCACTCTATTGTCACAGTAACAATGTCTCCAGTTGGATTTCAGGTTGGGCTTCAGACCATTATTGTTTTGCCTGTTCTCTGTGAGCATGCACAGGCTTTTTCCAGGTACTGGATGGATGGATGGATGGATGGATGGATGGATGGATGGATGGATGGATGGATGGATGGATGGATGGATGGATGGATGGATGGATGGATGGATGGATGGATGGATGGATGGATGGATGGATGGATGAATGGATGGATGAATGGATGGATGGATGGATGAAATGAAAGTCAGCATATTGTATAACGCAGGTCAATTTAACATGATAGGACAAAAGAAAACAACTCGGCTATTGATGTCAACTATGTCCTTTGATTTAACTCATTTTATTCTTCAATGGAGCATAAATATTTCACTGAGCCCCATAAATGAGTTGAGATCATATTTCCTTTCAGCAATATAAACAGAACTGTAGAATGAGATTGCTTTCTCTGCCTTTTGAGAGAAGCTAGTTGGAGCCGGGGTCGGGCGGTGTTTTGACTGCCAGTTTATTGAGTTACTTATATCACCTGTTGTTGTGAGAGTAAAGTGTCTGAGCAATGTACAATTTACTGAACAAAGTCAGATCAATACAACAAGTATGAGTGCATGTCTTACACATGAAGCCGTCTGATGTGATGGACTCTCAGAGTCCTACTGGTAAGAGCTGGAGTACTGACAGCTGGGAAATAACAGAGGCATGCTGACAATGAAAGGTTGAGGGCAGCAAAAGCAAAACAAATACCCCGTTAACAGCTAGTGAGGCACTGAGCACCACAGTGCACAGGTCTTTACTGCTGGAGCTGTACAGTGGAAGAGACTTGTGTTGCATTTGCAATCCTGGCTCTTTTTTGACTTGCAAAGTGGCAGACAAATTGGAAAAGCGAAGAAGAGAACAGTTGTCTTCCATATCTTACACTCTCGAGAGAGTCAAAAGTTTTTGCCATTATAAGTCTGTGCTGTTTCTAAATAAACACTGGGGCCCGTTTTTTTTATTTTCATTTTGAAAAAGGACATCACTGAAAGAGTTGAAAACGAAACCAAGTTATACCAGGCTTCGAATACAGAAATGGGATATGTGAGCAGATAAAGTCACGGTAGGCTTTGGAATTACCATGGGAATTGTAGTTGATTATAAATGTATGGGGAAAAAAGTCCAGTTATTCTTTTCAGTTTTAGTTTATTTTTCTGGCACTCTGTGGTCAATAAGTAGGAGTATTCTTTATTTCGATTTAGATAAGAAACAAGTTGTCTTCCAGTTCAGACTGGACTTTTGGACTGTGGGAGCATACTGCAGCACCTGAATAAAACTCCAGACATGAACCCTGGACCTTCTCACTATGAGTCAGGAGAGCTAACCACTACTCACAGTGTGATTTACTGTCCTCAGTAATTGGAATCATTTACAAGACTGATGCAACATTCCTACCTGGCATTTAGTAATTGAAGCAACTGAATAAACATAGTGGAAAACACTTTCAAGGGTTAACATTGGCCCAGCATTGACGTGCTTCACTTTTAAATCCTCTGCTGTTATACTTGTAGCTTTCAATTCTACAACCAAGAAACAGAAACTGATGATGTACTTATTAGGGAAAAGAACATCTCTATCTATACACCTAAAGCTTTTTGTGGTCCTCCTGGTTTCAAGTCTAACGCTGATTTACGATCACTAAACACTACATTAGTGACACTTGTACAATGTATCATGATGTAGTAGTAGATATCTGGCATCCAGTCACCTTTACAAGGTGACAATGTTCCGTTTTGCTCGTGGTTGTCAGAGAGGTTTGAATAAAATTTGTAGTTTGCATTAATGATGTGCTCAGATTCATTATAGTGACGGATCTGGGCTACTGTCTTTAATGCAATCCAGCACCACAGTGATATGAATATATCTTTGATGATCACAGAATAACTGATCATTTGTTCCTTCGTAAAGACGAAATTAACAGTGGATTGTCAAGTGTACCTAATGAAGTGGCTGGTGAGTGTACCTGTAGAGGAAACAAACTTTTTTTTTATTCTGCTAAAATGCCTATAATCATAATAGCTTGAAAAGCAATCATTCCAATGCTGCCCTTTATGCATCTTGTCTCATCATCAGTAACCGAAGAACAGCTGAGCAGTAATTTACTGAAATAAAAATGCTTTTCAAACTGAAGCCTTGTGCCAAACTCCTCTTCACAAACATTCATGACAGCAGCTCTGCTTTGAGGCACATTTAAGATTTTATAATATTAAGATTTTATATTGGAAATCTGATAGTTTATGATTCTGTGATATTGGAAGCTTGTAATAAAACTGTTGTGAAGTGCCACAGATGATGGAGGGAAACGGAGACACTGCAAGAGAAATACAAAGCTTACCATCATCTTCTCAAAGAGGTCTATGATTTCTTTTTCTGAGAGGTTCAGTGATCTGTCGTCGAAGAGGGGCTGAGGAACCGGTAGTTCAGTTTGGATGGAGAGGGGATCTGTCGGGTGCTGGATAAGAGGTTTCTCCTTCTTCATCCCTGTTTTCCTGAAGCTGGTGATACGATCTCGCTGAAAAATATAGATGATTGAGATACTAGAATTAAGCAGGGCCAACTAACTATTCAGATTAGGATTAAACAGATCATTAGGTCAAGCTAATAAATATTTTCCTTCTTACTTGTTTTCAATACTTACAAAAGAAAGAAGCAACATCCTGTTATCAAGAAAAACCTTTCTCTGGATTCTGGACTACTTACCAACAAACCCACACAGATGATCTAGTATGTGCTCATGTGTTATTTTAAAACACTGAAGCATACAATTCAAAATTCAGCTTGCAGTGCAAGTAATGAGCGTCCTTGATTTCTTTCATTACTTGAAAAAAAATTATTATGATGAAAGCAGTGAAGTTCACAGTGAAAGCAGAAAATGTCATTGAATCGCATGCAAACACCCAAAGTTAGTCAAACTTATTGAAATGGGGGGGGACAACATGCTGGATGAATGGACATGAAAAATTAGGATGGAGAAACAAAAATGATAATGACACACATGGTGTCACTACTGTCAGTGTACTCAAACAATACTGGATGGATCACATGTACAGTAAGCTGAAAGAAAACAGGTTTTACTATTTACTCAGAAATTATTAAATATACAAGCTTTTAAATGTCACTAATAACTGAATGTTAATACATCTATAAATGGCTTAAGGAAGATACTAAAATTACGATTTTGTTCAGAATTTAAATAAAATGGAATCAGACAAAACAATACAAAGTACAACAACCATAAAACATATGTAATATGTAAAGTCTTGGTTGTATACAGCATACAATATAAGCTATCCTAAGATATTACAATGATCTAAATAACTATATAATTCATAAGCTTGTTGCTCATCTGATCCAACCATACGTTTCAGTAAATATTCTCATGCAGACATGGCAACACATGAGATGATGTCAGACAAAAACTAGTCACAGCAAAATTAAACCGAGCACCTTACCATATCATCAGCCAATGTTTTTATGTGTATATTCTGTTGGAGGGAAGGCACAGTGTGAAAAACCAAGATCCGATGACAAACACCTCCAAATGCACTGTATAAGCCCCATCAGTCACTCGCATGTAAGGCATCCTGAGGACACTATCTCATATTCCTCAACAAAATCAAATTTGGTCCCTAATCAACATCTGATTTGTTTAAATCATCAAAAAGGCATATGAGCATAATTGATACAATTGTTAATATTACCAAATTTTTCTTATCCTTTATTTTTTTCCCCTTGAGGTGATATGAGATTGGATGTTGTACATGTGTACAATGTGGCTTATACCTGATGATCCAAACAAACAAGGTAAATGTAAACATGTGTGTATTCAAGAGGAGGCACACATTTAGGACACACACATACAGAACACAAAAAAATGAGCATTCGTCATAGAGTCCCTATAATCCCACAGCCACACCAGTTCACAGCACCAGTTGAAAACATGCAGGTTTAACTTTTGGGTGTCCTACAAATAATACATTTGCTCAAAGCACTGCGTTACAATCTGTCACGAGTAAATACTGGAGGCTTTTTTATGGCTAGAACATGTGTTCAAAAGAGCATCTCTTGCAGTGACAGTGGTCTCAACAATTAAAGCCACAACATCTCCTAATGCAGATGTTAATCTTCATTCCAGACACAATAAGGCAGGCTCCTGCCAAAAGGCTCGTGGCTCGGCGAGGGACGGCCATTTGAAACACACCTCAAATGGGAAGCCTTAGCAACACTGCCATATGCTGTGGCACTAGGCTGTAAAGTACTAATGAGTAGGGAGATGTGGGGTAGCGATGGCCATAAAGCTTGCCTCCAGCCGCGGATTTCTCCACTATTCTAATCAGGAAGCTACTGATGCTGGGGTGAGCAAACAGATTGGCTCTAACCTGCACCTCCCTCTGCGTGTCTTCATCAGCTGTCGCTCTGGGCGACTCCGAGCAGACACTCAAACTGCCATATCTATCACTAGTTTTGTCTGCAGCAACCGATCAACAGTTGGGAGATGACGCTATGCGCCGCAGAAAACAAAGCTCTGCCTACAACGTCAGTGTGTTTGTTTCACCATCACTCTCTGCCTTCATTAAAGCTGCACCACTCCTCAGAACATCTGTAAAGCGAGGAATTTGACCCGAGCAACAACTTTTCCCATTTCCAACTCGTGGTGTATGTATCATTAAGCCCAGCATTCTCGAGCAGTCTCAAACTGCGTGAAACAATAGCTAATTTTCAAATGGAGTACTTAAACATTTTCTAATCAATTTAACAACAATCAAACCACTGTTTGGTTAATTGCCTTGACTTGAGGGCCTTTCCTTGCCCATTATCTTGGCAACATCGCAACATTGCAATTTAACATCTAACAATTAAGCTTGCATGTCCTCTGGGCTTCTCTGGCTTATTGAAGTAAACTTTTTCATCATAATAAATGTTTATTACCAAGCACATATTTCTCTAAATAACCTAATCAAATTAGCTCTGGGTCCCTCCTTAATCAAATATGATTATGACTCTATGCAGATCCTTAAAAATGAAATTGCAAAGCAATATCCCCAAACTTGAGAGCCAGTTTGGGGACACAAAACATATACCAGAGCACAAATTGCACACAATAACTTTTTAAATTAATATTACATGACAATTAATGTTAGTATTACATTAACTCGTGTAGAGACCGATCTTTCTATTTCTCTTAATTTCATCACAGAACGGCACCAGGTGGCATATTGAATAAATTTCCTCTTCAAGATGGACAAGAAGACTGATTTTGTAACAAATTGACTATTATTGCACCGCTTTTAAATAGCAACACTTGTTATACACAACCAATTTAACTAGACCATCTGTATGATGTCATTTTAGCTCACTCATTGGAACAATCACAATAAAGTCAGTAGCCACGATGGCTCTGTAAAACCAGTTTAGAAGGAAATTAGGTTTTACTTTAATTAGTTCTAATAATAACAAAGGATTACTGGGAGCTAGCCATTGTTGGCAGTGAGGACTGTAATGTAATGTTTTGCTGACAGTTTTTGGCAACTACATGAAACTAGTTTGTGTCGCTGTTTAATTGATCGCCGTGTTCAGCTACAGGCTAATAAGTGTTACGACACACACACTTTTTGTTGAGGCAGAGAGCTCATATTTCCAGATTAAAAATAAATAAATCCCATGCTGACAGTGTGGTTGTGATGAATTTTGAAGAAGAAAAAAACCATAAAATTTATAATGAGCCTGGTACACTGGTAAGTAAACTTTATTGGGTGGACAGTCAAGTTCAGCAAAAAAATCTGCTGTTTGTTAAATAAACCCTATAACACTGTGTTGCTTATTTAGAAAACACCAATTATCAAATGTCCTAAATGTTTTTATAAAGGAAAAAAAGTGCATCGCTAATTCCAGACTGCAAGGAAAAGAAATCACATCGTATAAGCACGTCACTAAAAACAAGCAGCTGTTGGTTAGAAATACACTGTGCTTTTCCATACTCGTCTTCACTTTAAGTGAGAAATTAAATGGTGTTTGGGAAAAATGATGTGAACTTGGTCCCTACAGTCGGTGACGACCTAAATTCTAACACTCAGAAACCCGTACATCAGCACCAAACTGTGGTTTGCATAATTCAGATTACACACAGATGGCCACAAACACATGTGCGCTCATCAACAAACCACAGATCACACACATAACATCCTGTTTTGAATGTCAGTGTAGAGGACTGATGATTCTCAATATATCAACAGTGAGCACGACAACTCCTACAACAAATTTTTGTGCAGACCAGTCCTGATGCTTAGTAAAGATCTAAATTAATATACCTTAACCTGAATTATCAATATCAATAATGTTGAGGACATCAAAATCCTGGTTTTATATTAAACAACACACACACACACACACACACACACACACACACACACAGCACCACCAAACTCCTACTGTGTAATCAGATGACAGACTAATGTTTGCGTTTTATTGCAAGTAAATATGAAAATTATTACAATTTGTCTTTGTGTAATCTGATCGGTTGAGGAAAACTGCCGATATCAAGATCAATTGTGAGGGAGAGGCATTAGACAGAGGCAAAGATCATCCGTGTAACTGAATCAGACAGTCTAAATAAAGTAATTCATCTAAGTGGATCTTGTAAGCAAGAAAACTCAATGCTTGTCTTTGTAAACTCAGAACCGCACACACAGACAGCCAGGCTTGTTCTTCTTCAGGTGTGCATTTTGACTGCATGTTTTCTAAAGAAGAGACCAAAGAGAAAAAGGATTAAAAGTCACCTTAAATGCCCCTCGTATAACCAACATTTCTAACAACCTCTATGGACATTAAATGAGAATTAATTTAAAGCAAAAAGCAGAGAAAAGAGAAACCCAAGTGTCTTCTTCATGTGCCCCCACCCAGGTGTGTGAATCATTTTAACTAATAATCACTCATAACACACAGTTAATAAATAAGAACTAACAATAGTTAATAAACTTTCTTGCATCGGCTTATGACATTTCGGCTTTGCAGAAAGAAACAGAAGTGTTAAGCATTTTCGAGCTCAGAACAATTTTCAGAACAATTCTCACAATGTCGACAATAACTCACGATCATCACCATATCTACCTTTAAAGAAAACGTAAAATATCCAGTAATAATCTGCATTTCTAAGTTTAAAAATGTATATATATATATATATAGATCAGAGGTCTCTGTAAGTGGGAATCAAAAATAGAAACCTCCAATCAAAAGCCGCGCTGATAACCTCAAGGCCACCAATGATCCAGGTCAGACAACTTTAAGATTAGATTAGACCCAACTAAAAATTTGACTGTGACAGACACACCTGTTCCCTCATTTGCAAAGACTAACAATACAATGATTCACTAGCTGATTAATTAAAATGAAAACAGCCAATAGGTTGAGCATAAAAATAAAAAAAATAGTGCTTTATTTTAGCTTTATTTTGATCTAGGTCATTAAATTCCTGGAGTGAATAGCTATGAAGCAATCTATGCTCCCTGAAGCACTCTCCAACTGCAACGAAGCTATCAGTCGATCTTTTCCACCCCAAATCTGATCCAAATACATGTTTTTTTAGTTTTTTTTTTTAACATAAACAATTCGATATAAATAAGTTCACATAAAGCAATACCATAAAAGTATACCTGAAACAACGGTACAAAAACAGAGAACAGACAAGGCATAGTGGCATACTTGTCATCTCTGTGGTACAGAAATTAATTAGGCGCTGAGCGTACAACTATTGTCCCGGAAATATATTTTAAAAAAACTTGCTGAGAAAACATGATTGGATTCAATTGTTTCTTCCTTACAAACTGGACTGAATACATTTAGACTTATTTTTTTTTACATGACCTTCAAAAACATCTGAGAAGATGTAATTCATCTGAAAACAAAGGCATATAAATGATAGGGAATGTTTTTTTAATTTTTAACCAGATCTCAATTGCCTTTAAAAGGTCATGAGTCTGGTGCATTATCGTTTCAGGAAAGAGCTGGTCCAGTTTGCAGTTTCCTAAAACAGGAGCTACTGAAAAGGGGAAGCACACAAAAGCCAGTGCAGCTCGGATCTGAATGGCATTGTGCTGAATGGCCTGACCATGTGACTGCAGACTGGCACAGCTCTGCCCTGAGGTTATCTCCATCTCAGTTGAAAGCGAATTTCCAGCAATGTATCCTTGAGGGTTTGCGAGATATGCAGCCGTTACAAAGCCGGGCTTTGTTAGGTGGGAAAGATATTATCTTAAATTGTTCACAACCTCATATGGTGTCATTTATATTTCACAGACCGCTGAAATGAAGAGTGAGGAGGACTGCGTCACACGGTGGATGGTGTGCCTGGTATTATTTTGACTGGGGATTTAGTACTCGTCCTAAATCATGCAGTGATCACACCTGCTGAACCAGCTGTTAACTTTAATTGCTGACACGTGCAAAGCCACAAAAACCCATGACCTTGTTTTTATCTGCAGGCGGATGTTGGTTGCTGATGATACTGTACATAACGAGGCAGCAAAACCTTTTTAAAAAATAATCTGTGGTGCAAACGCTGCTGTTCTGTCACACGAGAGACTGAGCCTGTGGCTTCACGCATTCCCAACAATAGTGCTGTTACATTTCCAAACATGATGACTCATGATATCTGTGTGTCGGGGCGTTTTTACTTCTCCACTCGGCCTGCCAGTCAGTCGTTGGTCTGCGCTGACCTCTCTTCACATCCATTACACACAGGCTTGTTGCTATTTAGTTCTTTGAATCAAAAGCCCTCCATGTACACATACACCTGTGGCTTATTTGTGGTATATTAAAGGTCCCATATTATACAATCTTTCAACAATTTCACAAAGGTGTCAGAACAATATTGCATTGCCCCAAACACAGAGTTGATCCTCAATTTCAGCCTGTCTAAAAGTCCCTCTTGTGATCACTACTGAGAACAGGCTGTTTCTGTGTCTGTTGCTTTAAACGCTACTGACATAATATAATATGGCGCCCGCTCGCAACATTAGAGGGCAGAGCTCATCTACCTGTGTGAGGGGGAGTATCCACTACCAGAGGGGTGGTTAATTCTTTGCATGATGACATGAAGGGAAAAATCTCTGATTCATCTGTGTGTACATTTACTAAAAAGTGGAGGAAGCAAGCGAGGGAGATGACAGACTCTCTTCGCTTCTGGGGCCTCCTACACAGGCTATGGGAACACATTTTACTATTAGAAAACCAGTAGAAAGTGAAATTTGCAATAATATGAGACCTTTAAAGTCTGCTTAAGAGACCATTGTCAAACCACACAGAAATACTCCAAAATACTTATAAAACAGTAAATTCACTCATTGCTGCAAATTTCTCCTTGCAGCACACTTCACATGAGGGTGTTTGAGCCCTTTCAAATAATTCAAGTGACAGGAGCTGGGGACGCCCCTTCATCGTGGCCTACATCAGACTCCATGGCAGTTCAGACAAAACACGTCCTCATGAATCATCAAACCACTGTATGTAGCTATGACAATCTTCTAAGTATGATTTATGTATCGTTGTATGAATAAGACACGAGTGCACTGATGCTCAGGTTAAGCCTCACGCAGAAATGTTTAATATATAACTAACACAGCCAAACACACATCCCATTGTCAAGTCTTAGATCTAATCCATTGATATACATGAATAGGGCTCATCTCAGAGGGCGACAATAGAGCACCGAGTATGTCTGCTTCCACTATGTGACTAAAGCATTCTTCAAAGCTTCCTTTCTCAAACTTCCTGAATGCCATTCAAACACTCACATGTGGTCCGTTTCCTGCTGTTGCTCACACGTCCCCCGAACAAAAGTGCTGCTAAATTGCATCTAATAAAACATAATAAATCACACAAAACGTGTCTAAACTGACCAAACCGGAGGCAGCCGGTGTAGAACATCCTACACTGTGCAACAATCTGACAACTTGTACTAACCACATGCTAACATGACCGAAAATGATCCCCGAGGCTTCCCTGAAGCTCCCGTATCAAAGCGTTGAAAGCTTCAAATGCCACAGCCTCCACCAGCAGCAGCACAGTGAGCCATTAAATAGGATTCACAACGTGATACTGTCAAAACTGTCAAAAGTCTGAAGGTTACCCACTACCTGTGCACTTGATTCTCACACACAGAAAAATGTCACATTCTCATATTTGGAGGGCAGCCTAAAACACAGCAGGCCTGGCTAGCTTTGGTGAATCCAACCTCAAATCATGAAGATGGAAATGTATATTAATTATGACTCAATAGGCCTAACTCATATCACCAAAACCCAAATATCCTATAATTTGGGCTTTCATCAGTATCTTGTTAATTCAGATGAAATTGTTGTGTTTTATATGGCACATGTTTAAATACTTGGAAATTCAAACCATCACACTGTAAAAATATTGTTATGAAAATGCCGATGTGCCACTTAGAGATCAGAAGTTCTGCTGAAAAGCATTAATCTGACAAAGAACCCACATATATTATTATTTCTTGTTAAAGCATCGCTGGATTTTTAGTGAAAAAAAGTGCATCCACACAATATGGAAAGTCACAGTGTTCCCCTATAATGCATTATGTGCAAAAATATATGTTAAATATGTCTTACCAGAAGCATTGGGCTTAAATTTAGTTAATGAAGTTGACTGTCACTTGGGGCTGTTTCATGTGGTTTAATGTTTCCACATGTTTTATAAGTGCATGTTAAACTCACTCAGGGTGTAAAATACATAACAGCAGCACCTATCTCGTGTTTCAATTTCTCTAATCATTTATTCTATGATTGCCATCAGTTTATTATAAGAAAACTCAGAAGAATCAGAACAAACTGTTGCAGTTACCAAATAAGATGATTTCCCTAATAAAGGGGTAAATAAGTAAATTCCTTCATTTGGTTTCCACTTGGACCTTATTACGTTGCAGTAAAACTATATTTAAGAGTCACTCACTTTGGTGACTGCTGTGCTTCGCTTTAATTTTAATTTAAACTCTTCTGTCTCCATTTTGCCTGGAGTGTCATGTTACTTTATTCAGTTTCTCTGCAACATATTTTTCACAAATCTCTATTTCCCATAAACAATACAATCTCAATCTTGTACTGAACAGGATTTTTTTCCTTATTTTTGTGGCAACTTCATCCTTTACGTTTTCATTTTTACTCCTAAACATTCTCTCCTGATACATTTTTAGTATTTATACTCATACTTTTTTTATACTTCCGAGCATGTCAGAAAACACAACGCTGCTCATGTGACATGTGTGCCTTGTTATTTTTAAGTGAGCTCATATGATTTGACACACTTGACTTGACTACCCAGACACATAACTATCATTTAATTTGACTTCTCAATATGTTCTAGAGTCTTTGAAATAACTTTTCCTAATTTACATGCATTTAAATACTTTCACCTGCAAGAAAGCACATTATGGCCACCTTTTTTTCAGATTTTTCTTGTTATAATAGAGACTAATCACATTCACATATAATATTTTTGTAATATTAGCTTATGAACTGATGACAATAAAACAAGAAAGTATCTGATCAAAATGTATCAATGATGATAGAGGCATGAAAGATAACCTAGAGTCACAATGTACCACATTAGTCTTTTTTTCTTCCAGTATTAGGTTTAACACAATCAGTTTAAAAAACTAAATTATCATTGCAGTGTTTAAAAAGTAGCTTTAAGTGCTAAAGAGCTGTAGTATTCATTAAATACAGTATGATAGAAGAATTACAATCAAAAAGAACCACTAGAATATAGAATATACAAAGGACTTAACACTCCATTATAAAAAAATTTCATCTAACAGGCTTTTTTTGGCTGTTCAACTTAAATGAAAGTGTAACAATGTTTAATGGAGTGCTCCAAAGTCTTTGGTTAATATATACAATAAAAAATAAAAAATACAGAAGTCTCTCCTGAAAGAAATCATCGGTTTGTGAATCAGTGTTTTACGTAACTGTTTCTTCACAACAAATAGATCTGTGTCAGCAAACAAGCCCTGAAGATCAAAACACTACTGGTCATAAGTACGAACATTTTTAGAAAAAATAGAACACATCAGGGAAATTTAAGGCATGCTGGGATAGGATGCTGGACTATTTCATAGGATTATTCTACTCATAATCCCAAGTAAATGAAGTTCTGGTTTACATGTACGCACATATATAGTGAGGCGAGACAGAAACTTCCTGTCATCCTCAAAACATGGAGGAACATTACAACGCCTACAGTTTTAGCATTCGATTTGTTGAGAAATTTTCTTTAACATGACACTAAACTCCTCTTCACTGCAGAAGTGGCTATACATGTATTGGTCCTTGGATGATGGCAAATTATCCCTGAAAAGTCTATGCAATTCGGGTGAGTAGCTTTTGCAAAAAGTTGGCTGGTTACCTACTTACCTCCCTACCTACCTACCTGCCTACCTACATGTATACATGCATACATACATGCCAAAAAATAAAGAAATGAATACAGGCAGATGAACACATAACCTTCTCGACCAACTTTGTTGGTCGCCCAACTTTAGTTGGCAAAGGTAGTAAATTTGACAATGAGAACAGCATCAGATTTTCAGTGTGTATATACGTAAACAGGTTCATCGTCTCTCTATGTTTGGACTGGCAAACTGTCTGGGGTCGACTTTGACTTTGCCCGAAGACTGCTGGGACTTTCTCCACGATAGAAGATGGATAAATAGATGACATAGCACAGGGATGTCAAACATAAGAGTGGTGGGTCAAAACCCAGCCTGCAAGAGGCTACAAACCAGCCAGCCAATGGAAATTGTAAAGATATTTTACAAAAAACAAATTTTTTTAACACAATTTTCAAGAATAGCGGACACAACACAACACTGAGACCTGAACTGAGATATCAGCGATGCTTCCATAAAAGGTTGGGACATCATTGCTAGCAGACCAGCCTCAAAGCCATGTTGTCAGGGTGAGTTTATATAAACATGCATCAGCTATTGGAGAAGGTTTTTTTTAAACATTTCACTGTATTTTGTAGCCGAAGGTATTGTTAAAATTGGCTTTATGTTTAGACTTGAGTAATTGTCCATTAAATTTGTTTGGTTTAGCCAAAATAAAGACATTTTCATGGGGCATACTCGGCACCGCAACTCAGTTACTGTGGCACTATTTTACCAGCCCGGCCCACTCACAGTAAAAAACGATACAAAATGTCACACAAACAACATCTGTATTGTGCACTCAGAAAGTAGGCTGAGAATAAGCTTGTTCCTACACAACCTAACATATGCAGTCCCTTTGTTGGTGTATGGATGCAGTGGGATTGTCTTTTCCTCCCGGCAGAGTGAGGTCATACTTTACTTTGGTAAGCAGAGTTGCTCAGCTCCTTCAAATTCCTTAAAAAGATGTCAATCCATCTGCTTGTTCTCTCTGTCATGCTTTCACAACATCAGGATAAGGACAGCCTAACATAAAATAGCTACAAACAGTACGAAGTGTTGGGTTATGTTTATCTGGGAACACTGTGGAGTTATTCTCATGCCCTTGGCTTTGCTGAGTATATTACGTTCTGGGCTCAGAGCCCAACCAGTGTTGGTGTGATGTAATCGTAGCCAGTGACTTGCTAAACAATCACACAGCTTTTAGTGTTTCTTCTTTAAATACTGGTTTGACTTTGCTTCAACCAAACTGTTTCAGTGTCACTTTGTATCCCAGCCACAAAACCGATGACGCATTACAACAGCCATGGGTGTGAGACTAAACTGACGACCTTTTCTTTGATGCTGATCATGATTGATAATAAGTCACCCTTGAGTCTGGGTCACACACCACATGTACTGCATGTCAGGTATGTAACTCTATAGGCCCCTATATGGTCAAAAAGCTCAATGCTCAATGCTAAAAGGTCCCACTGCCAGACAGGCCCTTTTTTCTAGTGCTTAAAATGAAAAAAAAAAAAAAAGTGTCTTTTAACTTTTTTATGACTTAAAGGAGACATATCATGCTTTTAAATCCTTCCTTTTTACATATAAATCATACAGTTGTGGTCTATACAACGCGAAACTGCAATGCTTGGGTCTGAATTCCTCATTATTAGAGCTCCACAGGCCCCTTTTCAACCCCTTTTCTGATGCGCTTCTGAGAGCAACTCGTTTTGGGGCGGTCTCTTCAAATGCAAATGAGACACTTCATACCCCTCCTCCTCTCCAGGTTGCAGAGGTGACACTCGGTTCAACGTCACCCTGTTCGGCCATCTTTGTAGTTTGATAGAACAGATACAATTATCTAGCGGCGCAGAAACTTTATATTCACACATTATTTACAAAATGTCAACAACGGAAGATTTGTCCATCCAGCCATACATGTTGGAGCCAGAGTCGGACCCGGCGGAGCGAGATGAAAATGACGATGATGCACCTACAGAACAACGTCTTCATATGGATGTAACGCAATGGTGTGTTACTATATTTACACTAACTTCTCCATCCATGCCCACTACTACAATACTGCCTGTATTACAACGACTATTTAACACAGAAGTTACATTATAATCTAAAACGAGCACACAGCGCTAACATATGAAGACGGTGCAACTGCTAATGCTAACAAAACAATGACAGGGACGTCTTATCATCACACTTTTTAGCGTTATATACAGCTTACCGAAGTGCTCTGTTCGTCGTCTCCATAGATAGAAGGAACTGACCGCTCAATCAGACCAAGTCTTTCGGCAAATCCTTCTTTATACTGGCGGAGGTTGCTGAAGCAGTCGTCCTTAAAGTGATTCGCGCACACAAAAATGACCTTACCCACAGATGTGGGTACATTTCTGTGAAAAATAAAACTCAACCAGGCACTTCGAAAAGGTTCTGATGCTGGGAGACGGTGTAACGAAGCTTGTGGGTTACTACATCCAACAACCGAACATTTCGACTTATCCTCTCGTAACTTCGGTTGGACTACAAAATCGCAGCGAGAAACAAAAATGGCGTATTGCTCGAAATGTCGATGTCCTAATTTGGCAGTTCCGCTGAGAATACTGTGACGTCATTGTTCAAAAAACGTAATAGAGAATAGAAAAATCGAAACCGATCGCAAAATATGACCAAAACAGAATATAAAGATATCAACGGAGCACCTGAAGAGACTACTTTGAACTTTTCTGTACTTCTAAACACTCTAAATATACAACAAAATGCATTTAAGGGCTAAAAAAGTGGATTTAGCATGATATGTCCCCTTTAAGAATTTCCAAGTTATAATTTGTGAATAACTACATATGTGTACATTTAGGCATATTAACGCGTCGACAAACAAACTGGGACCTACATTGAACATTCACACAGCTGAAAAGCGTTAGATAAACAAAAGTAGAAAAATCAGAGCTCCACCCAGACGTGAATGATCACTTCCTCCTTTCAAACTCTGAGCTGTTGCTAGGATTTCTGCTTCAGTTCAGCTTCCTTTGACTGTTAGTGCTTTGCTTGGAGAATTGAGCCACACTGAACCTGCCCTCCCATGAGACTAGTTTAAGAAGCCAAAAGACAGCTTACATAGACTTCTAAACCATGTGCTCATCTCAGTGTTCTTGCAATCAATTTAAACTAGGAATGCAGGATATTCAGGAGTTGCAGGCTGCTGCTGAGATCATCTTAAACAACACCCTTGAGTGGCTCTGGGAGTGTGTGTCCATTCAGCTCAGCCTGGGATTTCCTGTCTGGCAGTTATTATGGGGAGACCTTCCCTTAACTCCACCGTGCTGTGAATAAGCAGTGATTACAGATCCCTCTGTCCCCAACACTATTGACATTAAAGCAACAACAATCTACGTAAACAACTGAGTTGTTGATGAAATCATTCACACATCTCCAATTTGTAAGTCACAAAAAGCACTGTTCAATCTAAACCGTGTTTGTTTTTGGTCCCTGTTTGTTCAGTTACTGTGGCAGCGAGTAATCTTTCGTCTAATAATGTCAACAGGGACAAAAAAAGGGAAGGAACAGTACTCTGAGTCGATCACTGGCATTTGAGAACCGACGTCATCCAAAAAAGTTTAACTGCAGCCAAACTTTCCACGCTGACACTCGTGGAAAAGCAGAAACGAAAGAGCCAGACTTTGTGGAAAACTGCCTTCCACGACTACTTTCTACAGCTGTTGGCTTGTCATAGAACTCAGAGTTTTGAGTTTTAATATATCCCATCAAATGAGGTATTTTCACAATTACACTTTAATTTAATTATCTGAATATAAATGATGGTATCTGACCCTGCCTAGTTTAGGTGCACAATTAAATAAAATATTAATGCGGACTTTAAAACTCCACATGAGACACTCAAACACACAAATGCATCTGGTGATTTCATTTCCAGGCAATGAATGGCATCCAGGAACGGCTTACTGACAACACAGATCTAATGGTGCAGACTCAGGGTTGCCCCGTTTCAAAATAGCCACACTCCTCCCTCTGCATTAGTTATTGCACCAAGCAGGGCCAATGTAGTGGCTATAAATGGAATAACTGCTACACTCTGTTTTCAGTTGTTATCTCACAGACGCTCTCCTCTTGCTGAGTCAGGATCATTTTTAACAGCAGCAACACACACTGAAAAAAAAATAAATAAAAAACACATGGACACCACCCACATAGTCATCCATCCCCTAACTTCACTTCTTCTTAGTGAACACATGAACATACACAAGGTAGGACAACTGTCACAACAAGACTGCTCTTAAAAACAAACTTTGAAAGGATGTATTGACAGGGATAATCACATGATGCACTGAGTGCTTAGAATATTGAAGCACTCAGTGAAACAGTATCTCTTTTGCTGAACTCCAGCAGCTATTAGTCGCTCTGTATTGGGCTACATTAAATAGTAATAACAACACATCAATACTGAGCGGAGATGTTCTGTATCGATGACTGCTGCAGTAATGCTTTCCCCTTCACGTCACAGTCTGTATTCGAGTTTCTCAGAATCAAAGTAAAACAATTCACAGATAGTTTGAAAGTGAGATCAAGAACCGTTCTGTGGTTGACTTTCTCAGCCCTGCGGAAGTGGTGGAATTTAACCCCTGCTCGTGGGATTACAGGCGTGACAGTTCATTCACACGCTATGCATACATATGCAGACACAGGATACATACCAGCTTCTTGTTTTTACCCTCGTCCTCGCTGGACCTCTTTTTAGAGGGTTTATTCGGGTCTTCCCCTCCACTTGCTTGATCCATTTGAGCTTTACGGTTGGTTTCCCCTCTCAAGAAACAACTTTGTCAAAAAAAAAGTTGGTTAACTCCACCAGCAGACTTCTCACAACACATCCAGGTTTATGTGTTCTCAAAATCCATTCCGATTCACAGATGAAGCATGAATCCAAAGCATCCAGCAGTTAGAAGAGTCAGCCTGAAGAAGAAGGTGTGGTAGGCTCCAACCCGACGCTCCCCGTGTGTCCTCAGCTCAGCAGCCACTTCACACACACAGTGAAAACTTTCTAAGAAGCACAGAAAAATAAAACAAATAAACAAAAACAGTCAATCAGTTGACCAGAATAAACCCGGTCTGAAAACTTAAACATAAATGTTTCTCTTCACACGTGTTTTCCTGAGGAGCCTTGTTTAGTATGCAGAGGGCAAACACATCTACAGCAAAGGGGTCGTGGAGATAGGGACGGGGAAAGACAGATGTAAACAAACGTCAGCTGGATGTAAACAAAAGCTCCATGCTCGTAACGGTGGCAGACAAAAGCTCTTCCAATTGTTACAGAAAGCAAACTTACAACCGTGTAACTTTAGCTGTGAGCGAGTAAGTAACCGACAGAATCGAGCCAGGGTGCCTTGACGGGTTATGACTTGCACTGACAAGGCTGTTACTTAACCTACAACCCAGTCATCAGTGAGAATTGATGCAGAGTTGTAGTAGTAATGTTGGTAAATCACCGTTGTTCTCTTTGCTTTCAATACTTTGCAGTGCTGGACACTCAGACAAGCTAGCTACAGGGCGGCTGTGTATCCGATCAACCGTTGTTTATTTCAGCACACACAATAACACACGGGTGCCTGTAACGCTATGTCGCAACATTTAAGTGTGAATATTGAATAAAACGTAAAAGAAAACTCAAAAATATCCCATCCAGCGCTTACCTTTGCAACCAAGCTTGAAGACCAGGCCCACACTGATCCCGCCCACCTACGCTCTCATTGGTCAACAT
Organism: Lipophrys pholis; assembly: GCF_963383615.2. Classification (NCBI taxonomy): domain Eukaryota; kingdom Metazoa; phylum Chordata; class Actinopteri; order Blenniiformes; family Blenniidae; genus Lipophrys; species Lipophrys pholis. The sequence continues at coordinate 5,663,823 of NC_137629.1, read as the reverse complement.
GGTTCACGAAGGGTGGAGCTTCGAGCCGTAATTGGTTGAAGGTGCTGGCTGTCATTTAGGCCGGTGTAACGTTGGAGGGGAGGAGCCTGTTGTGACGGCGACGGGCGTCTGATCTCAAAGCGGGCGGATTGGGCTCAGCCGGTTGTAAGAATAGATCTGTGAGTGAGTGGATAGGAAGCAGGGCGGGAGTCTGCAGCTATGAGGCACACAAAGGGTCTGTGTGCATCTGTGTCTGCCCATCTCGCACACCATTACTCGGCTTTTGTGTGAGAGAACCAGCTGCTCCCATTAACCAGCAACATAATGAGAAGGATTATAAATCTTTATGTAATTCATCACACTATACATTATTTTTATTTTATTTTTATTTTATTTGTTCCAGACATGTCAAAGACATACAAAATACAGATGCATACGAAAGAAAAAATGTATTCATACTAATTTCAATTTATCCATTAACATATGTGCATGCACACACGCACATATAGAGATACATACATAAACACATTTATATATAAATACAGTATATATTAACTTATGAAAATAATCTATATCATTGTATGTATATATATACATACACACACATATACATATTTATATACATATACACATATACATATATTGTTAAAAAATACTTATATAATATATCTTCAAGTATACACACACCTATCTAGAAATACATACTCATAAACATGCATACATATAACAGATATAACACATACTGTATATCTAATTCAACATGTCTGAAAAGGGGTAGGAAGAAGTCAGATCTACCTTTTCTCCAATATTCAATAATAAAATATTATAAAAATCATAGATATAGAGAGAGAGAGAGCGAGAGAGAGAGAGAGAGAGAGAAATGAATGAGATACATTCATACCCAGATAAATATTAACTAAAACAGGATAGAAATTATATCAAAGAAATGCATAGATGAAGGAAGCATTACAATTTAATAGAATAGAAAAGCTGTTGTCATACAATAAAAACAGAAATTTAACACTGGTGTAAAATATTGTAGACACGAATAATGAATACAGAGAATGAAAGAAACAAGGGAAGGGGCTCCAGAGACATGTAGAGGGGGCAGGGACAGAGGGATCATGTGCCTGAGGGTCAAAGCTGTTTTCCAGTTCCTTTCATGTAGGGCTGAGAGACAGACCATGACGAACAGGTGAAGTCCAGAGTAGGTGTGTTTACATTAAAGAAGAAAAAAAAAAAAAACAGCTGCCCTCCTTGGCAGTGTCAACGTCTTTTATAGGAGGTAGTATGTGTTGATAATGCATTCTGCCACACTCACCATCTGTCGGTCCTTCCTGTTCTTCCAGGAGGTCAGGAGTTTTAGTTTCCATTTCATTTCAGAATTCAAGCGTCTTGGACTCGTCTTGAAAAAAAGTGACAAAATGTACTCCTTCCCAAAGTTTTCATTAGTTTATAAAGCTTAGATGTCAGTGAGATCATAGTCATGTTTAACAAGTTACAACAATCTCAACATAAAGCCAATTCTTTTGGGGTGGGTAAACCTCAGTTTTAGATTTCCATCTCTCTGAGCTCTCGTAGAATCAGTGATCATCATAGGTGTCTTTTTTTTCTTCTTTGTTTTGCCATTTGGTGACCATCGCCAGCCCTCCCTCAAGGTAAATGGTCACAGTGTGCCGTTGCCTACTCTGAACCAGAGAGGGTAGTGTCACACCACTGCGTGTGTGTGTGTGTGTGTGTGTGTGTGTGTGTGTGTGTGTGTGTGTGTGTGTGTGTGTGTGTGTGTGTGTGTGTGTGTGTGTGTGTGTGTGTGTGTGTGTGTGTGTGTGAGAGGGGAAGGGGTTACTAAAGCTGCAGTTCCACACCACGCAGTACATGCCGGAGCGGGCCGGAGAGGGAGGCTACAGTATGTCAAAGCGCAGAAAGTACGGATAAAATGTAGGATGAAATGTAAGAACACTGGCTGGTGGCTTTACCTGGCCGCAACTCCGCGGCCATCCGGGTCATTCTCTGTGACACAACACAAACCTTCTCATTGTTAACAGCAGCGTCCAGCTCCTGCTGAATCTGCTCCTCCTCCTGTTCCTGAAAGAGCGTCTGCACCTCGCTGAAACACCGCAATGTTGTGTCAGACGCCTACGTTTCAATAAACCCAGTTAACAAAACAACCCGCGAGCACAAAGCGGCGTATGTAAATAACAACGGGAAGGTTTACGGCGGATGAAATAGTTAAATATTGCGGCAAGTCAAGAGTGGCAATCGTCACTACCAATCAGCAGACGGCTACGTTGTCGCTTCTCCTGACAAACCTGTTCCCCGGTGCTAGATACCTCAACGGAGAGGTGGTGTAAAATCGTAGCTGGTGGTCGCGGTTTCTTTCCGTACCGTCCACAACTTTTTTAGTCAGACCATGTGAAAACACCTGCGATGTCATGGCACAGAAAGTGCGGTAGAACCACGGCTTAAGTGCTGGGTCTACAGTGGCACCAGTGGTCTAGATCGCCACCAATATGATATATACAGATAACCAGTGTTTTCCAACTATGCCCTGTGAGTCCTGAGGGGGATTCTGCATGTGGGTTCTGTGGATCTTGTCAAGAGTCGGCGTGATTTTCAGCCTGTAGGGGGTGCTATCAAAAGAGTTATGAAGTCTGGTCTTGGCATGACAGAGCCCCGCAGACCAACACCACCCCAAGCCACGGGCCACAGGACGCGATGCCCAGACACCCGAAGGACCACAGAGAATGGCCGCAAGCCTGGAGACCCAGAGGCACAGCGGCCACCACCCCGAGGCCCCCAGCGCCCACTCTTAAAATTGGGTGTGTGGATGGGCAAGGCAGGGTCCCAGCAGAGTGTAAGGGGGCACTACTGCTCTGGAGCCTTCCCCACTGGAAACCCCTCTCCGGCCCGCCTGAATATTCCACCCCAGTTGTGGATGTATGTAGTGCGTTAAAAACATGCTCCATGGGGGTGGGGCATGGGGATGTGTATGAGGTGTGTGTGGGGTGATTGTGGTGTGGTTTCAGAGGCAATGCAAGTGTGGGTCCAGCCCACCTGACCAAGGAACAACAGGGCAAGGAGATGTAGCCAACCACCTCCCAGTGAAGTGCACTGCCAGGGCGCAAAGAGTCGAGGGCCCAGAAAGGCCCCTAGGAAGACCGACCACCCGAAACCCCCACCAGACCGTGGTGCAGTGCCCAGCCCACCGATCCCAGCGGCACTGTACGTTTAAGGTACATCTGAAAAGTATCTATCTACTTTACCATAACCCTGTGGATGACGTCACTGGGTTAAGGAAAGATGTTAGGAGGCTTCCTAAAGAAGTTAGGGAAAGGCGATCATGTTGTTGTGACCGTTGGACCGCACTTTCACTAGGTGATGTAACAATAATGCGACGTCGGAGCAGGTTAGTGACATCGTCCGTGGTGAAAAAAGTACAAATTTCCCAAAATGGACTGCAAAAAGTGCATTTATAACACTTTCCCCGGTGCATCTAAACGCTGATATGATGTCAAATATCACAAGGTTTGAATTGAAATCAAAGGAAAAGAGGCTACCAGGTGAATAAATAACCGATGCAAACTGAGAATTGGCTGCACCAAAAATTTACTTTACTGTGTTTATTTTACAACATCCACATAACATTCATTGTTGGGATATGAGTTTTAGATTATTTAAAGTAGTTCAAGGCATATTATTGCATTAGTAACTTAAAATGATCTGCTTCGAATCATGGTGACTTTCCCTGAATGCTCGATGAGCAGGTCACTTTAAATGTTGTCACTGTTGGGGCGGCATGATGTCATCTCCTTTGGTAATGGATGAATCAGTGTTTTCTAGGCTAAAGGAGGTTATAAAAGAAGCATTTAGCCTCCTTTCCTTAGCTTATTGAGAATTCGAACGTTCCTTATCATGGCCGCCACTTAACCACTTCCGGGGTTAAAGAAACATAAATAGGAAAGGAGATGAGAGGGACTATTTGGATGTACCCATAGTGTTTTGGCTGTTTTAGTGTCGCTTGAAATTTGCCAGGAAAACCAGTCCGTACTCCTCGTCAGGCAGGTTGTCCGCTCAGTAAGGTGTGTCAACAGTTAAATATGTGTCTGTGGACAGCGATGTGTCCACCCAGTACAAAGTGTCCACCCTTACCTCATCAAAGGTTCTACTGTATTTGATTGATTGATTGATTGATTCATTCATTCATTCATTGAAAAAAAAAAAAAAGGGGGGGGGGGGGTCCTGCCAATAAATATTTTTACTCAGGAAAACTACAAAAATTGTTTAACATCTCTGCAGTTGGGTTATTATTGCAATGTTATGGTTTAGTGATTATGTTTGTTTGGTTCTGATTCTTTTGTGTTACCTGAACGCACCGTTTGAGCGTGTTGGCCTGTGATTGGCTGAGAGTTGAGAAGGGGGCGGGTCAGGTGAGCATACAGAGACTGCATGCACTGTGTGTGTGTGTGTGTGTGTGTGTATTTGGAGGAGAACTTAGGAGCAGCCGGTTCTGTTAAATAAAGTGGCTTCCCCGTAGGGAAGAGGGTTTGGACTGCAGGATTCCATGCATTGTCTGTTAATGGTAGTATTATGGATTTAGACCAGCTAATTGAGTCATCAGAAAGCTTAGAAAAGGTGGTTAGGAATTTTAACATCGCCTGTATTGTTGTTGTAGATAGAGCAAGACATCGTCTGCATATAGATTCATTTTATCTTCTGTTAAAGTAGAATCAATGTCTTTGATTTTGAAATTCTGGCGAATGGCTATTGCAAATGTTCAATAAATATGGCAAACAGTAGAAGTGAGAGTGGGCATCCTGGTCTAGTTCATCTTTGTAGAGTGAAGCTTTGTGATGTAACCACATTAGTAGTGACTGTGGCTCTGGTAGAGTTATATAGGACTGATATCCACTGAATGAATGATTTCCAAAACTAAATTTATGGAGTACAGCAAAAAGAAAGGACCAACTAACTTTATCAAATGCTTTTTCTGCATCGAGTGACATAACTACTGTTTTTTTGTCATAGCGCAGGGACATACTAATCAGATTTAGAAGTCTACGAACATTGTTGTTGGAATGTCGGCCTTTAATGAATCTGGTCTGGTCATTATGAATGATGGATGTAATTATTGATTCCAGTCTAGAGGCTAGTGCCGTAGAAATTATTTTTTTGTCAGTGTTTATTAGTAATAGTGGGGAGTAGTTGGAGGGCAGTGAAGGATCTTTATCTGGTTTCAGTAAGAGTTTGATTGTGTTCATGTGGGGTCTTATTTGTCCATTGGTTTTAATTTCTGAGACTGTTTTAAAGAAGAGGGGAGCGAGGATTGATCAGAAATGTTGGATATACTCAGCAGGGATGCCATCTGGTCCAGGTGCTTCACCTGCTGGCATCTTGTTTAATGCACGTTGTAGCTCCTCAACAGTCAGTGGGGTCTGTAAAGTGTTTTTATATTCTGTGGTTAATTGAGGTAAGTTGAAGAAAGTCTGAATATCTTCCTATTCTGGGTTTCCTGTTGTTGAGTACAAATGATTGTGAAAGTTATAGAACACCTGGTTTATTTCTTGAAGTGAGTATGTGTATTTCCCTGACTGGTCTTGAACTGCTATTATGAGAGAGTTCTCCTTATTCCGCAGTAGTTGGTTTGCAAAGAATTTACCCAATTTGTTGTCATGCTCGAAATTGTTGTATCTTAGATTTCCTCTTGCAACAACAGTTTTTTTTTTTGATAAGATGGTGTCTAGTTCTAAGATTACCTTTTGCAGCTGACTAAAAAGGTGGTTGTTGGGGTCTTTGGCATATTTTTCTGTTAATTCTTTGATGTTTTTTTCAAAATGTATTGTTGCTTACTGCTCTTGTTTTTTCTTGTAGGAGGAGTATGATATTACTTTGCCTCTCATCACAGCTTTACCAGTTTCCCAGAGTAACGATGGAGACATATTTGGGGAGTCATTTGTTTTTAAGAAATCTGCCCACTCTCTCCTTATTATCTAGTTAAACTTTTTATCTTTAAGTATGCGAATATTAAATCTCCATGTTGTCGGTGGTTTAAAGTTTGAGTCAACGGGGAGGCTCATCGACACTGGAGCTTGGTCACTGATAATGATCGTGTGTATTCTGGGACTAATCTTATTGATATTTGAGTTGTTTGTGATAAAGAAGTCTATTCTCGAAAATGAATGATGCACTGAGGGAAACAAAGTGTATTCTTTTTTTGTGGATTTTTGAGTCTCCAACCATCACTAAGGTCAAAGTCCTCCATGTAATCTTCTTAACTTTGGCTGATTTTGACTGATTCATGTTTTTTATTCCCAGAACGATCTATAGAAGAATTCAAGACTGTTTTAATTAAAGTCACCTCCAATTATTGTAGTTGAATTAACTAGTAAGTTAGATATTTGGGAGAAGACCATGTGGATGAGGAAGATAGCGGGTTCGTCAGTGTTGGGGGCATAAAGGTTCACTATATTGTAATATTTATTAAATATTATTGCCTGAATAATGAGGCATCTACCTTTGTGATCTTTTCTCATATTTTCCAGAGGGAAAATAATTCATAAGGCCCATTTTATTGAAACCTTCTGCTGCAAAATACAGTGAAATGTCCAATAAACTCCTCCTGTTGACCTTTTTTTTTTTTTTTTTTTCTCTCTTGTCCTGTTCAGCAGTTAGTGGGAACGCTCAAAGAGAGAGAGAAGAGAGAAGATTGGTTGTTAGATTAAACGAACCTGAACAGCTGTCTAGATATTAACATGACTTTCGAGCAGGAACATAAATTTAACAAAGGAGCAACAATTAATACAGAAGTACATGATATTGACAGTTGAACAAATGATGGCAGAAAACAAGCAACATCAGCAGCATATCACATTGATGAGGAGTGGAAATGTCTGTGTGTGTGTGTGCGTGCGTGCGTGCGTGCGTGCGTGCGCGCGCGTGCATGCGTACCTGAGTACGACACCCCAGGGCCCGAGGCCATCGGACCCGGACACCACCACCACGGCGCCCAGTGGCCCCCCAGATCCAGGAAGGCTTGAGCAAAACGCCCCAGAGAGCAGGAGCACCGATCCACACGAGCGATGTTTAAAAATCTTAATTCAGAGATAGATTGTCAATCCCATTCAACGTCCAGAGTGAGCTGCTACTAAGCAAGCGACGACACAACACTACAGTAGTCCCACCCACCAGAAGTTATGATGTAAAATGGCGGCGCCCTAGTTTTGGCGTGGAATAAGGTCAATAGCTGTTGACTTATGCACGTTTTTACAAACTCACCCTGACAGCATGACTTTAAGTAACGAGGTAGCTAGCTTTCATGGCAGCGTCATCGATATATCAGCTCGGGTGTCAGGGTTGTGTTGTCTCTGCTACTCTCAGGAAACTTGTGAAAATATCAATGTGTCTCTTAAATGTCTACAATTTGCTTGGTGGGTTGGCCGGTCGAATTGGACCCTCTTGCAGGTCGACTTTGACCCCCAGATCTTACGTTTGACACCCCTGATCTCGAGTATGTCTGACATCAAACACTTCCAAGAACGTTCAGGGTGGAAGAACTACTTAGTAATTAGCAATGAGCCTTTGTGGACAGCTGGCTAAGAAATTATTCAATTGCTTTGCATTTATTGACTATTGACGGAATAAAACTGTTATTAAAAGTATATAAAAGTTGTTTTTAATCTAGAGACCTTGCAACTGAGATTAAAGGAGGGTCCAGAGTGTTCTCTTCTCTGAAGATGTAAAAATCGATTTTGCAAATGTAAAGTACTACATATTAATTGATAAAATCTGGAACAGACCTTTTTTATTCTGAAGACTCCTTCTACTTTGTGGTGATAAATAATAAAAAAAATGCTATTTAAGTTTTTATTATACAATATCAGAATTCTTTCATATATAAAGAATATGCTTCTTGTTTTCTAAACACTTCCATATTTTCCTACTTCTAATTTGATATTGTGATATATTTTCTCATTTCTGAGCTGCAGAGACGTTCCAAAACATCATTCAGTGTCACCCGTCAGAAGCTAATGAGGATCTACTGTAACAAATATATCCTAACACATGATAATGATGAAAATCTTTCACGTATTTAACATTTCCCAATTACTGCAAACCATATCCAGAACCAACATCTTTTACAGTCACACAATCACACTTGACTAATATCCTCCTCTCAGCCAAATGTCACTGCTCCAATCAACAAAAACAAACCAGCATCAACTGCTATTGCATTTGTTATAACCAAACACATTGTCAATCCAACCACATGACCACTTTGCCACAGGCTGGTAAATATGGCACATGACTAAAGCTTCTCCATTTTGCTCACATGTCATCATGTGACACATGATCACCACGCGCAAACACCCATCTGACGCTTCATCTGTTTCTGGCACCGTGCCCTGATGAAAATATGAAACCAGAAGATGTGGCGTGAGCAGAGGTTTTTGAGAAATAGGTAACATTAGTAAAGGCTACAACACAAACAAACAAACCTATTTTTAAATAAACCAAAAGAAACATTCACATATTGGCCCAAACAGATTTTGACTTAATGGCAAAATTTGTTTAAAGTTGATTAAACAAGTTCACACAAATGCCATAAATATTGGTGAAACTATACAATACACGTTGCATTCTAAATCTTGAACTGAGGAGTCCTGAACGTCTCTATTTCACACTCGTTATGGTTCCCTGGAGTAATCTCCAGAGGCCACAACTGCATGAATTGACACGTCACCAAAATTTCATGCCAAGCCATCCAAAGATCTAAAGGTTGTTCAGATATTTCACCAAATGGCAAATATGTCAACCCTCAAGCTTCTGCTAAAAATCAAGCCATGTCTTTACCATAGTTAAAAAGGATACATTTACCATGGACCATGATTGCAGATTAAGAAGAATTGGCAGTCCATTGAATATTCATGAATATATTTAAACCAGGACAAACTGTCAGTTCAACACAAACATTTTAATATAAACTCAGGGCCATTTACATTGACCCACATTGATATTCTGCAGACTTCTACTGTAACATTGCAAATAAGCACAGCAGAGATGTTGCTGTTATTGTGGTGAGAAGCATTTTCTCTGCTGGCCCCTGATTACTTTTATCTGCAGCCTTAGAATGTGAGATGATTTTAAACTGTCATTAAACTTGCTAGTTTGACTCTATCGATGATGCATTGTTCCGATAGTAATCCTGCTCAATATTAGTGGAACTGCAGAATTAGAGATTTAGAGGTTTGGTGTATCACGATTCAAGGACTAACTCCTTGGTGTATGTACCCAACAGACTTGATTTAAGCATATTATTAGCCATAGGTGCAATAGTACAGACATGTTGTGGGGCCCGGTACGAGCACAGTAGTATGCTGCACAGAAAAGACATGACGGTGGACTCACAAGACATTTCATACATTACCAAAAAAACAAACAGAAAGCCAAATGGGAGGGGGGATCGAAGTCCCAGGAACAAGAAGAGCGTATTAAACAGTGTGCGGTCTTGAGTTTGATCTCGACTGTGGTCGACCGATAGATAATAGTCTTGAGTAATGTAATGTAGACTCATACTGGGGGGAAAGCCAGGGGCAAGGTGCATTGCATGCAAGAGGCAAGTCCACCTGGTCCAACTCGGACCCCGGAAGATAATATGACGGTATGACGGAGGTGGAGCCTCCAGGAACAGAAAGAGGCAAATCCTCCAGGACCCCTTCAATGACTAGCAGATTGGCAGCGGGGCTGACTGGCTCACGAAACTGCCTGAAGATGAGACGTGGAATGGGGAGGACGATCTGCCTGGGCGCTCGTGCGGCACATACCACAGACTGAATTTTAAGCTGAATAAGAAATTTCAAAGTGTATTTTTGAAAAACCATACATCATTTATTTGTTAGAGCAAGTTAGAGCAGCATGAGAAATGTGCATAAAAATGTGAAGAAATTGGAAAATTAATAGTTTCAGTTTGGGGAGTATTTGGAATTCGGGTAATAACCAGAGTTTGATAATGATGCAGCCTCATCACTGCAATCACAAGTAAAAGGCCTCTTGCAATTCAATTCAATTTCTGTGAAATGGTTTGCATAAACATGCCATTTCAATGCATTTCAGTTTCCTGCGTATGAAAGTATGTTTCAGTCCAGCTGACTGAAAGCAGGCAGCTCCAGACATTTAATTAGGTCATTCAGCTTTCCATCTGTCCATGTTGGACCTCTGTCACCCTCTATATGGTCGGTCCTCTTGGATCTTCAGCAAGTAAACAGCAGGAGGCCACTGCTGCAGTTTACCAATGAGAGGAAAAGGAAAACATTATTGGGAGACTGGCACGAAAGATACTGTGAATTATGGTGAATTATGACGAATGACTTACATTTAATTATACTCTTTTTGAATCCAATCCATTTTCATGATTGCAATCTATACAGTCTATTAAGCCTATTATTACAATTATTTGTCCAACTCATAAACAACATTTTTAATCCAGTGTAATTGAGCCATCAAAATTATAATAACACTGGTGAGTCTGCTACTTTTTTCATGAATTACTAACACGTACTGAGATCATTGTCTGAAGCTTCATACATTCAATACACAATTAAAAACACTCTAGAAGTAGAGCATTATTTTCCCTTGACTCATTTGACCATTCTGGAATGACTGGCCGCGACCCTTTCACTCACAACTGCATTGGATTGACACCAGAGACACTTCTAAGAGTTGAAGAAGTAATGAATTCATAACTCAACTTGTGATGTAAAATGGGCTCTTGCACTGCCCAAGGAAAAATGATCGGTCAAACTCAGGTTGCTTGAGTCAAGCAAGGTTTTGTGAATATCCACCGTTCACATCTTATTTTACTATTGAGCAAAGGACTAAAATCATTGAAATATGTTCCGAGCTACCAATGAAATATTTTAGTGATTCGGATGCTTTTCTCTTCCATATGAAGTTGAATGTTTGTGGTTAAAGTTTATATGATTAAGTGAAAGGAGTATTGATAACACACATTCTGCTAAAACAGCGCTTTGTGTCGATGGTTTTCACTATCGTCATAGTTTGATTTCAGATAACATAAGCCTGAAAAACTGTACAGAAAGACACAAGGACAGCAGGATTTCCTTTGAACCTTGTCATATTCAAATATTTTTCATTGAAAACAGCTCAGAGATATTTGTATACAATATTTTCTCCTGAAGGTTGTTTAATCTGTTTCCATGGAAGCCAGCGGCAGAGTGTGCTGCTTAAAGGGCACTTGAAAACATTGCTCATGTGACAACATAGTGACAAATACAAAAATGCTGCTGAGAGGAGTGTGTCACCATTCAATGTTATGCAAATACAACACGGGCACTTCCACATCATTTATATGGTTTGACGCACATGAGATGAAGTGGAAGTAGAGTCCTGTTCACATCAGTCGAAGGACGACATCATGCACAAAGACCTTCCTTTGACCTCCGCTGTCTCATCTTGAGAATAAATCAAGGAGCTCGAGATCTAAGAATATGGAACAAAAGGGAGAAAAAAGTCACGTGTTGCTTCCCTGTCTAATTCATGATTGGTTGCATTTGTGGGATTTTCAAAATGCTCTCATTAAACCATATATTGATGATATAAATTTATATTTTGTATGTAAGATACGACGAAACTAAAAACAACATATTTAATAAGAAGCTAAATCAAATCTTCCATATTGAGTTTTTAGATTGGAACTAATAAGATGAATTTATCCCAAAAAGTGTGCAAATTTTCAACTATGTAGATTGTAGGAGCTATTTATATTAATGTTGGCAGGTTATTTTGTTTATTTAGATCTTTTTTCTTGTTGCATACTTCGGACACTTGGTAGCAGTAACGAGACACGTTGTATATTTAGATGGCATAGGTGACAGGAATGGGGGAGCACAAATCTTCACTACATTGTAACGATTGTTATTGCTACAAGAAAAGCTCTGGTATGCTCATCTTTTACCTTCATCAAATAAACCATCAACTAAAATGCAAGTAGACTGAACTGAAAATTCTCTTTTTGGGCCTGTGTCAATAACTGGACGATGGGACATCTTCTTTTCTGAAAAAAGAATTAAATGTTTAATCTTGAGCCTGCTAATGTTTCCTTTAACTTCTGTGTGCTGATAAAAAGAAATTAAAAATACTAAAACAAATCTTCAATTCCAATGCTTTTCTGCTATTCCTGTCAATCCTTAGCACTTCCGGAACAACCAGGTGAGTCATGATCACCAGAAAAAAAATAATAAAATCAAAGCAATCTCACTGCAGAGAATTACAAATATAAGCAGTGTTGGGGAAGCTCAGTTTCTACATGAACTAGTTCAAAGTTCAGTTCACAAATTTTAAAATGAACTAGTTCAGTTCGTAATTCACAGTTCCAAAAATGAGCTAGTTCATAGTTCTTTTTTTTTTTCAATATATTGTTTCGAGTTAATACCCTCAGAATACTGGCATTTCTCCATTGTTGCCATCCATTCAGTCCACACTAGTAGCCAGCTGCAGCTCCCGACCCCGACAGTTTATTCTCAAAAACATGAGGGAAAACTTGCTGCTTGAATTGTCTTTTTGAATGAAGAATTATTAAAACACAAAAAAACCAAAAAAAAAACGGACAGTAGTCCTTAAGGTGCAAAGGAAAATATACCAGGCAGGTTCTACAAACAAATTACAACCCTTAAGGAATTTTTTAGTTACTCACACATACCTTGAAAGGCGAGCCGGGTTCAATGTGCTGTCTCAGGTTTGTTTTACGGAGATGCTTCTTGAAACCCAGCGGGCAAAGTTTACACAAAAACGTAAGATTTTTTCCATCTGGATCGTCACTGACTTTTTCATAAAATTCCATACCAAGATTTCCGGACTATTGAGCGCACCGGAATATAAGCCGGAGCCACCAAATTTAAAAAGGAAAAAAAGAAAAACAAATATGGAATTACGTGATGCACCTGAACGCATCATCCACGTATCAGCGGCATGAAGCTCCTTAACCCTTAAAAAGCCGAGTCGTCCGCTGCAGGGTTCAAAGCATGTTAAAAAAAAAAAAAAGAAAAAAAAGCGACTTATCATCCAGAAAGCTCTGTAACCACACGAAGATGAAGTATTAATGGTGGAGGCAGAGTCTGAGGTAGTGTGAGGTAGTCTGAGTAACGTTCATCAGGCAGAAATATGATACGTTTAGTTCACGTTCGCCCAAAATATGAACGAGTTCATGAACGAACGTTCATTGAACTCCTTCAGGCACAACACTGAATATAAGATTCTGCAAAATACCGCTAATTGCTGGTAAGATAGAAACTAGTACAAATTTAATGGGTCCAGCCCAGGTATTTAGCCCGACTGCTCATCCCACATATCCATGTCCCTTGTTCAGAAATGAAATGAATACGATTTCCAATTAAATAATCAATTTGTGTGTGTGTCTGCTTGGAGGAAGGAGCGTCCGGTAATGTTTACTAATAAGGCAGCTTTGCAGACTAAAAACTCGTCCCGCGGGACTCAATAGTAACGCACACTGACTTGGATAACTAACTTTAATATGATTACTGGTTTGGAAATAGTAACGTGTTAGATTACTTGTTACTGAAAAAAGTGGTCATATGAAAGTAACGCGTTACTAATTAACAAGTTACCGGCATCACTGCCCGTCACCTGGGCCTGCTCCGGCAGAAATTCTGGGAAAAAGGCTTCTGAGCTTATTTTTCAGTTTATAACCGCTGAAGTCTGTTGATCGCCTTTTCCTGGGGTCTGTTTGTTCGGTGCTGTTCCCAGTTCACTCTATTGGGTCACGGCACCAGGTTGTTGATGCTTCGGTTCCATCCAGTGAGGCTGGCTCTCGGGATCACCGGGACGTGGTGCCGCCTCCATCGCTCCGCCCAGATCTTTGATGTCGGTCCCGAAAGTTCCGTTTGATGGTAATAATGACACTAGACGGTGCTTCACAATAGAAATTATTCATTAAATTATTGAAAAATAACAAAATTATATAGCTGCCCTTATGTGTGATGCAATTTGATTGTCTTGTTGTTATACATAAAACAGTGGAGAATGGAAAATTATGTTGCTATTTTCAAGATTGATTGATTGATTGATGGATTGAAAAGATTTAACCCACAACTGATGGGGCAGCTGTGTTTTTAAAACATTTTTTGTCACACAATTTGATCCTCCTCTTTGTTCCCTTTGGGTTACGGATGCTCCATACAAGCAACAGGCATAAGTGGATGGAAATTAATGTCCCAGACCAATTCATAAACAACTCCACCCTCTGTGAATAATAGCTTCACCACCAGAAAAGCCCATTGTTCAGGCTAAGCACCAAATGAATTCAATGCAGGATACGCCCCACAGTTTCCTGCAAAAGACAGGGTGCCCTGCAGGCTAACAGGACAGCAGCACAATATTTTGCACTTTAATCATAATTTTATTTTAAATGCCCCCCAAAAACACCACACAATTACCCATTACAGAGTCAGTAGTCTCAACAGGTGACAGTGAACATAACTTATTTAAGGTGAATTTTGATTGTTTTATTCCTTTTTTTTATTTGTCTATTTTACACAACACTGATTAAACCCCCAATACAATTTCTTAGTTAGCAACGAGACAATCTTGAAAATATCTTGTCATACACTTCAGAAATAATTTTATGAAGTCTCTTTAGTCAGAAATCAAACAATGATGGCAGCAGAAACATATTAGAAGTGTCACTGAATTAAATAAATACTTGGGATCCAAGAAGGCAAATCAGGTTTGATGAAAAGTGACTGGGTCCAAAATAATAGTGAAATTACATTTTTCATACACAATCTGAATTCTGCAGAAAGGTCTGACGAGCACGGGCCATGAACTGAAGATTATTAACTCCCCAAACCTCCAAAAAGCCAATAAAACTAACACCGTTTGAGGGCTAACAGAATCAATATTAGCTGATAGCAACTGAACTTTACTTATCATTGACTTGTCTGTACATGGCTACACCTTGAATTTTTCAAATTGTTGGCCTAAAGTAGAGTTGAAAATGGTGTGATTAAATAGAACAGAATATAAAGTCATGACCCAGCCTGCAAGCTCACAATTTATAAACTGAACCAGACTGGTGCTAAATAAGAGACTTTCATCTTCTTCTCATGCTCATTTCTTAATTCAACTCAATTCCATAATCAATTACAGAATAGTCACGTTGTACTTCAAATTGAAGATTAAAGTAATGTAGTATTTATCAGACACACAAGACATCCCGCTGTCTCCAAGATGGTTTAAAAATGTCCTACACATAGAAATAAAATAAGTGGATATCTTGATGAGAATGGTAATAATGTTTACTGCTTTGAGGCACAGGATGCAACATACATAATATACAAAGAGGATAAATGGAGAGAAAAAGATGAAAAGTGCATGAAAGTAGGAATATGAGTTAGAATATTAATGCACTCGTCAGAGAGTGCGGCGCCACAGAAAATACACCATGAAGGAAGCAACACAGTGGTATGCATATAGTGCATCTAGCAGGATGATTGATAACTCAACCCAGGAAATACAGTAGTTTCCTATAAAGCAATTCCAAATTACTTCGCCTCTGGAGGGTTTAGGGAAATAACACTGGATGAGGTTTGCATGCAGAACCAGCATGACCAACATCTACCGCTGGCTGCTACTAATCACTTTCCTCTTCTGGTCCTCAATGATTCACTGTCTAACTGTACTTTATCAAGCTCCGAGGGCGAGGCTGATTTAACAGAATATGAAATATATATTTAGGTATTCTTGGCAGAACTAGTCCCTGCAATCAGAGTTTAACTGATTCTGTGTGTCAATACAGAGAGTATAACATGAGAGAAACTTGGTGACGTCCACAAAATCTATTGTTGGATTGTATTGTTGCGCCTTGTATGCCAGCATGTGAGTAAATGGGAGAAGATTACAGATGCTATTAATACTGCAAGAGCAGTTAATTTCACTATTTATCTATTTATATAAACTCTTTTTGCTTTGGCATAGCTTCACTTACCCCGAGGTAATGAACTGTGTTATCTGATTGGTCCATTTAACTTGAGAATCTGTTGAAGCATGAAACAAATTGATTTGATCACAGTATACATGAAACAACTGGCAAAATACATGTTGGGACATGTTTAGGATCTTAATATTTTAAATGCTGTGGGTCCAGAAACTTTTGAATATAACAGGATCCTTGAAATACCTACTTAAGGAATAAGGTATTCAAGGTATTTACTGCCTTCCAATGAAACAAATTAAACTAAACTGTAGACTTTTTGTTTTCAAGCTCAATGTATAGTAAACAGATAATGAGTCACATTGAATTGACTAGGAAAATTGCTTAATCTCTGGTTTTCCTGGGATTTCTTTTAAGTCCGAGATTCAGTAATTAAGAATTATGAGGGTGTTGTGTTTGATAGAGCAGTTAAGAAAACCAGAAAATTGTAGATTTGTTCTATCAAGATTGGTTTGAAAAGGGTTTTCTTTTGGTTATGGAACACGTTTGAAAAAAAAACTGTCTCCACCTGTAAGTCGCTGTGCTTCGCTCTCTCTCCTACACCCTTATTTGTTAAAGCTAATAGTCCCAGAAAGGTTTTATAAAAGTTTAGGCTACTAATTTAACAATGTTCATCTGAGCTACAAATGAAGTTAATTAAACTAGAATGCTTGAATTTGATGTATTTTAAGATGAAAATGAAATTCATTCATTCATTCATTCATCTCCTCCCGCTTATCTGTTTCCGGGTCGCGGGGGTGGCAGTCTGAGCACCGTCACCCAGATCACATTGCACCAATTAAGAACCTTTCCTACGGGTGGTGAGCCCACGGGAAGAAAATAAATTTAATTATGCATATTTAAGAAAAGAAAAGGAAAAGAATAAACAGTAAAGAAAAAGGATCGTACAGGATAGATCGGACTTTATTAATCCCACATGAGGAAATAATTACAATTTCTGTTTCGAATGGGATTAAAGTGACTTTTACCCTGACAGATGAACTACAGCAACCTTGGCACCTCATAGTGACTTTACATACAATGATATCATTAGGCACAATGTCTACACTGCTCTGCACTCAAAAAAATTAACTAAGGAAGTTGTTCAGTTTACATATCAGAAATATGTTTCATTGACATGAGTATGTTGAGTTTATCTTTGTTAAATGGTTCATTCTAATGCATGTTGTTCAGTTAATATAATTAAAATGGACTCAATCTACTTGTGCGGCATGATTACATTACATGAACGCAACAATTTTCTGGAGTGTGTCTATGTTTAATTCCATAAATATTATGTGATAAAGATCAGCTATGTGTCACTGCCAATTGTGGCATGGCTTCCACCAGACTAACACCTCATCAAACCTCATCCAACATTTTTTAGCACTGTATTAATCCCCAGAGGGGGAAATTCCATCCCAGATTGACCCATCGTAGCAGCCACAGCCGAAGGTCTTGCTCAGGGAATGTGGGAGGAAACCCATGCACACACAGGGAGAACATGCAAACTCCACACAGAAAGGCCCAGGGCCATATTTGAACCCATGACCTTCTTTCTGTAAGGCGAGAGTGCTAACCACTGCACCACCGTGCGGCCATAACTACAGCCATGATTTCAGATCTCAACTTGTCGGTGCCATCTGACCACCGAAGAAGGTGCTTCGGCAAAGTCAAGAGAAAATCCTTGCAGGGAGACAAACCTAATGAGACATCTTGATAAGAGCCGGGTGGAAACAGATGAAGGCACACAGTGATGCCCTCAGCAGCGGCAGCTTAAACCTCCTAAAACATTTTTAATGAGTACCCACATACATAAACCCCTCGGGGGACATGTTCCTCCTGTGACCCCATTGAGCAAAAGAAGCTGTCAGTCTTTCACAAGGTAGCTGTCAACGCCATGAATATCTTGTGTGCCACGACAGGGTAGAGTATTTCTCTTTTGGATGTTTTTTTTTTTTAAATCTTGTTTTTTTCCAACACACTTTTGTCATGCAGGAGTTGGATTGTTTACTATATTTTTCTCCCCAGGAGATAAATCCCATTTTAATCTAATCCAAAACTACCCTTCTAAATATCCCACTTTGGTGAACAGATGAGTAGGAGTGGTTGCCATCATTTTGTGGGGACCACAACCAGCCTGCTCTCTGGAAATGCACACACACACACACACACACACACACACACACACACACACACACACACACACACACACACACACACACACACACACACACACACACACACACACACACACACACAATCAGATATAATGAACTGTATATTAGACTATGAAGGATGTGACTCAAATGTTTTACTGGTTGGCAGAGAAAGAGCAGGATGTTTTCTCACAGCTTTGGTTGTTTGACCTTGGGTTGCGGTAGGGATTGCAAGAATATCCCCGTTTTAACTCTCGTAGGGGCCTTTCTGTGTGAAGTTTGTATGTTTCCTCGATGGGTTTTTCTCCAGGTTCCTGTTTCCTAAATCTATAGAAACATATTTGAGGCTAATTGGTCCACTGTGATCGACTTCAGACTCTTCTACCCTCAATTGGATAAAGGGGTGTATACGATGAATTTTTGACCTTTTGAGAACTGAAATTTACTTCCTTTATCTTCAGTTATGTAGTTGAAAATAGGCTTGTTTCAGCCTGATACAAAAGAAAGACAGTAATTTTCTTTGTGTTGTTACCAGTTCACCAGTTACCAGTGTTGTAACTGGGTGCTTTATTTGTGATGAAATGGCAGTATTGAAAAAATGTTGTAGTGTGGAGCATTAAGTGCTTGTCAAATGGGAAAACCTAAACAACTAGAAGATCCTTTTAAAAAGCCAGAATCACATTTTTATTTCCGAAAAAAGATACTGCAACAATGCTGCAGCATGGCAAAAGGTCCAGTGCCCCACTCCAAATCATTTCTGTTATTGACATGTTTGAGTATACCGAGAGCAAGGCAGTCCAGGTTTACTTTTGTTCCCACGTCAGCAGAACTTTCTATTTGTACAGTGTTTGTATGTGTAGGTCAAGGAACTGCAGGCAGCCACCCTCTGCAGGGTTGTGTCAAATTCAACAGATTAAGTTCGATGCTGAGGACTATTTTAGGATCTTCAGACAGAGTTACAGTGAACTCCGCCTCGGCTTCTCTGGTGTGGAGAAAACAGCAGGCTGTGGGTTTTCACTCAGAAAGGAAGAGGGCAGCTCTGGGACAGGAAACACAAGCAGATTTCCCTGGTGGGAAGCCCTATTAGTCTGTCATAGATTTACAGAGGAAAAACACAATGGAGGCTGAAAACACAGCTGAGCTCCCTGTTGGAGACCTGCAAAAGCCCACAGTAATTATGTCATTATTCTTACCTTAAGTCCCTGAACTTTCACTCAAACTTAACTAATTGTTAAAGTGAATTTTGGCATAAATTTATTCATATCTATTTTTCAAAAAGATTTAAAAAAATTTGTTTGTTTTGACACAATCGCATATTCCCATATTGCCATGTGCAAGTTTACAACCTATATTTGAATATCAGTCCAAAATGAATGAATCTGTCAATTTTATTCAATCCAGTCTTTATCTATGGGGACAATGTTGGACATCTGGATGTAAAGAGAAGATAAATTCTAAGTGTCACTGTAACTTTGGGGGTCAAACATAAGTCCTGTGGGCCAAAACCGGTCCAAAAGAAGCTCCAATCCGTCCTGCCAAGGCACCAACCAAATGGTAAAACTTTCAAAGAAATTTTTTTTTTGTTTTTAACAAACTACTTAAGAGCAGGGGACACAACACTGAGAACTGAGCTGAAATGTCAGGGATGCTGCCACGAAAGAGCGCTACCTCATTGTGAGGAAACTAGCATTAGCCTCAAAGCCGTGATTTTGTAAAAACATGCATAATCAACAGCTAAAGGAACATTTTTTAGGACATTTCCCTGTATTTTGCACCAGATTGTATCATTAAAATTGCCTTTTTGTTGAGATTGTAGTATTTTTTGGGTGTTTTAATTGTTAGGTTTTTGCTCAAATGTAGACATTTTGATCATGTATACTCTGCGCCACAACAAAGAAAAACTTGAAAGGTCAAACTTAAAGGTTATTATGGTGCTATCTTTCCAATTCGGCACATTCAAGATGAAATTGGACTGCATGTAGCCCCTGAACTATAATGTGTTTTACACCCATGAAGTATTTGTCTACATCAAGAATGTACCCAGCTCGCTAGTAATTGTAGTAAATGTTTAATTGTAACTCTGCTAAAAGGTTGATGATGTGCCAAATAAAAAAGTACTGTGAAGCCAGCCCTTCCTATGAAGATTAAATCATGTCACCATTTTTCCCATGATTTATTGTGTCATCATTATAGTCCCACTCTGCCTCCGCCAGATTTCCTGGGTCCTTGCAGTACAATTATGAGCACGCCTATGTGCTCCAGACGGGGAAAATGCATGCATGTCGTGCAACAGTTGGCTCTCAGTAGAGACTACTGGCTTGGCCATCTAATCTTACAGTGGAAATGGATCTCAGCTCCTATCTGCCATCATTTAGTGCTGCTCCTTTTCAATTATACAGTGCTGATTGGCTTTGCTCGCATGCCGGGGTCCCAGAGGGCCCTTCTGGGCAAACAAAGCACTGTCAGAAAGAACTCTGTTACTTTCTGATTAGGCTAAATCCGACAAGGGAAAATTGTGACTCAGTCATATACAATTATATGCATCATGGTTTATTAGTGATTCAGTGAGGGAGCTTCCTCAACTTGTTCTGAATGAGATACTGTAAGTTAGTGATGAGTGACCGAGGTATACCTCGTACACCTTTATGTTTGCTTGATACGAGTTTGGAGCAGGGTAAGACTGGATGCCACACAAGGAGTAGTGGTTAGCACAAAGCTGGAAGGTCGGAGTCCAGGTTTGGGTGCTTACTCTTTCTGTCAGTGCATGGGTTTTGTCCAGGTACTCCAGTTTCCTCCCACAGTCCAAAAACAATTCATTTGAGCCTAATTAGTTATTTCAAATGGCTGGGAGGTGTGAATGGGAGTGTATATGTGACTGTCTGTCCTGCTGAGTTTGCCCTGTGATGGACTGCGACATGCACGCTGCCTTTGGCCAGGGTCACCTGGGATTGCTGCCAGCCCCCCATGACCCAGAGCGGGATAAAGCAGTATCAGAGATGGATGGAAGAAATAGGTCTTAGAAAAAGATGGACTAAGGCGGAATATTTTATACCTACTGTGACCACATACAGAAGAGGGCTGTGATTCAGATGTACCGCCATCAATGATAAGTGTCTCTTTCCTTCAGTCAGATGGGGGAAATCAAAAGTGGGATGTAGGATAACATAAAATGGCACATTCTATTAAATGCTTTTTTCTTTACAAGTTTTTCTGAGGAAAAAAACACAAAATTGTCTTGCTGCATGAAGAGGCATTTGCAGAGCTACAAGTGAGAAACATGGACTCTTCCTTTAGTTTGTGGCATATTGTCTACCTCAAGGACAAGACATTCAGCCCACACATATATAATGTTTGCACTTAAAATGCAGGTTCACACAACTCAGCCAAGGACTTGAATCTCTATTTTTATTAATTTCAAATAATTGCAGTGAGCCAACATGTATTGTCTGCTATAATGTGTATTTATCTTGAGGGTGGTGTTTTACAAGGAGTGAGAAATATAAATTAATTAATTAAAAAATATGATGTGATGGTGCTGTGATGATCAGCACCATCTGCTGTTATGCATTCTGTGTGATCCTTACAAACGCCCCACCAGTTGACAACAAGGTAGTGTTTAGCCAACAGTGACATCTAGAGGTTCAAAATAACTCCTGAAATCAGAACAATCCTTGAGTCATTTACGCATAATTATTTGCTAATTGTACTATATGCTATCTCTTCACTTCTTTTTTCTTCTTTTTCTTTTTTTTGATGCTATATCTTCACTATATCACTGTAAGTGGGATGTAAACTATGCCGAAAGCTACAACTCTGCAACATGGGTAATTCAGCTGAGTTTTTTTTTCTTCTTGCTTCTGGCTGTGTCCATCCAATTAGTCATGCACCACTGTAATTTGGTGATCAGTGGGAGCTTGAAGGCAAGAAATAACAACATAGATGGCTTCATGAGGCATGGCAGACCAAATGACAACCATTTACCATCAAATTACATTGCTCTGCAAGGTCACCAGCTCAGTGTGAGGAGCTTTGGAAAGCAAAAAATTCTCGAACCACTGTGCAATTGCGTGAAAACGGTGCAGCAAAGAACACAAATATAAATGTAATTTATTGCAACCTATATGGTGTAATAGTCTTGTGAGTCATGAATGCAGGAGAAATATTCCCTTCGAATGAATGGGGTTGATATGAAGAAATTGGATCTAAACTCCAATTATGCCACTGACGCACATGATGGGCAGGGTTACCAAGGAAGAGCCTATTTTTCCACAGGAAAGGGAGGAATACTGATTTAAATTTAAAATATATGTTGTGGAATATGCCACATGCAAATATGCCAAATGTCCTAACGGATCAAATTTGATAACAATGACCTATGCCTTATTTGAACTATTATCTACCATTTTAAGAAGGTCCAAGCAAGGGGAATAAAATTGTTAAATTGTGTCTCCGGTCAGCGGTCTCAGCAGGCAGAGTGGTACTGTTTAAGAGGCACACAGTGCCCCCCAGCTACCCATTAGGATTAGACTGTAGACTAAAGCATATTTCTTCGAAAGCGGAATAGGGCCAACAGTGAAAAACCTTGTTTTTAAGACAGACACCGGCTCCAGAAGCCCCCATGCAGGCCTCCCCGACTCACAAGCTCCTCTTTTATCTCCCACAACTAACAAAACACTGTGTCCACCTCACTGCCATCCTCACTCCTCATTCTATACGGCATTTTACAGCTTTGGGGAAGCAAGGGAGAGGTCCTCAGTGTGAAATGGATGTGCAATCACAGCCCTTTCCTCTGAGGTTATTACCCACACTTCTTGGCTTTTCTTCATGGCCACCATGAAGCCGATGGAGGAAAATGACAATGGTCAGGTTTGTTGAGTCAGAGCATTAAGCCACAAGCAGGAGAAATAGCTTTGACACTACAGGCTCTTCAAATCACCACACTGAGCCACCTAAATGCCACGGCAATAAGCAAGGAGACAGGCTGCATTTTTCATCACAGAAGGGGAGCTCGTTTCTGAGCGAAGGAGACTGGCGCATCTTGTTTGGTACTTTTCTCGGAACGGCGGATGTGAAGTGTTGTCAAGGAACAGCTTCACAGCGGTGGGACAAAGCTTTCATTAAGGCTTAAATTGAAGGACATCACTACAACCCTGCACATCTGGGGAGCTTTTTAGTTCAGGTACAGCACTGGTGAAAATAAATGGGCCAATTCAAAGCTCATTACACTGCCAAAACACACAGTAGCCTGTGGCAGCAGACAGAGAGAGAAAAAAAAACAACTTTAAAAAATAGTATATTAACAGCAAGGTGTGACACACACATCTGTTTGAGCTGCATGATTAAATTCAACTTGTAAAGTTTTAGCATTTTATGGCCAGGAGACTTCAGTGAACATTTACTGTGCCTTATTATCTCTTAGAATATGAACCACCTTAAATCTAAGCTCCAACCAGTACAGGTCGTCAAATCATTCACCCGAAGGTGTTTTGTAGAATTAGTTAAGCCCAATCTCACGTATACACCAGAGTCATTGCATATTGCTTTGTAACTGAAACGCTACTGTGTTGTTATTCACCATCAAGGCTGCGGAAACAGCACACCTCTGACTTCCCAAAACACAGACTCCGTTTTTTTCCCTCCCAGGTTTGTCTTCTCATCTCATGAATCATTAAATTTCAGTATCAAAGTGATGGCAGTGTCGTCCTGAAATGATAAATGTCATCTTGCATCAAATGAAACAGATAGCATAAATTGCAGGGTGGAAAACCGTAACTCAGCAGTGATGTTACCGAGCAGGCACACCGTCATTCCTACACCGAGACACCTTATAAATACCAGAGAGCGTTTGAAATCTGCACACTGCTTTTTTTCTTGAATTATTGATGGGGGGGGGGGGGTATCTGTAAACACCGATCTCCAGAAGTTACAGCATATTGTAAAAACTTTCCTCAATTGTCAAAAAACAGGGCCTCAAATTATTCACATTGCAAAGCGTTAAGATGTTAATTTCCCTGACTGATGTTCTCCTGTCCTGTTGTCATGGCATTGCTTCAAATATGCATTAGTGCTAATTGTAGATACGAGACTATAGAAAACTGGTTGCCTTTTTATGAGCTTTAACAATTTTACATTGCAAGCAAAATAAAACTGCACTAGTTCTGATGTTGAATGCTAATGTGCCTCAAAAGAAATCCTTAAGAATGGAGAAACAGGGACATAACAAGAACATCTAAATTTCTCACGTAATAAAAAACAAAACAAAAAACTGTATTACAATGAATACATAGATAAATTATTCAGAACTATATGTCTCAATAAAGAAAGGAAAGACAAAACATAACTCCAAAAAAGGCTGAGAATCAAAATACAATCTTAAGTTCAACACTAACCTGAATGTGTTGCACACAATCAATAAGGAACATTCTGCAATACGGACCTCAAGGTTTCTGACCAGAAACTTCACAAACATAGAACAGATACTCATTCCCGCAATTGTCTGCTAAATCCTCCTCTGCATCCCACACTTTTTGACCACTTGGCATTGAGTTATGAAGCTCGAATGGCTTCCTTTGATCTGGCAACTTATTATGAGACATCATGTTTTCATTATCATGAAGATGACATCTTGATCACACTGTGATTTATTCTGCCTCGTTCAATTCAGTTAAGAACTATGGAGGGAGGAATGGTTGAAAACACACACAGGCACACACAAACACAGTACAGAGGCGGGAACGAATGAGGATGTTGTAGGAGGGAGATACATTCGTTTTAGGGACAGAATCCATTATAAAGCTCCTGTCAGCTTTTCAGTTCACTCTTGATTATTTCACCCAGCAGTCCATTTACTGAAACAGATTAAAGGTACTGTGAAACAATATCTATGGCAATTATATTATTATACTTCAACAGCATGCTGTACATATTTTACTTGTGTCTCCACGAGTCTGTTTTGAGACATACAAACGATAGTATTCAAATTCCTGGCAATACAGAATATTTTCAAAATCTGGCATATTCATTATGGCTTAAATCAAAATGGAAAATCTACACGGGGCATTTATGCAGAATGCACATAGACGCAAAACTGTGCAAAGCTTATTGTTTGCTATATGAGAGTTGATTAAAAGTCAACAGGCCTCACAGTGCTTCAGTGAACAGCAGAATACTGGTGATGGCGGGTAGCCCGCATGTAAGAATGTACGAAATGGGACAATGATGAGAAATTACAGTGGATGTAAATTAAAAACGATGGTGCCAGTGTGCTTTTTAATTTCCTACTCCTCAAGGATAATCAATCAGGCCTCACCACCAACAGTCCAAAAGCTAGCGCTCGTAAAGGAGAAAATACAGACCTAATGATCACTCGCTGTAATTCTCAACTCCCCCTTTTGACCTGTTTGCCATAAAATATGATAAATTCAGACGGAAAGACAATTGGAGGCTCACAATACAGAATAACCTAAAGACATTGGCTTTCTTCACTGGGCTATTTATGGATGAACAAGCATGGAAACACACGTTTAAGCACAGGGACTCACATGAGCAGATTTGTTGCCAGAATTAAAGAAAACTTTTTTCCCCTTTCTCTTGTGACGTATTTAATACTACCCTTGAAAACTTTTGAGCTATGTGTAGAGCTGTTAACTTTTGATCCTTTTAAAGGGATACCACATAAAGACATATTTGTTTTGAGCTGCTCACGGTTGCTCGGAGGGAAGTTTGTCAAAATTACTCTCACGCTTTAAAAAGAAGGACACCTAATGTTTGGCATTCACTTGTTCTTGCTAGATGGTTTTCTTTCAGACTAACAGCGAGGCACAAATGGACTCTTAAAAACAGCATTCTTTAGGTGAGTGAGTCACTGTATGTCAGGAGGGACGAGAAGCAGCCAGCACTCTAGTATTTCTTGAATCACAATGCCATCCAGTGGCAGCTGTGAGCTCCGTCTCCCCTCTTGATCAAGACTCCCAAACACCCGGCTTGTACAGTACGAATACCTCCAAATAGCAGAAATAGTGTTTCCAAAACAAATTGCCCTGGAAAGCTCTGGTGGGCATGAAGGTGGATCCACTTAACAGGAGGAGAGCTTTTTCAACTTGTGAAAAAAAAGTGATATAATGTCTTCTTTTCACAGCAGAGGGGCATTTTAAGGAACCCATGCTTTAAAAAGGAAACAACCTTGATGATATTATGATGGTGGGCTGCACAGTGAGCCTAAGGTCAGCTCTCCCACCTCAGTTTGAGATGTGCTTGGGGACATTTCTGTGTTTGTATATTCTGTGTGTGTGTGTGTGTGTGTGTGTGTGTGTGTGTGTGTGTGTGTGTGTGTGCGTGTGCGTGTGCGTGTGCGTGTGCGTGTGCGTGTGCGTGTGCGTGTGCGTGTGCGTGTGCGTGTGTGTGGTTATGCTCTAGACGTACACACACATAAAAGGATGACAGCAACTGGATGGACCTTGAAAGCAAATGATTAACTTCAATATTCACAGAAAGTAATGAAGGACCTGTGGAGCTTCAAATTCTGATCAAGACCAAACACATCTGGATGTACGATGATGTTTCATAGTTCATTTTATATATATATATGAATACATCATAGTTCATTTTCTCCAAGAGCAAATCTTTGAACCTTTCAGGGCTTGTATTTTCTTTGCCCTTGTCATTATGACTATAATGCATTTACCAAACTGCAAACACAAAGAACACAAGGAGAATGTTAATGGGCTATTTAACCAGGCCTCTTCTCCCAAAAGTTTGAGCCTTGTGATTAATGGGTTGGAAAATCATGAGAATGTAAACAGTGGCAGTTGGTACACAGTCCTCAGGGGTTCGACAGTGTGACAAATACGAGTAATTAACCCACTGAACTGACCCCACCGCTCGCACAACTCCACCACAACACAAAGGGGAGGACACCAATCAAAACACAACTAGCCCCTCCACTGCCTGCGCGGTCATTATAAAGTCACACAATACATTAGAAAATGAAGCAAACACAGAGAAACTAGCACAGCTTATTATTATTATCATTATTCATTTTCTGTACCTGGGCTATACGGTGCGGTAGTGGTATGCTTCTGCACTGCAGCGAGAAAATCCCCGGTTTGAGGATTTGTGGCCTCCACTTCCTGGAGTTTGCATGTTTTCCCATGTCAGAGTGTGCTGTGTTGGACTGGCGACCTGTCCAAGGGGTATCATGCTTTTACCAACCATCATCTGATTGGTTGATTTATCCATCATGCATGTCGCTGGATAGTGGAAAAAAGCCAGTGTACCCAGAAAAATACCATGTAGAATATGCAAACTCCAAAGACAAAGGCTGAAACATAATTCAGACGTACACAATACCATAAATTACCTTTTTTTTTTTTTTAACCTTCATTAAATAAAGAAAATATTTAAAACCTAGTGCATTGAAAGCAAATTCACTGCCATTTCCCTGTAGATTAAACACAAACGTTTCATTCTATTACAAATAAACAACCAGGAAATTTTCAGAAGATCATCTAGAGACAGCTATACTATCATAAATTCATCTCCTGCAAAAAACACCTAACCATCCATGTCACACAGATTCCCCACTCTGCAGTACACTCTTGCACCACAGAGAACAAAATATCTCAGGGAGGTTTGTTTTGATATAATCAAGCTCCACTTGCCGAAAGCTGCAGTGAATTTGAACACTTGAGGGTGTTTTCTGTCAGTACAATGTATTTAGGCAGATTCTGATTATACATATGACATTCAGTACATAAAAACATGTTGGCGTCCAGATTCAGTTCAGAAAATGAAATAAGAGGAACACAGTGGGCTGCAGAGAAGAGTAAACTGGGACTTAGATCAGCAGTGCATTTGCACTCCAGGTTAGAAATGGAAGGTCATTTCAGCTCTGGGGTAGACGAGGAGAAACTGCGCAGAGCAATGACCATGGTGCTACAGGGTTGGAGGTTGTCAAGGTCTGTGAGACAACCCACAGAAACTAGATTTACCTGACTATGTGTGAAGCTCACACAGTCGCCTGACTCAGCAGTGAAAGCACTAAATCAAATATAATCCGCTACAGGTAACCTGTAAAGGAACTGTAGGAGGAGTGAAAGACGCCTCGCAGCATTCTGAATACGTGACTCATCAATTAAAATGGAAAATCTTTTTTTCAAGACTGAGAGAGAACTTGTATATTCACAAAGTCACAAATTAAATGCAATTTATGGAAATATTGACACAATATTTAAATCAACATTGAATATGTACACTGGCGTGATTATGCATTTTGGTGACAAACTACTGTATGGATTTATGACAGTTTGTAATCCAAGAATACAAAACATTTTAAATTGATGAGCATTTTACAAAATATATACTAATGCTGCATCATTTCATCAAATAATATTAAGTAATTCAACCTTATTTATTTCCATAATTATACTATTCACACCAACAGAAAGCCATTTCTGTTGGCCATTAACCTCCTTTCAGAGTCTAATTAATGTGAATTGATTAGTGTGGTGGTTAGCAGCTAATGGTGTGAATGTCAGGGGGATGCATGTTCTCCCTGTGCACACATGGCTTTTTGTACCCTGCCTTCTCCCATAGTCATCTGTGATCAACCCTGAGTCGGATAAAGCATCACAGAAGACGGATGGCTGGTTGATGAGTGGTTAGTGCGCTTGCCTCACAGTGAGAAGAATGTGGGCTCAAATACAAGCCTGGACCTTTCTGTGTGGGGTTTGCATGTTCTCCCTGTGCGTGTGGATTTCCTCCCACAGTCCATGGCATGAGAGGTTAATTGGTGGTATTAACCTGCTCCTCGGCGTGACTGCGTGTTTGCTCTATGATAGTTTAGAAAGGAATACTTATCTTTGCTCCCCAGCAGAGGGCAGAACAATCCTGCAAAAAGCATGCAGCGCACCTTTAGACCCATGGCAGTGTGTGTGTGTGTGTGTGTGTGTGTGTGTGTGTGTGTGTGTGTGTGTGTGTGTTATATCTAGAAGACAAGGTTGAGGTGATAACTAGGGAGGCTGAGGATTTTCTGGGGAAATTTAATTTGTTTCAGCACACAGTTACTGTGTTTCCTTTTAATGAAGGCACCCACACACACACACACACCCACACACACACCCACACCCACACACACACCCACACCCACACACACACCCACACACACAAAAACACACGCACACATCCACATGAACACCTTAGCTGCCTCGAGCAACACAATTGCTGCAACAGCTAATTAGAGTGTTGTTGTAAGAAAACATATGGAACCTTTCTCAGTGACACCTTTGGGTGTCTGAAAAGATGAGCAGCAAATAAACAAAGTACAGAGCACTCAAAAGTACCTTTAAATATGACTAATTCATGAAGTGGTCCTCTGGATAGAAACTGCACTCGTGAAGTATTTGATGTGTGTGTATCAGTCGCTTTCCGTAAATATCCAGTGAATGAACCTTGACACTGTTTGAATCGGATGCGATGAATGGTTTCAGATGAGTAAAAGCTATGGAGTGTTATCCCCAAACCATTTAATTGTGGGTCTTGGATGTCAGTGTTGCACACTCTATCGCTGGCGTCCATCTGGGCCTGCTGTTAATGTACTCATGAGTTGAAAGCCTCTCCACCTGTGAAATCAACCTGAAATTGTTCTGTTCACTTAGTCACACACGCCTGTGTAGGAGATTCACCAAAGTCTTCAAGCTTCCGTCGAGCACGACAGGAGCTTTATACAATCCCACTGTGATGTTTACAACAAGAAGCATAGAAAACCTCCTGGGAGCTCTCCAGGAGCGAACCTGTGAGACTGACACTCTGCGGTTCTCCATTGTGGCACATTCTACCCATGCTGTGCAATAAGTGAGAGAAAAGGGTGGCAATTAGAGTCCACACAGTTGGTTGCTGAGATTCTCTGCATGCATGCATGTGAATGTTTATGTCTGTAGCTTCCACCCAGTGCATTTGGCTGTATTTAGCTCACAGAGGCTTCTCTCTCTCTCTCTCTCTCTCTCTCTCTCTCTCTCTCTCTCTCTCTCTCTCACTAAGGGCCTGGGAAAATGAGTTTGAGGAGGCTGTCAAATTAGAATTAGGGCTGCCCTACTTATTCGCTGAAAAATGTCCCATGTGCCTTGCTTCTGATTGGAGAGACATTCTTTGACATGCCTCTTTTCCTAATCTTCACGACATATTTTCTCAGCGCTGTAGCATCTTTACCAAGGGTAACCTCGTCAAATTTGTCAGCTGAACTGTTGATGCAGTAATCAGTGCTCTCAGTTGGCGTGTGGTTTCAACACATTTAAAAATGTGATGAATCAGGGAGGTGCTTAAAAGCATCTTCCTTCCATGTTGGGGTAAAATTTATAATTTTTCACTGTAAAAACCGTAGGTCTGTGTAAAAAAAAACAATAGAGAAATATACAAGGTGTTTGTTTTTTCAGGCATACCATGCAAAACTTCAGAAGAAAACCTTCCATGGGAAGCAAAGGACAGTATGTGCATAATAAGGTGTGCAGGCCTCCCTGTCCTTTGCTTCACTTCCTGCAGCTAATGATCAACAGACTCTACAGCAGCACCTGTAGATCAAGCATCTTATCTTTTCCAGGAATCTCTATATAGAGAGCAAAGATGTCAGCCGTCCCTTGCCCTTGCAATGTCCCTTCGCTCCTCCGACCTGCTCCGAGTCAAACCGAAAGGTAAAATCTCTCCAGCAGCTCCTGGGATGACCTCTGAGTCCCCTCCCAGTGGCATTTTTCCTTATTAGATCCATGAACCATCTCAGTGTGGAGCAGTGATCTCCTTATTTTGGTCATGGCCCAAAGTTCATGACTACAGGTTGGGATCCAGATAAAAAGAGAGTTTAACCCTTTCAGCTGAGTTCCCTCTTCTCCACAACAGTATAGTATGCACTGCATCATGTCCTGCTTACTATCATCCGAGAGTAAAACCCTGACATACTTGAATTCTTCCATCCTCCCATCAGGAGGGGGCATGCCATCTTTTTTTGTTTTTTGTGTGTGAGAGAAACATGGATTCAGACTTGCTGATCCACATCCCTATGTCTACACACTTAGCTGCGCTAAAGGAACAAATGTGATGGAGCTCCAAGGACAACATCATCTGCTAAAAAGCTGATGATGCCCTCCAAACCTCAGCTGCACCTTCACACGTTGTCCATGAAAATCACAAATAGAAGAGGAGATGAAGCAATACCTTGATGATACATGAAAAGTGACGTGACCTAATTTGAAGTTATCATTACCCACTTACAGGAAGAGTTTTATTCCTGAAGAAAGTGGGGGAACACAGCTATGTTGAAAATCATCTACAATTAAAACACTAAAAATGTATCACACATGGTCCCCAGATTTAGGCCTGGAGCGACAAGAGACTGTCAGGAATCGGTGGGTCCGGTCCTGGCAGTTTTATGTTTTGTGTTCTGTTTGTTTTGGTGGGTGTGGTCTTTCTGTTCTGTGTGTGGTGTTCCTTCCTCCCCCTCGCATTTGGACAGCAGAGCGGGCGCAGCCGTGGGGGAGGATAACTCGTTTCACCTGTGGCTCATCAGCGGCTCCGCCCTTAAAAGCCTGGAGCTGCCAGTGGTTGTCGCCAGTCCGTACTCCTGTGAGGGTAGTCGTTTGTGACAGCGCTCGCTTCAGAGTTCTTTTTCTCTGATGTCTCCAAAGTTAACTGATCTTGTTTCAGTTTGCTTGAATTGTGTCATTCCCTCATTTGCACACACAAACATTCACACAATCACCCCAGTGCTGCCATGCAGGGTGCTCCTACCACTGGGCCGTACTCGGGGTTCGATTCCTCCACTTCAAAACATGAACAGCTTGAAATGTCAGGTCGAGTCGCCAACTTCCAGATTAGCAGAGCTGACCCCCCTTTTTTCTTGTACTTTGTGAAAACTAACTTTTCTTCATATGTGTCTCATATATTGGAAATATTCACATTAGTTTGGAGATAACTGTTGTTTATCTCAGCTTTGTAAGCACATGTTTTTCAGCAAAGCCAACAGGTTTTTAATTGGTCATTCACCAAGTTGAATGAAATCTTCCTGTTGCTGTTGAATAATGAGAATTTTGTTGGAAACAAATTCATATATAATATCAAGGACTCTATATCTAAGTTATGCTGTTTCTGCTGCCATGTGGAAAAGTGCACAAAAAGGGGAGTCTTCCAAACAATGTGAAGAATTCACTTCCTGGAAGTCTGAGAGTACCACAGACTGTAGAGTCTGTGGGATTGTTGTTTTATTGTTTTAATTACTACTGGCATTTGACATTCTGAATGAGCAACACATGTACAAATGTTATTTTATCTTCAAAAATCAAGATTGTTGTTTGATTGTGACATTGTACAATATGTGATACAATTATTGCAAAAGCTATCATTCCAGCTTTACATTTAATGGTTCTCTGTTCCTCCCTGATGGACATACATTTAACCTTCAATGTGAGAGATGAAAAGGCATCTGAAGTGAAAACTATCCAAGTTTACATTGCAAGCTTCAATAACTTCCTGTATTGGCACCTTAAAAAAAGGAGCAGATAAATAATTATTTTACCATTAATTTAGATTTCACATCACAATCTGCTTTGTGCATTTTTTGGTGAATAGTAGCAGCACGAAATCTGTTTTTTTGTTGTTTTTTTGCAGGGAGGAAAAATGAAAGAGCAACAGCCAGCTCCCCAGATTCTCAGTAAAAAATAAAAATGAAAAATAAAAGAAGGTAACAATTGTTTTGTACCTATAAAACAATAGATGGAAAATTTCCACGGAGTCCATGGAAACTCTTTGGAGACAAAAGGATTAATGAAGAAGAGGTGCACCAAGCAAATAGGGTTTGAGGAGAGCTATGCTGTTGTCTAAGGAGCATTTTTTTTTTTTAAAGACCGATGCAAAAGGTGCATTTGGATGTTATGTGCATGCAGGGCGGGGGATGTCTACACCCCCCTCATCCTTTTTCTCATGTTACTTTCTTATCTATAAATTCTCTCTGACTGGGTTCTGCTGAATTCCCTGACCAAGCACACAGGGAACGCTGCGATGCATCGATTTGGCCCAAGAAATTGAAAAATATCCAAAGCTAAAGGTAAATAATGTGTGAGAGCGTGCAGGGAAGGGAGGGAAGAAGGGGAGCAAAAATAAACACCAAGACGATAGGAAAAGAAGAGCTGTAGGAGAGGAGAGGTGCATAGCGAGATAGAGATGGGATGAAACACCGCAGGGTGTGTTCATTGAATGACCTGAGCCACAAAACCAATGACCTTCAATGACTTCAAATAATCTCACTCTTTTTGCCCTCATGGCCCCGGGCCAAAGCTGATGGACAATTTCATGGGACTGAAAAGAAATTTGTGAAATGGTGCCCCATCACTGTACTATCCAGGAAGGGAACTATTACAAACCTGCCAACCTGGACGCATTTTGCGTAGCAAGTACGCAATTTGACATCTAAATACGCTGGTACGACTCGCCCCTCGAAACTACGCTAAAAGCTGCGGACATGCGAGTTCTGTGGCGAATGTTCATGTGCGGTACTCATGTCTGACAACACCATGCAGCAGCGTGGTGAAGCAGTTTCAGCCAATCATTGTAGAAAAGCGGAGAATAACGAGTCTACCGAACCTATAGCGTCACATCCCCGCTCCCCTCCTCCCTGCCTCCTCCTGCCCTCTGCCTCCCTCTCCGTCCTCCGTTCCCCACTCGCTGCAGTTGGCGCTTAAAAAGGTAAACTGTGTGTGTGTGTGTGTGTGTGTGTGTGTGTGTGTGTGTGTGTGTGTGTGTGTGTGTGTATTTTAGCCTTTATATATACCCATTGCAGATAGAGTCGGCCTGTATATAAGGAGGAATGTGATTATTTATACAGTTTAAACATGTAGCCAACAAATCTTTTACAGCAAGTTTTGCAACCACTGCCATGGTCAACAAAATAATTTTTTTTTTATTAATATAGTTACCTTGGTTTGTTAACAGCATTTTCATGTTTTGAAAGTGTTTCTGAGTTCCATTGAAAGGCTGTCATGATAAGGACATAGCATTTTTTGGTTTTCTGTTGATGAGTGCAAAATATCTATATTTTCTTTATTAAAAGTATTGTTATCAAAAATGTAGTTTTTATTGCTTTTTTATAACCAATTTCCAGCTAGTGAGCGGGGAGATTACTGTGTGCAAAGCAATGGAGTTGCAAAGGTTTGAGAAAAAAAGCCACACAACACGAGTGGTACTCAAAATATTTTGACAAGGTTGGCAGGTCTGCTATTAGTTCCCTTTCTCAAAAAAAGTTCATGATTTTCAAACTTAGACACATGTTGAAACATAAAAATAGAATTTCATGAATCCAAATGTTAGATTTGATAGTTCAATCTGAGCCACATTGGCATTTTCAGACATCTGCTTGCTGTTAAAAAAAAAAAAAAAGAAAAAGTAAAGAAAATCCCTTGAAGCAACCAAATATTACCCATCACCTGTGTTCCACTTGCACCTCTGTTGCAGAAGTTAGTTAATGAGAATGTGTTTGCCACGAGGGATGGACAAAAGAAAGAGCTGAGTTGATGTTTTTAAGCCGCGGTAACATTGATGAGTCTCTAATGCATTCCAAGGGGATCGTCGACTTGGCTCTTTTTAGCTCGGGGATACACATCCTTACCTTGAAAGTGTTGCTGCGGTCCTCAGGAAAATGAAAATAAAAATCAGCTGGTATGGACAAATCAAAGCGCCGACACAAAACATCCCTGCAGGTATTCATATTTTCTGAAGACTCAACACAGCAATCAGTGGATGAAATGTGATCATTAAGATGACATATTTGCAACAGCTGACACAAACTGTACGGTGCTGCCAAGATTCACTTTTGAGTCCATTTCTTTGTGTATTTGCAGTTTTTATTTTCTTTCTTTTTAATTTAATGTATATGTCTGACTGCGAGCTCAGTGTTGAACATGACAGTAAATGCATTTCTCATGTTCTCAGTAGAGGTCTTCAGAAACAGCAGGGTGTTTGGGGATGGTAGAGGAGACGTAGGAAATTCATTTGTTAAGACTTGTTCAGACAATCAACTCATTAAGACAAGTTTCACTCTGGAGTGTTTGTGCAAAGAACAGTTAAAAAAATTCCCTTATTCTGTAAATTGTGGGTTTAAATTCCGTGACTCCAGGCTTAGGAACCTCGAGAGGGATTTCACAAAGCACTGAGCTCTTTGCTGCAGTCAATTCTTTCTTTCTGCTTCCCTCCCCCCTTATTAAAGTCAATATCTCTCTTTTTTTTATTCTGTCTCCATCATCATTTCTTTTTCCCCGTTTGATTGTGTCTCTGCTACACTGCCCGCGTCCATTCCTTCCATCTGTGACTGTAAATGAATGAAGCGTGTGTTCATTAAACATGACACTCGGAAATAGAATGGCTTGCTGTCGATTGAATGGACTGGAGTGTCATAATGAGAAGGGGGGGAGAAAAAACTCAACAGTCATTTTTCATTTGGAAAAGAGGAACACACAAGTGGTGATCATTATTGTTCACAATCACGCTCCTAATCTCACTGCGCCCACTGTCGGAACCAATAGGACAACAATGCATGTATGAATGAAGCTGTTTGTATCAACATGCATTTGTGGCATGCAAAGCCATTGGTGTGGGCTAAGAAATGTGTGGCAGACAGTAATGAGACACACACACACACACACACACACACACACACACACACACACACACACACACACACACACACACACACACACACACACACACACACACACACACACACACACACACACACACACACACACACACAAAAAGCATGGAGTGCCATCTCATCGATGAAAATTGACTCACAGGACTGTGTGACGTGCCAACGTGTTCAGCGTGTCATCAGAAAGCCATTAATACAGTGAATGAGTAATTTCCAATACACAATGGAGGTCCATTATAAACTACTGACTGCTGTCAGCTACTGCAACCACGGAGGCTATTTATTATTTACAAAAATATTTTCAGCATGTATGTATATGTAATCACTTTGCATGGCTGCTGTGTATGCACGACACTTCACGGGCTGTTTCTCTGCAAGTGTGCAACTCTATTGATCTTCTCGACAGAAAATTGGATGGGAAGCACGACAAAACACGATTTGTCATGTAGAGCGAGATGAGAAATTGACAACAGCATTCATTCAGACATTGTAGAATTCAAATGGAAGTTGCTGAGGCAACAATGTGAAGGTGGTAATACATTCTGCAATATCATATTGTTTATGGGCTGGCAGCGTAAAACGTTTACTGTAAGAGTGACCATCATGGATCAACCAACGAGGCGGAAAGCAGAAGAGGGAGCGAAAAAACCACAAAGAACGGATCTGCAAGAATAAGACACGACAGGGTCTGAAGGGGAAATCCCTTTTCAATACAGTGGATGGTCCATTTTATTAAGTCCCTGAGGAAGAGGAGAGCGGGGTGGGGGGTGGGGTGGGGTGGGGTTGGGGGGTGGGGGGGTGGCGAACAGGGGCAGCTATTAGTGCGACATGGAGTGTGCCATTAAAGCAGCATGCACAAGTGATCGTGCAGTCACTCCTGACATGCTTAAACCATGAGCACACAGCAAGCTTTTAATGTGTGTTTGACTGGGGAGGCTTCACAAATATTCCAGCCACAGTGGCATTATCTCGAGACATTTTCAGTGAAGTGGAAAATGTTTGATGATTATCTCATCGATAATCTTTCAATCATCTTTTTTTTCTTTTTACATTTTCGGTGAGGAAACCATTTGGTTTCTTGCTTTATATTGCCAAAAATTATGAACCCCTCAACTAAATTGAAATTGATCGATCTGACAGCAGGTTAAACTGCGTTGTAATGCGAGCCTCTGGTTCCAGTACAATCCAGTTTAATGACTTCACAAGGTCGCAAAAAATATTCGATGCTGCACTAAAGCCGGTGGCAAGAAAATCTAAAATACTGTCTTTGAGTTATTTTCCACTGTGAGAGAGATAATTAGGTCTATGAAGAATAAAAAAAAGCCCCCTGAAGGTATTGGAGGACATACTGAGCAGTCCCATGTGTCAGAGTGGATCAGGGCTTCAGTGTGGTGGGCTCGCAGGCTGACAGCAGGAGGGGAGCCATGGACTTTTTGCCTCTGAGCTTCCTTGATTGCTTTGACACCCGTGGTATTCGCCAGTAAGAGAAAAAGCAGCGTCCACAAGCAATTTTATTCACATCTAAGTAATGATGAAAGTGTGACAATGCTCCAGTTGCTTTCCGGTAGAGAAAGTGTATTTTCATGAACCTTAGAGGAGGCATCTACATGCGCTTGTTTGATTGTATGGTGTCCTTGAGTGCTGGGAAAGGTGCTTTTAATTAAAATGTATTATTATTATCATTATTATTGTTATTATTATTATTATTATTATTATTATTATTATTATTACTATTATTATCATTATCATTATAATTATCATTTTCAATATCAATATTAATATTATTATTAGTTTGAAAGCTAATGTCATGTAGTATTACTCTAATGATGATAAAAACCTGGAGTCTACAAAGCAACAGAGCCCAGCAAGAGTATTATTTAAAAAAAATTATTTAATAATGAAAATGTTTCTTAACTTTTTTTACAATTATCATTCATATTCTCATGAAATGTTGTGTTGCATAGGCTAGTGCACTATGCGCCATGTTGATGTAGACATGATTTAAAATCTAAGCTGATTACATGTTTGTACACTATTATCAAGAAGCATCAACAGCATTTTCTTTGACTCTGACAGCCAAGATGCTGTATTTATAGGTATAATATGAATTTAATTCATACATTTAATGACTGTTAAACCCTGTAATCCCAACTATACTGCCATCACAATATTATAGACTGGATGTTTGGCACTCATAAACTCAAATCTTGCAAATTGTTTACATTTTGATGTATTTTCAAAGCTTATTAATGCTTAGTGCCACAGCTGATTTCCTGAGTACAGATTTCTACGGTATTCGATTATTAGTAGTGTATTTGATCCTAACAGTGTTCTAATGGGCTTCAAAAGTTGTATATGTTAATAAATCTGCCATTAAATTTTTCTTTGTGAATTTGACCAGCTGATAGTAAAAACGGAAAACTTTCATTGCATTTTGATTCATGAACAACAACAACAAAGTTTCTTCCAGTGTTATGACTCCCAGTCCACATCCTCCTGGGACTTGGTAGTTTTATTTTGACAGTCACTTGTAATAACAATCAAACTTGGTCGTCTGTCTATATAAATGTCTGTGTTCTCGTCATTGTTAATGTTTATCGCATATTGTTCTCTGCTGCATGTGTGTGGTTTCATTACACAAACACACACACACACACACACACACACACACACACACACACACACACACACACACACACACACACACACACACACACACACACACACACACACACACACACACACACACAAAATATAAAAACAGCACCCACGAGTCTCCCAACATGAAAACTACATTGTTTTCAGTGTTTCTGCCATTTCCGTGTGTGGACATTGTTTTCAAAACGTTGCTGTGTAAACACAACACTTGAAATTAAAATGTAAATAAAAATGTGTTTTCACATTAATGGTTCAACAGGGCCTAAAGTTCCTTTGGTACCGATTGAGTATTTGATCTATTTATCTAATTATCTGTCACTACAACAAACATTTGAAATGCTGATGGAAACAACAGATAATCTTTGGAAAACAGCCAAAGCATGGTTGCAGCAAACATGACACTCATCTTATAACGTTTGTATTGATTTGATGGAATGCTATTTAAATGCTTCACTTCATAGCTGTCCTGTCTTTTTCTGGTCTGTTTTTCTTGAAGTGGTTAAGCTAGTGTAAATAAATGTATAATTGCTGGTGTTCTCTTGACCTTATCACTCTATACTTTGAATACATGGACTATGATCTGAAAACAAAGAAATGAATAAATCAACATTGTCTTGAAGAGAAGGACAACTAGCAGCCTGCACAGACACTCAATACTCATTCTTGTGCAGGATTTATAGCCAACATCCTTTCCTGAATTGAGATGATATTGCGTTCTGCACACTCGGATAATAAACTCCCCCTCATATGTGATGAGTTAACATTTGGAGCACATCGATTTTACAACTGCTGAAACTATCTGCAGAATATTGCTCATGTGACAGACATGAAACAATTACCAGCAGACTAAATCATGCTGCGGCTCCTAAAGCCAGCTGGTCACAGCGGCTCCGTGACCATAAAGGAAGTGTTTAAGTCATCATGGTCGACACAAAACATGTGGTATCCGATAAAAGGAGCAACACAGGAATTAGAATTTGATTTAAGTTTTGAAGATATAATTCACCAAACCACCATTATGACCAGATAGAAAAAAGAAACTTGATAAACTTTTGAGTTTGATCACAAAAATCCGGAGGCCCTGAGTGGCCATAGAGGGAAAACAATTTCAATGTGAGGGAGCGAGATCATTTAGTTCGTAGCCACAAGATAGGAACTCATGGCCACAAATTAATTGATGTAATTGACTGCAGGCTGAGGTCTGCATGAGGCTGCGTTGGCTCCACTATAGCCCCCCCCCACCCCCAATTTTCCACCCTACAGAACTCCTTTATAATGATGCAATACTTTTGGTTCGTCAGTAACTACGAAACACTCAAAGTACATAGGACTGTAAATGAAAGCTTGGATTTATTAGCGATAAAATGTACCTTTGAATGATGC
Organism: Lipophrys pholis; assembly: GCF_963383615.2. NCBI lineage: Eukaryota > Metazoa > Chordata > Actinopteri > Blenniiformes > Blenniidae > Lipophrys > Lipophrys pholis. The sequence continues at coordinate 5,623,964 of NC_137629.1, read as the reverse complement.
TTCATATGAAAGAGAACTTTTGTTGTTGTTGATCACCGGGTGTTTACGTAGGTTGCCATTGGAAATGGCTGTAGAGCTGCGTTCTACCATTATACACCTCCATCCCTCCCTGATGTTAAAGCTTCTGATTCAGACAGATCCAGAAATAAAGTGAAAGGAGCAGAAATTCACTATGTAATGCTGAAATGTTGAAAAATAAGCCCCAAGCTCATTCATTTATGGTAAAAAGGGGATACATTAATGGGCAGGGCAGATTCTGGAGCTGCTGAGATTCACGTCTTCTGTTTTTGGACCAAGATGAGTTTTTCATGTCTGTAATTCACGTTTAGTTAGAAAACACCAGTATCTAATGTCGTCCACATCATTTCATCTCAAAGCGTCCAAAACAGCAAATAAGACGGGGATGGAGGTGACATTGGTGAAAAAAAACATAACACAAGGGAACAAAAAAATAAGTCGTTACCTCAAGTTAACTACGTGAGGGAACGTGTTACTGTCTTGTGGCCACGAATTAAATGATCTTGTTCCCCCGCTATATCAACTTGAGGTAACGACTTATCATCTCGTTCCCACGCATTACTTTTTTTCTCTATGGCCACTCCAGGGATCCGTACTAATACTTGTGTCTCTCTAAGAATTATTTATTTTTTTTATGTGTTTTGGAGGATGAGACCAAAGAGCTCGAACCACACTGCGCTCTTTCACTAAACACATGCTTCGTTTTATGCCACATTATATTTTTTAACAATGATAACTGAATACTTTTTCACATGACAGAATGTTTTTGGGAAGGACTGTTTGAATCCATAAAACCCACAAATATTAGTCAGATAATTTAAAAACACTGGTAACGATCAACTGTAAATGCACAAGAGTTTCCATTTTCATTTCAAACAAGTTTTGTGATTCCATGGTAAGGTTTTGAAAACAACTGCCATACCAAAATGCTGAAAACTATGCAGTTTTCACACGGGGTCCACTGGTGCCGTGTTCATGTCATACAACCACCCACGAATGCACGCAGTACAACGAAATTAATATTCAGTGCCTTGAAATCATCTTTCTCATAAAAGAAAGAAAAAGAAAGTGCCTCCACCAGTTGTTGCTGGTGGAAAACTTGTTATATGGGGCTTTTCCTCATTTTCTTTCTATTCAATTTCAGCCAATGTTAACTTAATTTAAATGCAGTGAGTTTATAAACCACATTACAGCAATCTTGTCTTTTTTAGCTTGAGAGAGGCCCCAGTGATGAAACAATATAGTTCTTTTAAACATGTTGTGAATAGAGAGCACTTAAGAGTCTTTTATTAACATACTTGTAAAACAAATGCAAGCAGATGCTTCGGGTGAACTAAAGCAACAACTCATCAATCCATCTTTCAATGTATTTTGGAATTATACCTCAGAAAGACTATCTTAAATAATTAATAAATATGAGCATATCTAAACATTTATAAACATTAACAAACCGGTACACATTTGCAAAATGCTGAACACATTTATGTTTGTGTGCATTTAAAAATAACTGTAATGGAGAAAGTTGAACCTGACCAGCAGTTGTTCAGCCAAATTTCTCCTTTCAAATGATAAATTAGAAGAGATGAAATAGAGCTAATAACCAGAGACTCCATGCTTGTTGTCATCGTCGTCACATCTGGTAGAAACACCCCAACAAACCAGACCTGACTTCTCTGAAGTTTCTGTGTGTGTCTCTGTCTCTAGCTCCTACATAAGGTCCATGCTGACCAGACAGGACGCAAGGCACACTGAGGCTGACTGTTCTAAATATGCATTTACATATATTCGGAATTGGACTGCACACAGGACTGTTAATCCCAAATTTGACCGTAGAGGACAGAAAACCCTGTTTCGGCTTGTGTGTGCATTACAATGCTTCTCAAGGTTTTCTCAGATTTTGCCAGGTTTAGCCTCATTTATTAATTAAAATGTTGAATTAAATTGCACTTAACTGAATGCAGACAATAAATGTATAATGTAGAGATGCAACCTGGTCATCAAAATAATTACAAATGGGATTTTTTTTGTAAATTTTTTCCTTCTTTTTTTTTTTTTTTCTTTTTCTCTTCGGCGGCCCTCAGTCCAGCATTGGCTTCCTAAATTCGCCCTGTTGTCAAAACTTTGAGAACCCTTGTATTAGATTCTTCTATGTTGAAAATCCTCAAAAAAAGCACCACAACGATATATGAAAATGCAAATGTACCATTCCCTGCTGGATGTGAGAGAAAGAGTTACTCACACAATGTCACTTTCGCATTCCTCTGCAGTCCCCGCCCTCCTGGAGAGGGTTTCATAAAAAGGTAAATGCGTGAACATTCCAGTACACATCTGATAAAGGCAATTATATCTTCCACTGTTATTTTCTATGGTGAAAATAATTACATTATCATGGAATATGGCGTCATAAGCTCTTTAATGCCAATTTATAGTTGCATCTCCAAGAAACACAAACCACCTGTGACGCCTGACATGCACCTCCAAAATCTTGTAACGAGTCAAAGTGACGCAGACCACAAGAGCTGTGATTGGTCCGCTTTACGGCATCATTTTTGGTACTCTGCTTTTCCAGTTTGATCGGTATTGATCTCATTCCGCTCCGCCCATTATCAATTCTCCGTTCTTCCGCATTTTGTCTTAAGCATTTCCAGTTACTGACAAATTACATAGTGGTGGACAGCAGTTCAGTGTTTTTAGCTTTTCTATAAAACTACCATAAAACAAGACAAACAACGCTGCTACCAGAATAAAGTGGGAACACATGAAAACTGAGCTGGAATGAGCGGACGGCATCATGTTGCCTCGTCCTTCCTTAATTTTGACCCGAGAGGATGACGTGAGAAAGGACTGAGGTGACCTCCGGTGACGTCTTCGTCCTGTCGTTAGCGGCTCACGGAGCAGCGATGATAAACTTTAAGAATACTGAGGTGTACCAGTATCCACATAGTGGAAAGGTGGGCCGTGTGCTGTCAACCAGAGATGGAGAATTCATCTTTTGAACAAAGAAGTCCCAGCCGGTCAGCTCGCGCTAGCCACCATGCTAACCACTCACAGTGGGTGAAGCAGAGCAACCAGCTGATCCTGCATCTTCAATATTGTGGAAGGTTTGAATCTCATTCTATGAAAATAACCAAGATGAAATCCTTTCAAACTTTTTATTCTTTATTACAACCATGAGCTTACACCTTGAGACATGTGGACAGATGTGTAGCACACCTTTGCAACAACTCTGCACTCACTCATCTACACAGTACAGTACAAATCCACAGGTCGTATGCTGCTCCACAACAGTCCTGTCTCTCCTCTTTATGTTCAGAACGTTGTTGTTTCAGCTGCTTTTATCTCGTTATCCAGTTGTTATGACAGCGCCGCATGAAGCATGTAATGCTACACACAGCTAGCCGGTTAGCTGCAGAGCATGTATTGCTACTTGGTGGTTAGCTACGGAGCACACACACACACACACACACACACACACACACACACACACACACACACACACACACACACACACACACACACACACACACACACACACACACACACACACACACACACACACACACACACACACACAGCCAGACCACAGATCACCGATCCACAAGATAGCCAGCTGGCCAGCCACAGAGCGATGTTTAAAACTTTTAACTCAGCGATAGATTGTCAGCGCCATTCACCTTCCAGAACGAGCTGCTACTACGAGCAATGACACAACACTACAGTAGTTCCACCCATCAGAAGTTGTCAGACAAAACGATGCAATATAGCAGCGCCCTTGTTTTGGTGCCGAATAAGGTCAATGCCAGGATTTTTGAATTGCTGTTGTTTGAGGAGAGTCTGATCAGAGAGGTCAAAAAGCACGCACACTTCTACAATTCTTGTTCCAAGAGTCTTTGAATTCGTTGATGGAGATCGTGCAAAAGATTGGTGTGAATATCCCCTCACGTTATGACAGTGAATTAATTTGCGGCAAATACAACCTTGATGCAGTACGTAAAGGTTGTATTTGGTCCATAATGGCCTCGAAGCAACGGACTGCCTTCAGCTATGGTCAGTTGAACAAAGCTGTGTTAAACTTGGATGGATAGAAAATACTCACAGTAAACTGCTGAGAAAGTCAATAGCTGAGAAAGAGACAAGGTAAACTATTGAAACACATAAACAACAAACATCACTTTGAATTTCCCTTTTCTCTTCATGGTGTCCTACTTAAAACTCTGTCGGCTGAAACCTGTAGATTTTGGGTAACTCAGTACGTACTGTATATAGAGAATTGTGAATATGTATTGAGGTCACAGCCACAAACACATCATTGCGCTGTGTCAGTATTTAAAACATTCTTTAACGTCGAGTCTCTGAGGTAATGACATTTCCTCCACGATACAAAAAGTGAGGAAAAACTTTTGCTAAGCAACATTGTTCTGAACAGTATTTTTAAAGTAATAAGAAACTCAACCCAACAGTCCTGAACACAGAGTACAGCTCATCACTCTGGCCCAGTTTCCCGTTTCAATTTCCCGGTCTAATATTTCAAATCCGTGTGCTAATCCTGCCCATTTAACCTTATTGCCTTGAGCAATAAAACCTAATAACTAGTTTTACATAGCTAAACATCCTCTATCCTTCTTGCTTTAAGGGGTTAGTCCTTTAATGGTTTATTAGTGACAGGAAATGAAAGTGGGCTCCAGAAAAGACTCCAAGTAACAAAAGGTGACAGGAAGTGTAATTTGGGGACCTCATTAATTTTGATAGATGAGATGGTGCATATTACGGTATCAGCCTCACAATCAAGTGTTTATAACATCGGCTTTATTACGTCCTGCGGGACAGAGTAAACGCCAATCACAGTGCATTTTAATTAACTACTTGGCAATTAATGCCACAATGAGAATTAGGCTGCATAATCGCCTTACCCCTTGGCAATTTATAAAACAAATATCTGGCAAAGCACTGACATGAAACAAACAGCTCTTTCGCTGTCATAGTTGTGGTGCACTACTGCTAAGCACTGCCTTTAAACGGGAGGGAGAAACCGCCGCTGGCATCTTGAAGTGGAAAGTAAAAAACAGTCTTTTCTCTGGAAAGTGTGTTTTATATGCACAGCCAAGTATATCAAAGTTATTAACACCAAAAACAGAGCAGATGGTGAAACTATTACTAAGAAGAAGTTTCCAGATTTCTAATCACATCTCAGCTGATTTACTCTGCTTACCGTTTACTAAGAATAGCAGTTATTTGGTATAGAGACAAATTTATTTGGAAATTGTGAGTAAAGTCTTTTTAACAACATCTGACATACAGACTACCTGCCTGCTGTACCTGTTGTCGCCGGCCGACTCCAATTTACTTTGCTCCGTGGAGTGGAAACGAAGAATGATAGGCCTTGTAAGTGTCCGGCGTCCAACCACTCTCTCTAAACTGCTCTCTCCACAAGTGTGCCACTTATTTATAGATGATGGGTACGGTGGATTAACAGGAATCCCCAAGACTACAGTTTGGAGAAATGACTTTGAGGGCTTTTTGGCAGGGTCCAGCAGTCCATTTCCCAGTACAAAGCCCAGCTGAGCCTTTTGGCCTGGGCTATCGACATGGCACTCATTGGTTTTGGGCAGCACACAACAGACTGGAGCAATCAAATGAAGGTTTAGGTCTGTGCTGATGGTTACAGTAAAACAGGCCTTTTACTTGACATGTAATCCAGGACTTGTTTGTCTTATATTAATATTGAATATTATTTTGTTTATGCTGCTAATAAACAGCCCAGAAGTTGTAGATATTGAAAACAAATCCTTTTTAGATGATGGGACCCCTTTTTTTAAAAACATGATCAGATGGTTGTTCCAGCTGCATGTAATGATGGACCTTCGGTGTTACTCCTGCAAAGCTCAGCTGCTCCTGAGAGTGGAACCTTTGCAGTGATTGACCTGAAGTTGTGGAATGACTTGCTTGTGTCCATTATTCAGGCCTGTCTGATTTTAAAACCCACCTTTTCTCTTTGGCCTTCGACACCATTTGAGCTGTTGACTTTTTGTTGTACATGTTTTTACTTATCTTTTAATACATTTTTTTTATATTACCCATGTTCTTATCCTTTGAATGTGTTTCAACTGTGTTTGCAAAATTTTTAATGTCTGCAACTTTTATCTATTTTGTGTAGCATATCTACTGTGCACTTTTACATTTCATTTATTCTCTTGTACAGCACTTTGGTCCACTGCAGTTGTTTTAAAGTACTTCATAAATAAAGTTGGTACAATATACAGTAGAAGTGTGTAAATTTGTGAAAACTATGCCCTGTCCATGGCTGCCTGTGCTAGATTAGTTCTGGGTGACAGTATATCCTGGCAAGGCTCTGGCTGTTGGCACACATTGAGCAAATCTATGTAGAGACTTCATCTGACAGCATTTGGCACAACTGTTCAGCTTCAGCACGCAATCTGCAACATTTTCACTTCACTACAATTTCATTTAAAAGGGCTGAGGGGTTCAAGCAGCATTATGTGTTGGCCAGTACATAAGTCTCGCATTTGCTTTCTGCTTTTCTCCCGTGTAGATAAGCAGGACCGCTCTTGGTCCCTCTCAATGCAACACGTCCGTTCAGTCGCGAGCGCAGATACAGAGTGCAACCATGCAGAGCAACTCGGGCGCTTTCAGGTGGTGGGGCGATATTTTATGTTTATCAGCCTTCCAAAGAAAGTGCAAGCCTTGCTATATGCTTACAGGGCAAAATAAAAACCTTCACACACTCCCAGAGATGTTTCCAGGAACAGAATGCTGTTATTCTGTGATTTGATTTTTTATTTTGGCCTCATATCAGTTCTGAAATCATCAGCTTTGTTTCTCAGGTTGACGCCAATCAGTTATTCGAATGCATTCCATTCAATAATGGTGGTGCGGCTGAACTAATTTTACAGATACATAATAATTGCAGTGCCCAGTAAAAGAACAGCTTTCAGGCAGCGCTTTCAGCTAATAGGGTGCGTTTTCAGAAAATGACGACAAGTCACGAATCTCAATTCGTGACCGCAGATCACGATTTATCAAAAATTATGATGCCGAGGCGTCACGTGCCGTCACGGACAGTTGCGAAATGTTATCATGCGTTAGAGGTAAAAGCATGACACGGTTGTGGATCATCACAAGTCATTACCAACATTGTTGCGCGATGTTGCGCGCTAATGCGCACGGTTGCAAACTGCTGAGAGCCATAGTGCGTCGTCACTTTCTCACACCAATCTGTCAGGAATGTTGTGAATCTGAATGATTTGGTTTATACAGTGGTGGATTTTGCTATGAGCGATGTGGGCAGCCATCTATGAAGGAACGCACCGCACAGGAGAGGAAAAGAGAATCACCCCGTCTTAGATGCGTCTCATGGAGGTCCGGGGGTTCGTCCAGGTTGTAAAACAAGCCAGGTCCACGACTGGGTATACATATGGCTCCACACACACCCCAGTCATTCTACCGTCAGCTGCTGTACAGTTTACACGCTCCAGATTGTACCACATCCAGAGAAATACCATAGAATTGCACAGTGAGGAGGATGCTGCTGAAATGGAGTGAATGCTGTCGCGCTCTATTGTGCAACACCACGCATCACAACTAATCAGTTGCGTTACGTATCGAGGCAAGTCTTGTTATTCTTGGAAGATTTTTTGGCAGCAAAAAACAAGCACCGATATGCCCGTTTAAGAACCTTATTCAGATGCATTATGTCACATAAAGAATGTCAGGAATTTATTTAAATTCATTTGTCAGGATTGTATATCAGTAACAGATCCTCTCTCTCTGCCTTCCTTGCAGCAGCAGAGCTGAAGTTTGTATTCTGTGCCTCGGCACCGAGTAAATTAGGCGGCTGTCTGAAGTCGAATTGCTTGTTTGTTGCTCTCTGTCTCCATCCTATCATTTTCTCTCTCTTAATATCACTCAACCTAAGACCTGCACGACAGGCAACTGCCACCTATGAGCGTGGCACTGCAGAGGTTTCCTCTAAGGAAGCTTTGTTTTTTCTTTCCACCTCTATCTTCGCTTGCTGATTTGAGATTTGGGCTTTTCTTTGAGATGGCCATGTTGTAAATGGTGCTATATGAATAAAACTGTATTGAAAATGCAGAAAAACTGAAAGAATGGCGAATGATGAACAGAAAGTTTCTAAAAAGACTCACTTCCAGACAACTGGCACTATTAAACGAACACTCAGGAATATCTTTAATGTTGACATGCGATTTATTTTCGAAGATTGCTCCCAGCCGTCAACTCACAATGTTTGAAGTTGGGAAGTCAGTCTCTGCAGAAAAACGTCATTTCAGCAGTCACGTTAAAGATAATATTATTGATGTTATTTGTCAAATTGATTTGGGCTAGATGATATGAACATAACAAATAATACACATTAGTAAAATAATAATAATAATAATAATAATAATAATAATAATAATAATAATAATAATAATAATAATAATGATGTGGTGGGGGAAGAAATCCCCAAAATGGACTACAAAAAGTGCATTTCTAACACTTTGCCCTGTGTCCCTAACCGTTGAGGCTACCAGGTGAATAAATAACCAATCAAACTGAGAATAGGCTGCACACAAACTTTACTTTACTGTGTTAGTTTTACAAAATCCGCAAAACATTTGTTGTTGGGCTCTAAGTTTTAGATTATTTAAAGTTGTTCAAGGCAGATTATTGTTTTGTTACTTTAATATGATCTGCGTTGAGTCATTGCGACTTTCGCTGAATGCTCGGATGAGCGGGTCCCTTTAAATGTTGTGGGGCAGCAATATCTGGTCTTCTTTGGTAAAAGAAGCATCAGTGTTTCCGATGCTAAAGGAGGTTATATAGGAAGCATTGAGCCTCCTTTCCTTCGCTTATAGAGAATTCGAACGTTCCTTACACTCAAAAAAATCAACTATGCAGTTTTTCATTTTACATATCAGAAATATGTTTGATTAACATGAGCATATTGAGTTTCTTGTTGTTAAATGGTTCATTCTAATACACGTTTTTCAGATACTATGAATAAATGGGATTCAGTCTACTTAATATGAATAGATCGAAATGTGTGAAAATGATTAAATTACATTAACTAAACAAATAATTTTTGTGTTTGTGGAAATGACTGAGAATTATTTTTTTCAGTGTATCATGGCCGCCACTTTAACACTTCCGGGGTTAAGGAATATTAAATAGGAAAGGAGATAGGAGGGACTATTCAGATGCACTTGTCACGTTTCGCAGGTGTATACGGCTGGGTTTGTTTTTGTGTGAGTGTGTGTGGGGGCGTGTGTGCGTAGGTGGAGCGGACGGAGTAGGATGCTCACCTGAAAGCGATGAGTGAGGCCAGTATTTAGGAACCGGGTTTCCTGTCTCTCATCGCCAGATCGTCACGTTTACCCCCGCGGTACTTTGACTCGGCCCCTCGAGCTTTTTGTTTTTCGTATTCTAAGATACTTGGAGTTATCAGTTTTTTCTACTCTCCTGTGCAGTCCCGGTGTGCTCCGCTCTGTCCTGCTCGGGAGATCGCGTCCCCGTGACGTCGACCTCCGCCTCCACGCCACTCTACGAGGATTGCTCGTCCGCTGGAAAGATCACATAAATAAACTCTTTTTCCAACTTAACTTCCTCGTCCTGTCAACGCCTGAATCCTCCACACACCTCACATGACAGCACTCATAGACTCCTGCTCATAGACTTCTATACAACTCCATATAGTTTATAGTATATAGAGTTTTGTAAGTCTATGGCTTCTGCATCACCACCTGGAGTATGTAGTCCACCATTGTTGTGGTTATTAGATGATATCACGGACCGCAGTGGGGAAGAAAGGCGGGGGGGTTTCGTCATCTTTTTTCCACAGATGATTTTCTTTGCCGTCTACACCTCGTATGGATGATCAGCCGAAAAGGGTGCGTTTACGTGAAACGGCATTCTCGTGTGGACGGCCGCATAGAGTGCCTCAAAATCAAATGACTATTTGCAGATGCACGAATGCCATTGTGTTTTCAAAGTTGTTTCTTGAACCTCTGAAACGTACTACTTTACTACTGGAAATACCTTCTTTAATAGCATTCGGGTCATTTTACTTTCCACTCAGATGTCAGAACTTCCTGACTACCAACTTCTACATTAATATTCGATAAGGTATGCAGGTTCTCTGGGCAGCTAAGTGATTTAACTCATTCTTTTGGGATCTTCCAGAAACATGTATATTCAGTGATAGTGATGTATCATTATTGTAAGATTGAAACAGAATAATATCAGTGACATAATGGGAACATTAGTTGAATAGAAAATGATTCAGCCATTGGCAGTTCATCCGAGCTGAGGTTGTGTGAATGTGTTTGAATCAGATAACTTTATTTCATATTGAATTACCATTTCAAAGGTAAAGTCTACATTGGCACATGTTAAGTAGTGGACCAAAGTTCTTAAGTCAACTCATTGATTTGATTTCTAAAATTGATCACATAAACATGAAAGCTGGTGATCATTTATGAATACGTAAACATGTCTCCTCAGCCTCAAAGTGCTCCGTCCTACACACTACATCCTGAATTCATTCTCATCATTTATTCACAGTTCACTATCACACGCTGACTGTAAGAGAAAATAGAGAAAAGTGCGGTTTCTTCTCAATGCAATCAAGTTGTGATGATCAGCAGTGTATATCGCAAAGCCCAGATCTCTGTGCTGTGGAGAATTAAGGCTCACAGATTTGTGCTGGTTGGACAGAGGATACAGTTTCTGATTTGATCCCCTGTCTGTGTGTGTGATAAGTATCAATGTGGAAATGGATCAAACAGCACCGAGTCTCTTATGCCTTTGAATACAGTCAACTTTTGCAGAAACAAGAAATAACGTGTGACTTTAAACTTGGGTACTTTTCTAAAGCTGTCTGGTGACTTTGACTGTATTTCATCATAATGTTAAATTATATTATTTTAGATCATTGGGATTGTTCCCTGAAAGCTGAGGGACTCCTTCACGAGCCCCAGAATCTCTTTATTTTTCAAACTCTGTCATTTCAGTCAAGACTTCATAGGGCAAATTTATTTATTTATTTTATTTTCACATTTAATGGGTTCACCATTAAACTGAAGTTTGGGGGAAGTTCAGACCTGTACCCAGGAAATTCAGCCAATAATTTTCCTCACTTTGCCGTCCACTTCTCCTCCTTATTCAAGAAACAGCAGAGCAGTGCATGTGTCTCCTCCCTCCGGCTCTCTCCGGTGGTTTCCTTGCACAGAAAACAGTCAGCGCTGAAGATTAGCAAGCCCTCAGTGAATGTGCTCATGCTGCACATTTGCTTTGATTCCAGCGGGGAGAGAAACCTCGGCTATGGGATCCTGCACTAGAGGAGAGGGAGACATTTTTTAACCAATTCCTTTTGAATCAGCCCGATGCATAAATAAAATGAGCCTATACTGAAAGGTATAATTAGGCCAACTAATATGTTTGCAGTTATCATTTAGCATCATTGACAGCTGTGAGTTTTATCTGAAACTTTTTTGTACTTTGTACTTGAAAATGTAGTAAGCAACGTGCGTGATCAAAATACTTATTGTACGGATTCTGTCCAGCACATTATTCACCAACTTCAGCTGTGCCAACTAAGCAAAGATATAGCATAGTTTCCCCAAGCTGATTTAAATATCATTTCCTCTACAAAGTACACTGGGCTCACTGGGATGGAAAAGCATAGGTGGGTGCAGTCTTCTTCAACAGCAACGGATCCTGGGGGATTTTAAGTGGATTACCATGTTACTCATTCTGGATGCAACACCAACTACATTTGTGTGCATTATAAAAAGTCAGAGCTTTGCTCCTTCTTGGCTTGTTTCACATGCCCATGGCTTCAGGTAATACCGTGTTCAACACTGTATGAGGTAGAGGAATTGCAGTGCTCTGGCTCCACACTCCCTGTGTAAAGATGTTAATTGGCCTATCAAGCTGGGCAAATAATTACGCTATCAATCCGAGCATTATCTACTGTCCTCACTGTGAGGGGATTGAGCCTTCAGGTCAATCCAACTTGGAGAGAGGACAGAAATGGAATGAAATTAACAATTCCCATCTTTGACAGGGATAGTTGGAAAGGATCCACAGACGAGTGGGAAGTCTCAGCTCAGAGGGATCAGAGCGCGGGCGGCAAATTCGCTGACTGTGCAGAACGTGGGATCATTTGACAAGGACACAAAAACACATGAAGCAAACAAATAGACAGCACACCACAGAACCCAATATATCAGCGGGCATTTCAATATTCTCTTTAAAGTGCTGTGCAGTTGCGACCTTGCTGCTCCTCGGTGGCATGCAGGAGGCCTTGGCTTGCATTCAGAAGACGGCGGCGCCAGAGAGAGGGCTCACACTTCCACGGTGGGTAAAAGTGAACCAGCCACTTCAGCAGCCATGCTCCTGCCAAGTCGAACGCATTATTTCCTGCAGTTTCTCTCACTGTGCGTATAGAAGAAGTCATATGTGAACATGTGTTTGCATCTTAGTTTTCTCTTGATAAGTTCCTGCTAGCTTCACTCAGCAAATGTGCTCATGTCTTCATGTCAGGACTGCGCTGTTACTGAGCCGTTTGTAGGGAGTATTTGCAATGAAAACATGTGTTTGCCGTATGGTATTGCTCATTAGCTATGAATGCTATGTGTGTGCCACTGATGAGTGTATGAGAAAGATGATTATTGATTAATGGGACGTTTTAAATTTTATATGTATACGGTAATGTGCGTTATGGGATATGATTCTAGTTTTATAGTAGTAATTAATAATTGATACTGTTCATCCTGTGCTGATTGAGTTTATTGCTGAGCTGTGATTGTGCTTAAGTGCGATTGTGGTTTAGTATTTAGTGAAATGTATGTGGTTTATAGTTGTAAGGTGTTGTTTGAATTGTTGTTTGAATTTGGAAAATACAAGTTATCTCTGGCGTGCGCTGAGGAAAGTCGTGTCTATATGTGCTCACTCTATTTAGACTTTTTTCAGCGCCCCAGTCCAGGGCTATTACAATTCAAGTTCACCTTTATGAATCCGGTGCAGGCTTCCTGGGCTTTTCAAGGGAAATCCAACTTTACTTTCCAGTGAAACCACAAAAGGTAAGGCCAGCTGATATCATGGATTTACTATTTACAAAAATCAAACGTATCACTTGTTGGAAACGAGTATTCGAGTCAAGACCACACTGAGGTGTGTGTTCGAGAAATAGTAGTTCAAATCGTAGAAAAGATACACATACCTGCTCCTAGAAGACACTCGATAAGCAACGTTTGTTTTCTGGGACGTATGTACAGTTGATTGAAACATAGATTGAGGAAGGGGTTAACTGCTCACTCTGAAAACAAAGCAATGTAACACTGATCATACAACTGGGCAAAAGAAAGGTGGGCGTGAAATTACACCTGGCCGTTCAATAAGATGAAATCAATAGATGCTGAAACAGGGATTGTAGGAGAACATTGAATTCATTCATTATGTCTGATGGACCTGAAGCATTTCTCACAGACTAATACATCTGAGGTTCATAAAGTTATTAGTCACACATACACAGGAACACTCAGAGCTGAATATTGGAGGGGAAAACAACACAAGTCAGATTGGAATTAAATGAGTAGCTTGACCAGCATACAGAATGTTGTATGTTCAGCCCGATTAGAGCAGATTGTTGTTGTTGTTGTTGTTGTTGTTGTTGTTGTTGTTGTTGTTGTTGTGGATAAGGACAGGGGTTTAATGGAATAACGTAATGTTTCAAGAACAACAGCATAATGCAAATATTTACCGTTCGACATCAGCAGAGCTAGATGAGCCAAATATGCATCTCATTTACATCAAAATACCTGATGTACAGGAAAGACAATATTTGGACTGAGACACAAATGGGGGGAAAAGGTCATGGGAAATATCAGGAGATGTTTTTTTGCTTTTATGGGGAGAAACTTTGCCAAGCGCAATGTTTAACGTTGCATATTGACATGGTTTCTGTGCAGTGCTTGTGCTTTAATTCTTAGCTCCTTTTGCAGAACACAGTAAACCATGAGGGTTTTATTCAGCCTCCCTAAGGGTTTCCTTACACTACTGATTTGTACTGAGTATAAAGATATTTGTTTTGTTTAGTTCTTTGGCTTCAGGCAACAACAAATGGCTCCTAGTTTAGCCCGAGGCTGCATTTATCAAATTACTCATCTGCCTGTAGCTTTTTCTTTTTTTTTTTTTTTTTGCAAATGCGGTCTATGGAAATACCACAGTTTCATTACCTGTGCATATTTGTCATTTGTTTGACAGAGTAAAGCTGAAACAAATGCACATTTAATGTTTTATACCTTAATGAGAATTTGAAAAATTTATGAAAGGGATGACCATTAAGGTTAAAGCTTTGCTGAGGTTACCCTCCAGTGTGCTTCTCCAATCGCTTATTAATAGACCTCTTGCATGTTTTTGACACTGGCTGTCAAAGAGACCATTTGCATGCTTAATGAAAGGAGAGCGTTTACACTTTTGCCCGTTCTGCAGAAATATGGTGGCGCAACAGAAAGCTACAACATTTCCTTTAATTAATCTTTTGGAAAGTTGTGTGAGGAACACAGACAGAGATATGAGATTACTTAAAAACTGCAGGCCCCACATTGTACCAACTCAAGATAACTGTACTGCAGTTTCATCATTTATAACAGCGGTTTTGGTGGGCAGCAGAGATTGCAGAGGGTAAACCAGAGAATGGAGAGGATGGTCTGCAGCCTCCAGGGAAAATAAGGATATAGAACTTCAGTATGATTCTTATTTTCTTTGTATTTTCCCTTGAAATAATGTTAACAGTGTTTTTGTAAAATGCGATTTGATGGGGAAAAAAAGGATTTGTTTTTAATTCATGAAACAGGGGCTCAGTTGAATGGGAGAAATTATGAATTGTAACTACACCTTGGCATAAACTGTGACAAACCTTGATCTATTCAAACAATATGTCTTCATTCATATGCAGCAGAGGTCATCTGTTTTTGGACACTCTCCTTCTACTTTGATTCAAATTAGAATACTAATTTAAGGTTATTGAACTCTAAGCTATGGCACATGGAAATGCTGGCTTTGAGGATGGTACAGCTCTAAAGAACACTTCCTTTTTATCCACTTGGACAGGTATTCCTGCATTAGTACAACTCCAAACTATCTCCTTTATGTCCTGTTTTGTTCCCAAGAGCAACTCTCCATCCTGAGACCACTGAACTCCAAGGTGACAGTATTGGTGGGAATCTCAGCTCAGAAATCACGAGAGCAAAGCCTGAATCCAGCCAACAGCCATCAGAAACTAGCCAGAAAAGCTGGCCACCGTTTGTTTCCGTTCCCACCTGAACAGTCCTGCCAAAGTCTTTTTCTGTTTGCTTCAACTTACTCTTCCAAGCATTACACTCACAGGAATTCAGTCTGTCACGAGTAGAGTGAGCTTCCTAACACAAGCTCCCTTGTCCGAAATTAAACTGGAAAGCAAACAATAACAACAATCCTTCCCTCTTTGACTCAAAATCAGCCACCAGCTCATAACTGCCTTTTGAGAAGAAATGCGATTTTGGCATTTATTAGATCAGTAAATATGCACGCACGCACGCACGCACGCACGCACGCACGCACGCACGCACGCACGCACGCACGCACGCACGCACGCACGCACGCACGCACACACACACACACACACACACACATACACACACACACACACAGTTCCCAAGCGTGACTCTGTCCAAGAACATTAAGAGATTTCGCCACACCGAGGACTTTCCCACTGCCATGCTCATAATCGCTCCTCTCATCTCTTCTTCGCCGTATTTGTCAGCTCCATTTTGCTGGTGAGCGTCAGAGATGAGTCCAGGATGGGCTCATCTGCTCACATGATTATCTCAGTGAGGAGAAATCTTGCATCTCACCTTTATTTGTCTCTCACATCAGGCATGCCGGCTTTCTCATCTCCTATCTTGGTCCAAGCAGAATGTTAATAACTATAGGCCATCCCTGCAGGATTTTCCACAGCTATCAGACTGTGTGTAGAGCACTTCCTTATAGCTGATCAACTCATCCCTACTGAATATGCCAAGAGAAGATTCATAACTGCTCTTTTACATGTATTTTTTTTACGCTAACTATTCCCAACGTAAAACAGTGCAATAAAACACACCTACATGTTTGTAATGGATAAAGCCTTTTCCAGAGGAGGAGCAGTGAGGAGGTTTACAGCTTCTTGAGCTGGTAGGAGTTCTTTTGCAAGGAGACCTCAAGGACAAGAAGGCATCTGCAGAAGAGACGATACAGCGGATTCTCTTTAATTCTCCTTTCACTGACTGCATGTTTCTGTCAGTGAGGTGAAGTTTATGTTCAGTGACGAGGAATACAGAAATTGCAACCAAACTGGAATACATCGGCACAATTTCTGAAAACTACCTTTCAAGCAACACCTTGCATCACTGTTCAAATTCTATTTTGAGGTGCAACATGATATTCTAACTCTAAATCCCAAAATCTTTTGCAAAAGTGTGACCACTTTTCTCATTGTTGTTATTTATTCATTTGTTTCCCAAGGCTTCTGAGTTACAATCAGCTTTGAAGTGCAAAACCTCTGTTACAGTGGCTTCATTTTGTTATAAACAGTATAATACATTGTTGAAGATTTGAGATGCATGCAGCTCTATTTCTGACGTGGAAAGTGTCAGAAATGGATGAAAGAGTTCAGTGTCAGACCATCACAGTTCAAACTCGAAGTTCCTCAAGTTTATTATGAACTGAAACCAATCCTTTGGTGGTCACAAACAATGAACCTCATTCCGCAGTGCTCTACAATCAAATGTTCTGGTTTGATGCTGAGGCGTCCTCACAAACACATTCAATTTTATTCAAAAGGTAAAAAAAACAATTGTGTCATTGTATATTACAGTTTTTTACGATTGTTAACACACTAAAATGAAAATTTCCTCACAATTTGCGAAATTCTATTCCAAAGAGCAAAACACCTCCACAGATTTTCACAACATTAGACACAATGTCTGCGTCACCCTTTTTGCAAACATTACACACAGTGATTTGTAAAACTCTACACACATTTTCACACCTTAGACACAGATAAGGATTGCGAGGTAACTTCCTTGTCATTACAAAGCCCCAGATTGCCAATGACCACACAAATGAACACACTGGATAATCACATCCAGCAGGTGTGGAAGCACACATGTGCCAATTTGAAAACGCAGCACTCAGGTGAGTTCACCTGTCTTCAACAAAAATGGAAGGAGCTAGAAGAAGAAGAGTGTGAATGAGAGGGGGAGCTCAAAGAGGAGATGAGGGAGGTAGAGCAAGAGGAGAAGGAGGTAGAGAAGGAGGCCCAGGTAGAGGAAGAGGAGAAGAAGGAGGTAGAGGAGGAGGCCCAGGTAGAGGAAGAGGAGAAGGAGGTAGAGGAGGAGGCCCAGGTAGAGGAGGAGGAGAAGGAGGTAGAGGAGGAGGCCCAGGTAGAGGAAGAGGAGAAGCCTGTGAAGTGGATGAAATCGTATGGCCTGATCCAGCCAGACGGAGAGATGATGAATAGTTACAGTATTCTTGTTGCTTTTACACTAGTTTTTCTTCAGAGTGTGTGTACTTCATGCAGTAATTTTTATTTGTTTAGAGATTCTTATTTGTTTCATTGGTTTCATTGTTGGGTGATTACTGTCACTGATTATAGTAAGAAATACTGTAAGTATTGAAATAAATACTTGAAATATTCAGTCTGCAGCATCAGTGTTGTGCAGTACTTGGTAAGTTTATAGAAGGCCTATTTGTCCACATTCTCCCTATATCTCAAACTACTCATGAAGAATGTTGTGGGTTTGTCACTATTTTCGTTTTGACATCTAAATGATCCTTTACATAACCATGTCTGGCCAAAAATCTAGCACATGCTATTTCCTAAAATAATTTTTTTTACAAATGTGTTTTTTATTTATGACAGCAGTGTGAAACTGGCTGCAATAGTGTCTGATCATTGAGGACTGTGTTGGTGAAATGAAAACTAATAGCGTTTTCACAAATATGTGTGGATGTTTTGACTGAGGTGTGTCACTTTGCAAACAATCTAGGAATTTTGCAAATTGAGTGTGGTGTTTGGATAATTGTGATTATATTTTGAAAAAAAGAACCCGGTTTTCAAAATTGTGTGTAAACAATTTAAAAAAACTGTAAACATTTTCTTTCCAGAATACTTTCCATATAAAGTATTTCTAATCCAAATATTACTTACTGAACAAACAGCTTCAATCTAATTGCTGATTACTAAAACTGCCAAATGTTAAAAGCTGAAATGAGGAGAGCAATCTTGACAATACTACCACGAGGGACTATTTCCCCCAATGCACGCATTCAACAATTTACAGACTTTAAAACCACAGAAGAAATAAAACTACAATAACTGATGCAAGGTCACGTGCAACCTTTATGTTCTCTGTTGTGTCAAATTTCACTGAGACTCTGGAGGTGACACATTCTGCACACAACTAGTTCCGTCAGCTACAAACAGCCAGCCGAGGAAACAAGATCATCAGGACCGGGGAGACTTCAGTGTTGGAAGCGAGCCCGACAACCTCCCAGTGAGATTTGGCTCCGCTGTAGCACAGTCACCTCTATCTCTTCTCTCTTTTAGGGATAGTGATCTACTTGTCAGGAGGAGGACAGGATAGGAAGAGAGAGAGAGAGAGTGAGAGCGGCAGTACCCTTCTCCCTGCTCTGGGACTCCTCACTTGATTAATGGAACAATTGACTCAGTGATTAACACCTGTGCATTGAGATACTAAAAAAAGCCCAAAGAGACCTGAAATGGCAAGATATTGATTTCCTCTCTTCCCAACGCGTAGCACCTATCTTCCCGTCTCCTGCCCCTGACCATGAGACCCTGTGCCTGATGCAGTCCGTCTAATTATTTATCAACTCATTTACATACACACTGGGGTTATTTTGCATTGGATCACACTGGAGTTCAGACCAAATACTTCCCCTACAAATTACCATGTAACTCTCAGGCAAAGACAACGGAGTGCTTTAAACAGTGTGTGTGTGTGTGTGTGTGTGTGTGTGTGTGTGTGTGTGTGTGTGTGTGTGTGTGTGTGTTTAAATAATAAGGAATACTGTATGCTGTCTCACACATTTCCGTTTCTTTTGTAAATCCAACATGAGGATATTTTACTTCATATTTGAGTCACTTTGAACAGAACTGTGATCTATGATTTGAAACTACAATTATGTGAGATTATGTAAAATTAAGATGCTTTTTGGAAAGCTGTCTGTATACAACTCTTCCTGCCGGTAAAGGACATTCAAGAAGAACAATGAAGCTGGTCAGGTATTATTCAATTAGAACAAACTCTGATGTTATTGCTGGGTGCAGCTCTCCTTGTGTTTGTGTAGATTTCCTCCAGCTCGTCCAGCTTCCACCTACAATTAAAAAACATGAATGTTAGGTTGCTTTGTGTCGTCACAAAGACCAATGGCAGCAGGGTGAAAATGAAATGATTCATACTTGTACAAATCAAAGATGAAGGAAAGGGAGAAAGTGAAGAATTAAAAAAAAAATGATAAAAGATGAGAGATATAAAAGAATGAGAGAAGGTGGAATCAAGGAGATATAGAGGAAACAAAAAAGGATATCAAAAATAGACAAAGGGGCAAAAAGAGAGTACAGGAGAGACAGAATGAAAAAGATAGACAGAAAGGAGGGGACGGAGTGGAGGAAGGCAGACAGAAGGACAAACTGAGAGGAAGGGCAGATAGGGGAGACATATAACAGATGGAGGGACGCCAAACGTCTGTCTGCAGCAGCCTGCAACTCTCTGACAGACACTTCGTGGATCTTTTGAAGACATAAAAATGTTTTTTCACCAAAAATATTGCATCTTCTATCTAATTGAATCTCTCAGAACGAAGCGTGTCTAACTAATTGGAGGGTCTAGAAACAGGTTGTTATGAAGCCAACTGTCATATTATTAATACAGAGCGTAACGTCTTCTGATGATTCACTTTTTAAGTTGCTTTCATAATTGCATAATTACTATACATTAACATTCATTCATCATAAATGGTGGAATGTTTTACGACCCTTGTTCTCCTATGAAACAATCCTCTCTCAAAAATGATATTAATGTCGTTGCTTGATTAGTCCTTGATTAGTTTTGGTGTAAATTCACTTTTGTTTTATTTTTTTTCAGGATTCTGTGACATTGCTTGGTCAAACTGACCTGACATGGAAGATACAACAGTTTAATTGGTAAAAGTCACCATGTTCTCTCACCAGCAGAAAATAAAGCACTTTATTGATGAAACTATAAAACTTTGAAATGTATATAACTCTCCCATGATGTGAAGGATCTAATTATCTTTTCTTCAGATATATTTGTCCTTGGATGGTGATTGGCTGATGGACAACAGAACTACTGTATGTTTTAATCTCAGTGTAACTTAGAAATAGAGGACATTTTATTAAATAAGTCCAGGATATAGGTGATGAGCATGAATGTAAAATGGACACAATATGCGAGCGATTCACTGAACCTTCAATCAGTCTTATGACCTCTTTTCAAATGCAGTTTAACAAGGTGATTTGGTCTTTGTCCACCCCAATGATGAGATGATAGATGAATCAGAACACTGAGGAGGGGTGGGGGGTGTTCAGAGGGGGAAAACAAAAGTGCTTACCGTCATCATTTACATTCGTCCGTCCCTGGAGGAATGGCATTACTCGGTCACATATATAGTTCAGAGGGGTCAGAAGTGTTTCTCTTTTACACGGACTGAAACCTTCACACTTGAAACTCCTCATGAGGGAGGCAGCAGAACCTGTGTCTTCATTAAATGTTATTCTGGACCTGAGGTGCTGCAGATGAATGAAGGCTTTGAAATGCAAAGTCATTGGAAAACATTCAATGTGAACCTTCCTTCCTTGTGTGAGGATGACCTACGTTGAATATCCTGTCAGTATATACAAACACATACAAATGGTTCAAAGTGCAGTTCAAATATGAGAGAAGCATTTTACACAGCCGTCTTTTCTCAGGATTGAAACCTGAGAATAAAGCTGTTTCAACTGGACCCAAGCCTTGCTGGACTGGATATTTCAGGTTTGTTTTTTTATTTTTTTATTTTAATAATTCAAGAATAATTTTAAGAAAATTACTTTTCCTAATTTAAAAATATGTTTATTGTAGTAAGTTGAAAAAAAATACCTTTTTTTCATAATTATTTATTTAGAGTTTTTTCTTTGTAATTATTTAAACAATTTGATTTAGCTCCATTTTAACAGGTTTCATGATCATAATAACTATAAAAGACTCGAAGTAGTTAACTTAACATTGCTTAATTTCACCCGCTGGATTCTTCAAAAAATTAGAACTTCTGTCAACTCATTGTATTATACATGAAGAAACCAATTTCAGACAAATATTTAGGATTAACCACTCTGACCTGCACTTTACAAGTAAAAATTGTATTAGTAAGTATTATGCCTCCTGTGGCTCAGGCCCAGTTTCCACTACATTTTCAAGTGAAAACAGAAAACTTTCATTGCGGTTCCCAAGGTAGAACTGTTTGAAAACGCTCCTGCTCCGTCTCCGTGTAGTAAATACTTCTTCTGCACATGTGCGAGAAGATCAACAATGACAAAAACGACGGCCTCCAGAGTGTCATGACTCCCAGTCCATATTCTCCTGGGACTTGGTACTAGTGGAGCGTCGCCCAGAATAGCAATCCAACTTGGTCAAAAGTACCAGAAAATGGTACAAAGAATACAGTGTGACTTTAGAGTCCAACCAACTCGTGCTGTTTGATCAGAAGTTAAAACTTGAAGAGAATTCAGCTTTCGCTGCAGCAAACGTGACAGCTGGACTTTCAGCTGACTCTGGCTCTTACACTCGTAGATCGAGGACGGCCAGCTGCCCAGATGTACCCGAACAGAGTCCCACACACCCCCTCTGCCCATGAGGCCTGTTAGCCTCAGATGGCGCCATTCCTGCTGCCCAACCACAGTCCACATCTCCACTGAGTGATGAGCCGGTCGCCGTGGGACCGAGTGGCACCGCAGCATTTGCAGACAGATGTCACCGCTCAATTCATCACGCGGTGCCGAAGCATACCGGTGGACCTGTGGCTCAGTGACCTGCTGACTCAGGAATCTGTATCTGTATAGCGTCCATCTCCACACTGAGTCCAAGACATCGTATAGTGAACAGGTTTCATCCGATTGCCCGATGCTGTGGTGTTGCCGTTGCTCAGTGAAGAAAAAAAAAAGTACTTACTCAACAAATAGTCACTTTTCTGCTTCATTTCATGCAGTATATCCATGATATCACATTTTTATTCAGAATATCAGATCCACAGTCAATATTTTTAGTATTAAAATAGGTTGACAGTAAAGGGTATTCAGCTTTATTAAAAAAAAAAAAAAGAAAAGCCTGCTGGATGACCATTTATGTCTTATACTGAAAGTTGGATAACGGCATGATGATGCCAAAGGCTGCCCTAGTTTACCAACGGAAAGAGTTTTTAGAAAAGATCTTTTTTCATGGCTTTCAAAGTCATTATATTCTATACTGGTTTCAAATTCTATGTTTTCAAAACAGAAGGATTTATTACCCATATAAATTACCTGAAATAATGATTCGAAAAAGGACCAATAGCTTTAAAATTATCTTTACAATAAGCCCATACTCTTATTAGCAGAATGTCTCTCAGTAATACCTTGTCTTAGAAGCTCTGAGAGATGTTTTCAGTGGTTGTTATTCTCACACATTTTTTGTATTTTATAGCAAATTATATTTCCTTTTGCCTCTCTTGCATTCACTACAATATATCAGAAAATGTGACAAATGTGGAAGTGCTTACATTAAAAAAAAAAAAAGAAAAATTTTATTATTTACAATGCATAAAAATATGAGAATGTTAAAACAATAAATTTACATTGGAAAAACCTTTTGAAAAATCTAGATATGTAACAGTAATCTTCACAGACATTCATTTGTAATCAAGCATTCCTAACACAATCAGTATTGCATTCAGAATGGTGTCATCTTTGCACTAAAACAACATACACACGGTGGTGAAATAACTATTGTCGCTATAGAATCACACTACAGTTCACAAGATAGTATCTAATGTAAAATTTTTTTTTAAAGAAATCTGTTGCAAAAATGATTGTTGGTGTATGTTTAAGCCAATTTTAGTCAAATCACTAAAAAACGCTCACAACACTGACGCCAATAAAACAAAACTAAAGAGAAAAAGAATTACATCAGCTGTGCAGAAAACTCTGAGGCATCAGAATGATCTATATGTGCTGCCATGATTTTACCGTGCACTGCAGGTGAGCATTGATTTTTCTTTGTCTCCAGCATTAAAACATGGCATTGACAGCAAAGTCTTTTTTTTTTTTGGCTTTCAGCTCAAAATATATATTTCCAAGACACTACTGCTGTTCGCTTATTTGAATTACTCGTGTTTTTACTGTTACAGAACAAACATGTTTGATGTTGTTAACACTTTGCAGGTCAATTATTTCTTGAAACCACGTTTGCTTCAGCGTTGTTGTTTCGTCGGATTCAGAATAGAAACAATAAATGACAAATGTGCACCTTCCTTAATCATGAGTGCTTAATGCTGCAAATCTTCTTCCTCATAGCTTTCTAATTCTCAGCAAGAGTAGTTAATTCCAGCACGTTTTAAATTTTTATTAATCATATGGATACCAAGGTTTGAAGGAGGCTGTTTACACGACAACCTTTTCAAGTGAAAACAGAAAACTTTCATTTCATTTTGGCTTTTCATTTACACAATGTTAAAAAGGAACACCATGATATGCAATTAGGAAAAGGCTTTTTTAAAAAGGTAGGTTTTCAGTTTGGTTAAAAACATCCGTAGCCTGTTGGGCCCTCAGGTGTTCAGCGAAGGGAAAACAGCGCCAGCTTGTGGCCTGGCATGCTAACTACATTGTTTTCAGTGTTTCTGTGTAATTGGACATTGTTTTCCAAATGTTGCAGTGTATTCATAAAACCTTTTTTTTTCTATTTAAAAAAAAAATAATCAAACACTAGAAGACAAAACTTTTCTGAAAATAATTTGCAACTTTTAACATCGTCGTGTAAACAATTGCCATTAAGACCTTATTACAAAAATACATTTAGACTGTAAAGTATTTCCCCCCAAAAATGCCTTCTACAATAATCTGTTTTATTTGAAATAATAAGTAAAAAAAAAAAAAAGAGCTTGATCAGATTATGATATAAAGAAAACGATTTGACAAAGATGTTCTACCTGAGACATTTCTAAAAGCCTTAGAAAATGTTCCCATCACAGGGTTACATGAGGGCAGACGACTCATCCACTTCAGTGTACATGTTGGTCTCTCAGTCACTGAGTGATTCCTTGATACTGTTTGTGTTGTTTTTCTCACTATGACACGGAGGGCTCTGTTTACTGCAGACATGACACAGTGATTGCAGAAGCCATTAAATGTCGCCACACTGACAGCTGTTCGGGGTCATTCATCAAATGATGGAGTGAGAGGGAAAGTTGGAAAGATGAGGCGAACAGGAGGAGGAAATGCAAATCTGCTGAGAAAGGGAGTGCACAAGTTGATGAAACATTTCTTGGACGATTACCTCCAGGTTCAACTGGGCCCTGTTGGCTATTCACATATTTTCTTTTTGGTTGCTTTACTGTGAAGTTCAATTCTGCATCTGTGACTGTGCTTTTCTAAACGTTGACATTTGATATAATTACAGAAAGTAATAGGCCTACATTCGTCGTTTGATTTAATTTTCAAGGAGTGCCATAACACAGAATCACATTAAACATCCAGTTTTGGGTTACAACTATTAATATGGAAAATAATGCAATTAAAATACATATCTGGGCGTTTTGTGCATGCCCCAAAAAATAAACATGTCCATTCACTCAAAAAGACATTCTTGGACCATTGAGGAAAAACTAACCAACGTCTTGGACTTCAATCGTGAGTCTGCATGTTGACATTGCAGCGCTCTCTCGGTTGAAGAGGGAATAGAAAGGACCTGCAGCTGGTGGTGAGGGTGGCAGGAAACATCTGAATTGATCATCGACAAGAAGGGCAGCTGTATTTTAAAGGAGCTTACATACCCTGTAGAACCCCTGTTCTGTTTCCCTCAGAAATGAGATTAAAAGAAAACCTTTTTGAAGACGTGTTGTGATAATATTACCCCGTTTAGCAATAATATTGATCCTGTTTCTGTATGTTATTCTTCATCTGTGTCGAATTTTCTCATTTTTCATCCTTGAACACAATACACACAATATTTCTGATTCCGATCCGAATCTGTCAACAATAATAGTTGACTTTTGGAGGTTTGTGGCTGAAGTTAAATACCCTCAAAAAGTTCAAAGACTTAAAATAAGGTCAGAGCTAATGACTGTTCTATAACAAGAAAAACTGTTTTCTGAATGAAGGTTTTTGAACCTCTGAACCCTCCAACCATAATTCAGCCAGCAAATGTGCATTTTTAGGACTCCTCATACTTTGGATGTGCACCTGCTCTTTCTCTGCAATGATTACTTTGATCTGCTGAAGTCACAACAAATCCCTGCTGAGAGTGTTGCTCAAAAAGGTTACGTGTTTTTCTTCATCGAGATCAGTTCATATCTTGTTAATGTTCTCTCTCTCTTTGAACAGCACTCATATCAGGGACGTACTTTAAGAATATTAGTTTCAAAGTTGAGAAACAGTAATATGAGATTTAGGGCATGAAACATAAAAGAAATGAAAATGAATGCTCAATGTATCATCAAATCGATTTGAAGTCTTTCACATAATCAATTATGATTAAATTATCAAACTTGTTTTAATGGAATTGTATTCACTTTGTGATTATACCCTTGGAAAATGTATTAAAGTTGTGGTTACTGGTGGATAAAGCAGTTTGCCAGTGAAGAAAAGAAAAAAAAACTAACAGTATGTAAAAGTCGTGAGCTTTCTAATGTATCTTTAATTTCAATGCAAATGAACATCATTGCTTGGAAACAGTATTCATTATAGCTGTAATTAAAATAAGAAACTCTAATGAAGAGACTTCCTGTATCACGCTGAATTTAAAAAGTTGAACCCATCCTGATTAGATGTGATGAGTCTGCTCCAGGATGTGTGGTTGGTCCTGGCCCACACTTTCTCTCTCTGTCACACTCGACAAACACACTGCCAGAGACACACCGGCATGCACAAGTGTCTCTATGTCCACACAACACAGACGGGGATCATCTCATGCTGTTTACTCTTTATTCACCTCTCAAGGACACAGACCTTTATCAGGACTGACCAGCGCTGTGTGACCCGCCTTCCTCTCCTCCAATATGCCACAGAGTTATGGAGCGCCTGCTGATGCTCCTTAAAGGGCAGCGGGACAAAAGAGAGATGCAGCGTATGCTTAACACTAAGCCGATGGCTCCAGACACTCCCCATCCATCACTGTCTGGCCTGAGCAACCACTTTTTGCCTGCCGTTTCACCGCTGAATTGCCGGCCGGCCGGCCCTCCTGACCATTTCTACGCTTCGGGGGAAATTATGCAAACCACCTTGGTGGAAGCCGAGCCATTTAGAGGATTCCTGTCCGGAATATCATCACATTTCAGGTACACAGGAAAATGATAGGAAAACACATTTGTTGCTTTAGGTTTGAGCTCCTGATGCCTGTGGGTCTGTAGAAAAACAATAGATTTATTAAAGTGTGGAGCGATGCTGGTTTCTTTTGATGATGCAAACATTTTGTTGCTTATTGCTGTGTGAGCCTTATTTATCAAAGACAGAAAAAACCTTTCATCTAAAAACCCACGGAGGCTAATTTCTTTTCTCCTCATTTGTTGTTTTTAGCCCTATTAGAGCAGAAATGAGATACGACATCCCTCTTTATATCGCTGAAGCCCTAGTTTCTTTTCCCTTGAGATGCCCATTGTACAATTAAAACTATTGTCTGTGCATTAAGGGAGAAGGGTGATCTGAGGTGTTCCAGAAAGGGCAAAATAAGATTGCTCGTTCAGCGCTCAAGGTCACGGCTCACTCTGTGATAAGTGATAATTCCTCTTCGCTTTGTGAATGTAAGGCAGTCCAATCTCGTTAATGTATGCATCACGGCGATGGCGTAGGCTTACGAGATTATGATCTGCTTTAATTGGAGGCCTCTGTCATTCTTACTCTGTGGGTTTGACTCTTCTGGTCAAATATAATTTACTAATCAACTCTGCTGGACTTCAGCAGGAGCTACTTAGAACCAATGTGATACCCAATGAAATGGCATTAAGAAAATGACTCAATTAGTAGATATTTATTCACGGCCTGTCTCTGCCCAGGGAGACAGTTAACCCATTTAAGGCCAGAACTAAAGCCCTAGGTGTTTGAGGCATTTTGCAAATTAGTGAAAAATGATTCGCCAGTTCCAACAAAATAGAAACTTGAAGACCTGCAAAGATGCTTTATTACAAACATATTAAATCTGTCTGTAACACAGTCAAAGTGCCTGTTCGGCTGCTCTTTTTTTTACACCACAGGAAGTTATTGCAAGCCTCATTGTAGTTGACCTGATTTCATGCTGGATGCCCTCCTGCCACTATCTGCTGCCCAGATCCTCCACATTCAAGGTCAAGACTTAACCCAGGACTGGGCAATCCCTTCTTCCTGAGGTGGGGCGATATAATAAACTACAAGTACTGTGGAGGGCCAAGCCATTTTACTCAGTTTTGCTCAAAATGAAGACATCTCTTCTTAAAAGCATGTTATTGATATGTTATTCTTTCTCCTCTTTGGGTGCTTTCATTGACAAAGAAATGCAGTGAAAAGCACAACCACAATCAGGGGTATGTGCAATTAAAAACAAAGACAAATCAGATAATCTCACACGGATACCACCCCTGTCCAAAAGAGCTGGGATTTAAGATTAAGATTAAGACTCAGGGACAAGGAAGTGACGCCCCACATGCTGCTTTCTGCTCCCACCGGGGGCAAAAACTGCACACTTTATGTAAAAACAAGTGACTCAGACCATTCAAGGCGGAAACTACTAATATAAGCCAGCAACAGTGTGAATGAAAGCAGAGTCAGCAGTCGAAGTCCTTCTTTTGAAAGTGGCGTAAAATTAAGCTCAAGAGTGGAAGAACTCTGATAAAACTGAAGCTCATTGTAATGTATCAGCTCTAAAAGACACATTTGAATAATGAGTTGGAAACACAACTTGTTTACAAGTGAACTCATTTCAGCAGGTCACAAAAAGTTCAGTCTTTAGTATTTTTAATATTCATTAGGCATGTTTATCTCGTTCAAACAGCACTGTTTTTGTTTTCTGCTGGTTTTGACTGATCAGTTGAGTTTCTAACTCACTTTCCCCTTTTACACACTCACAGTTTGTTTAATATGAATACTTTGCAGGGGTTGTTTCATTGTGATTCTGGCAGCAGCGGGCTGTAGATGGCAGAATTACATATGTTGTTAGGACTGTGCATCCTTTCAGGTGAAAATTAAAGTCACATGAAATGGATAGTATGCTGCTCGCTCGCAAACATAGAGTTAATGGACAGAAAACTATTGTGTGTTTCACCTGCTTTGGGTCTGTTCATTTCAATGCAGCACACATGCGAATGGTTTGTCATTCGATAAGTTTTGTCACCAGTGTCACTCTCATTAGTATTATAACTTGGTTTACAGTCATGCCGGTCGGGGGTAAATATAAAGAAAATGTAACATTAGCTGTTGTTGTGTTCTCGCTGTGCTTTTGTGTTTCCTTTTCAGCAAAGTCTTTTCTCATTCTGTCCGAGGCTCCTCAGTCACTTACAGGTACAACTAACACTGTGGCAAAACTTTCTGCGTCTGTGTGCGAAGACGAGCTGTAAGTAAAATGTTGATGTTTGTTTTCTGTGATTCTTTCATGGAAAGATTGTGTCTGCACTCTGCAGTTACCATGTTTTTGTAACGAGCAGCAAGAGAAAGGCTGAAAACCATCAGCGATAAATCACTAACTCACCAACATCAGTAAACAAAGGCAGGCAGCCAGGGCTGCACATCAAATAGAGGCCACACACACACACACACACACACACAAACACACACACACACACACACACACACACACACACACACACACACACACACACACACACACACACACACACACACACACACACACACACACACACACACACACACACACACACACACACACACACACACACACACCCTTGAGGCGCTCCTTCAACATTATTTCCAAGGTTCCCCTATAAACATCTTTTCACCATCGTGAAGCACATAGTGTATAGATTTTATGTTGTAGTGACCTGTATGTGATAAATGATAAATGATAAATGATAAATGATAAATGATAAATGATAAATGAATAATGATTAATGAATAATGATAAATGCACATCTAAAAGAATTGTGGCTTCAGTGTGACACAAAAACTTAATAGATCAAATCTTGTATTAGGCTTCCGTAAACATTTGAATTAAGACACAGCGACATGGCGTGTGTTCATAAGGTGAATAAAATGTTCAAGTCGGGGTGCTGCTATATAAATTGGTGTGAGCACAACTAGATCACAGTCAGCACTAACCTGGGTACTCAGCTTGAAGGGCAAAACTTACTGCGTTAGTCTTTACAGCAACTGTGGAAACACTGATTTACAATGAAAATTCTGCTAATGAAATAAAACTGTAATGAAGCTGTCAGCAGTACGATTAGTATAATATCTGAGTTCATTTTCTGAAAGGATTGAATAACATGAGAGCGGAGGCAATCTGTTCCTCGTGTAATTCTTTACAACTCTCTCACTTCCTTCGCATTTTTCTTCTCTGAAACTAATTGACAAATTATGAATCTCTCTGCAGATGCTGAGTTATACCAGCTTTTAATTGTTGGAACCTTAAATAAAACCCCCAATTGCACTAAAATAAAGAAAATCAAAGAGACAGAGATACTGTAGGAGGAAAGTATTTGCATATATATATCTAAAAAAAAAAAATCCCGGCTCCTTATACATCCTCCAATTTCTACATCACCTCTGGGGGTGAACATGTCAACTAACCATATTTACTATCCACTGACGGGTCTCTGAGGGTCTTGTTTCACGACTGTGGAAGGCGGCATCTTTATTGGACATCCTTCATCAGGGTGTTTCCATCATGGTTGCTGGAGAGCACGAATGAAGGAAACTGAATTATTGGGAGATTACATCTCGCTTCTGCTCCCTTCACTGCATCCCATGTGGCTCTTGGTGATATTCGGCGCTGCATGTCAATCCCACCCACCCACCCGGCATATAGTTTCAAAGACAAGTCGCCATTTCGGACTTTACAATGCACATAACCTCATAAGCAGTGAGCAGTGTGATTGTGGGGAAACTCACCACATGTATGATGTGATTTGGTTTACATTCCCACCTTCAGCACAACAAATCCACAACATCTACAACCCAAATAAATAGAATAAATGTATTTTAACTATCCAAGTAAGGCCCGGACACCAAGAAAGCCTGTTAGGATCCAAATACCCCACAAAAATACTAAAATACAAGCACTTTAAAGTAGTGTGTAACGCACCATAGCCAATGTGCCCACAAGAAACAAGAATGTCAATCTCTCATGTCACACAGTGACAGGTCACTGTTCTTACAGAAGTCTTACCAGTCTTTTGTGAACAGCAACAACATGCAAAGAACAGTTGTCCACTTAGTCTGTGTGAAATTTCTCCATGCATGTCTAATGAATGAATGATTACCTGCTGGCAATTCGGTATAGCAGCTCTAATCCTAAACATTTCCAATTTTGATTTCTTTTCTTGACTAGACCTTTTTCTGCCAGTGGGACTGGAACTATGATAAAAGCGTATACCTCTTACCCTTGTGACCAACATACTGTTCTGTCCACACACAGTTTGTGTGTATTTGTGTTTGGGGTCAAGCTTCTTCAACTGCCTGTGGTTGTATTGGAGGCCGGCACCGAGGCTTATTACTGGAACCGGAGTGAAGGATGACGTCACTGTTGTTTTTGTAGTTATTGCCATCGTTTCTCCTCCTTTGTCTCTTTGTTGAAACATCCTCTGAGTCATACGTGACCTCGTGTATCTGCAGCACTTTGCAAAGTACTTTCACCCACCTTTTGTTTTATGGTTTCACATGTCGCTTAGTATTCTGTTGATGTGCAAGCTCTCAATGCGCTGAGACTTGTGTTCCCATTAAACATATTTATTGGTGTAATTCTTCATTTGGAAGACGGGAGGAGCAATACTGTGTTCCCAAATGTCATTTGCGATCATTCCATTAGCGTCTTCTGGTTTCCTTTTAACGTCACACCAGTGAACAAACATGAAACCCATGAAGTGACCCTCAGTGGGCTTCACACCCCATGTCCTGCAAAGAAATATGTCCTGGCTTAAGATGAAACATTCAGATTTTCAGTAGGCAGTTTGTGGCACCAAGTTCAATTTGCAACTCTAAAAACTATTTGTTTGTTAAGAAGAGAGCATTAAAAAACAAAAAAAGAAAAAAGCTAAGTTCTTCCTTCTGGCAGATATAAGACTGAACAAACTGGACCGTGTCAACAAACCTACATCACAGCTTTAATTTATCACTGAAGGAAAACAACAAGCGTGTCAAAATACTGCCTCTGGATTTCTCCACAAACCTCAGAACACAAAGACCTTTTTTCTAATGTCAAACTCACTACGGATGTGCCAGTCTTATTTCATTTTTCACTTTACATTCACTCCGTTGATTTCTTCCCGAAATCTATTGCATACAGCCATCAGAAAAAAAATCTGAGGTAAAGACACGATGTGGACATCCGGTCTAATTAATGGATTCCATACACTCCCTCGTCTTATGGAAAAGCCCCATTTATTTTACTTTATTGAATTTGCATTGGTGCTGTTTCTCTTTTATTCAATTTTGTGCAGCAGTGTGTATCTCTTACAGGGTGACAGAGAGAGTCAATGGAGGCCAAACAGAAAGAAAAAAAGCCATGTAGAGTGGAAGTATATTCATCTGAGCATTGATTGGAACATATATGCACATTAGCATTTAAATGCTCATCACTCTTTCTACATCACAGCAGACGTCCAGACGAGGCTCATACAGCACATAAAACATTCCTGCGATCTTACCTTTGCAGACTGATCTAGTTGCTGGTCGGAGGCCATCAAATAATCTGTCAGTCATACTGATATATTCTGAAAGCACTGTGTCACTCTGTTCAGTCATGTGTTTGTCTTTTTAGCCATTGCAGTTCATGTTCTATTGTTAGCTGGAGCAAACTCTTTCTATGATATACTTCCTGTAGGTATGAATAACATTCATCAGTCTTTTCAGCAAATGGCCAAACGTGACATGTGTTTATATTCATATGACAAAGAGGGAAGCCTGAGAAGGAGTTAGGACTCTTCTCAGTCCTGAGTATCGAGAGGACTGTAAATGGATGTAAATACCCCAAAACACTTCATTTCAATGCATATCTATAAAATAAACCAAATGTGATATTTTCTATGTGGTTTTATTAAATGTGGGGTTGCAGGGTGCTTTGAGCTGACCATGGGTGGAGACAGAATACACCAGAGAGACAATCACACACTGAAATTCTGGCAACTCAAAGTGACTGGTTAACATAAACCAGAAAACCCTCACACTGAGAAACTAGAACCAGAGTCACAAGAGACCCAGAACAGACAAATTACAAAATAGAACAGAAATAAATAGCCGTCAGCAATGATTTCCATAGTCTGTCCACATTTCATCTCCAATAAAACACATAAAACACATTCATAAATGAACACACTTATGTGAAATACAAGCTCTTTTTTTTTTTTTTCAGAGCAGTATCACATCTCAAAAGAGCGCCAGAACTTAAGCTAGTGTTTGATTTTCTATTTCCCATCTCCTCTTGGTTTTAGTCTTTCTGGTTTCCGGCCTTCATGTCCTCCTCTGTGCAGCAACCCCCCCGAAGGTGTTTCACCTACATTATATCCACTTACCTTATGTAAATAACCTTGTCTTGTGAATCACTCAGTGCCACTTCATCTTGTTCTTTGTGTCAAGCTCACCACTGTTTTCTTGTATACCTTGACTTCATGTATTTGCCTGTTTTACTAGTTTTGCTCTCTTCTACTTTCGCCTGGTTATCTACTTGTCTGTGCTTTAAACATCTGACCTGCTTCCAGATTGTGGACAATAAAATACATGCTGTTGAGTCGCTCTCCTGACTTCTCTTACGTAGCTCAAATTCTTTGAAGTAACTCCCCAACTTTCTCTACAAACATGTCATCACACACGACAGCAAAAACCATTTCCAGCTGATTATCCTCATGTCAGCAGGGTCCAGAGGATACAAAGCCTTCATTCGAATGCCTCTGCGTGCATGTAATGTCACCCATGCTACTATTTCTCAATCACTATCTTTTAATCAGGACACTTGTGCAGGATCTTGGTAAAACAAGCTCTTAATTTTAGTGATTTATATAAAAAACTGCTATCGCTTTAATAATAGTCAAGATGAAAACAGGTCACCATATTTCATAACTCTGTGTGTGTGTGTGTGTGTGTGTGTGTGTGTGTGTGTGTGTGTGTGTGTGTGTGTGTGTGTGTGTGTGTGTGTGTGTGTGTGTGTGTGTGTGTGTGTGTGTGTGTGTGTGTGTGTGTGTGTGTGTCTGTAATATATTGTTGACCTTCAGTGATGCCGGTCAAGCGTTACTCTCATATGACCACTATTTTCAGCAACGAGTAATCCAACATGTAACTATTTCCAAACCAGTAATCAGATTAAGTTACTTCTCTAAGTCACTGTGCGTTGCTGTTATAGAGTCCCGCAAGATGTTGGAAAGGAAGACGAAGTTCTTGTCAGTAAAGCGGCTTTATTACAGAACAGAACCTGCTGCTCCTCCAAAAGGAAACACACTTGCAGCGCATGCAGTCTCTTCACATTCATCTGACCCGCCCCCTTCTCCACTCTCAGCCAATCACAGGCCAACTTGCTCTAATGGTGCATTCAGGTAACACAAAAGAATCAGAACCAACAAACATGATCACTAAACCATATCATTGCATCAATAACACAACTGCAGCGATGTTATAATATTTTTGTAAGTTTCTTCAGGAAAAAGATATATTGATAGGAAGCCCCGCCCCCTTTTTTAGTCAATCAAGCAATCAATCAATAAAAGACTTTATTTGTCTCCAAAGGGCAATTAAAAGGATGCATAGAGCAGGCAGTGCAAATAAAGAAATAGATCTGATAATAAAACCGTGAGTCAGATATAAATATAACAAAGGATGAAATATGTATCAGCAGGAGGCCAGGCAGTGATCAGCAGTTTTTGGCAAAACCAGTTGTAATTTTTATGTTGAGACGATGGGGGTGTGGTCGGCAGCTGCTGAAAGTAACTAGCAAGTAACTTGTAATCTAAATTATTTACTTTTCAAAACAAGTAATCAGTAAAGTAACTAAGCTCTTTTTAAAGGAGTAACTAGTAATCAGTAACCATATTACTTTTTCAAGGTAACCGTAGCAACACTGTTGAGCTTATGTTACTTCAGAGATTTTAACTTTCACGTCTCCTCGGACAGAGAGAAGAGAAAGAAAAGTGCCTCATTTCAGCGGATGGAAAGACGATGCTGTCAGTTAGCTCCCTGGCCTTATCAGTGAATCTCAGCAGGGGGGCCAGAACCAATCTGCACTGACTGGTTTTTGTCAGGATCCATGCCACGTTGAGCTTTTGTTTCCGCAGCCTCCCCAGAGAGCCAGCCGTGAGCCTGAGAGACGTGCCTGAATGTCAGCTCCTCTGAAAGGAAGATCCCGCCGGTGTCTCAGCAGGACACTGTTTAAAGAAGGCCTCCAAGACAGTCGAGCACAAACTGCCTGGAAGTCACATCTACCTGGAGCATCAGGCAATTCTGTGGCCTGAAAGGTAGGTGCGGGAGTCTTTTTGAGCTGTAAAATGAAACTGACACTGGAGTTCACAGAGGGAAAAGAAGTGAGAAATTAAAAATAGTGAGGTATTTTTATACAAAATCAGCTGCAGCACACCTCATGCCTGTCACCAGCTGAGACACAGATTTAAAGATGCAACTTTTTGAGACTTGGGAAGTGTTTTGCAAAATTGAAAAAAAAAAAAAAAAGGCTACAGTGAGACGAGTCCCAGAGGGTGACTGTCAATTGTGAGATATAAAAACCACAAAGGTACTTCTGACGTGTGAAAACCGCTCTTCGGTGAATTCAAAGCAGGACAGTGATAATTGTGATGAAGATGCAAGCATGGCGACACACAGCTTGGCAGCTGGGTGCGACTTTCATTAACAAAGACATTTATGTCTTCTCAGGCAAACACATCAGAGAGAGCACTTCTGAATTTTAATAGACCATAAACAAAACTGAAAGGAGACGAGTGAAGCAAAATGCTCCAGTTTTTTTATCGTCCCTCTTGAGTGGGTGGTTTATTCTACAATAGAGACATTTGCTGCAGGGTGTCAAAGCCATCTTAAGTAAAGAGGGGTGACCCAGATGTTCAAGTAAAGACTTATTCATTAGAAGGATTCATATATAACAGTGAGCATCTCATGTTGTCTATGAATAACAACGGAACAGAGAAGTTTAGTTTTTTTTTCTTCCATCAATAGAGAGCTCCTTATACGACAGAGTGAATTATAGATGCAAAAAGCAACCAAAGTAGCTCAAAAAGAGAATCTAAAATGTGAGGCTATGATCATTTGAAGAAGTCTGGAATCAGCCCTCATTTTCAGACGCTGCTCAGCATTTCCACTGTCTGCCGAAGCGTTTTCAAAATACGATGTTCCCCTTTGCATTTCATAATAATTAGCCATGATGGATGTTCGACAAGTTCCTGACACCAACTAATAACTAGGCTGATCGTTCCCTGAGAGTTTGCTGCTTCCTCTTCCTCCTACACGCAAAAACCTGTCGCTTCTGCGACGCTTTGGCAAAATAAATCCTCGACATGCCGATGAATTATTCGAATTTGACTCACTGATGTCTGAAGACTGCACGAGAGAGACGCAGTCATCACTACGGGCAATCTCGTCCTCCGGCTGAGTCAAATTCCACCATAAACTACCACCCACACCCCCCCAGCTCCTGAACACCACGAGAGAGGAGGAGGAAATAAAAGAACTATATCGTTCTCAAGTCGCTGCAGTCAGAACAGAAGATGTAGGTGATGGAATTTAGTCATTTGTGGTGGAGCGGAAAGTGAATTACCGTTGTCGCTGTAGTTTGTCAATGGAAATCTGCTCGATTGAGGAGAGAAGCAACGCTGATGTGATTTTCCCTCAAAATAATTTGTGTTTCCATGACAAATAATTGTGATTTCTATCGACTTTTTGCCTCTAGACAACGAGTCGTGTCCCTG
This sequence comes from Lipophrys pholis, assembly GCF_963383615.2. Classification (NCBI taxonomy): domain Eukaryota; kingdom Metazoa; phylum Chordata; class Actinopteri; order Blenniiformes; family Blenniidae; genus Lipophrys; species Lipophrys pholis. Next base: position 5,587,538 of record NC_137629.1, on the reverse strand, counting down.
CCACTGTGCGCTGGTGATTCTTAGCATCTGCCGGATGGTTTCTCGCTTTTTGTTTCAATCCTCTTTTCCAGTATTGAAAAGCAAATCCACTTGTGGGTGCTCATTGAGATTTCATGCTATTTCTTCAGCTTTTTCAGTAAGTCACACTGTATTCACACAATGTCAGAGCAGAGATACTCACTGTAATTCAGGGTGTTTTGGCAATGCATGTTTTTACTGTGAGAGACATTTCACTTCTTATACTGTGAATCCTGTGCTATGTTCACGTCAACAGCAACATCCCATTAATTAACACATTTTTCAGTATTTTGTGGTTAAACATGGGATTTATACACCTGAGAATGTGATTTCCAGTGGTATAAGATCTTTTGTTACAACAAAGAAATGATTTCTCGACACAAATTTCTTCTTTTGTTAATGATAACAAAGATTATTATTATCATTAATTTAATTCAATTCAATTCAATTCAATTCAACTTTATTTAAATAGCACCAAATACAACACATTATTATTATTATTATTGCCCTGGTTGCAGACACCTAATATCAGTTGTAAATATGAGGTAAATCCTCTATTTTTATATTTTTAATCCATTTAAGATGTTATATATTGGTCACAGGTCAGCAATTAAATATTATACATGACACTATGAACATACAGGAAGCCTATTAAACCCAAAATTCAGAACTTGGTGTGAGACAAACTGTGTGGCGTGACAACTCTGATTTACTTGGATTTCAAATGTATTTCTTTTGTGTTTGTGAAGGAACTTTAATCACTACAGTTGCAAAAAAAAAAATTAAGAAGATGCCCAGAGAGAAGCAGGATGTTTCCCCTCCAGCAAATCCCACCTGAAATATACATCTGTTCTACTTTAATGATGACATACTGAGTGACACTGCAGCGGCGGAGTATAATTTTAGGGTTGGTTTGAGGCTGAGTAGATGTACATGTGCAGTCTGAAATTATCTGGTGATGTTACTGAACAAAATTCCTCTGAAAAGCATGAGTGGCAGCAGCTGGTCGGCAGCGAGCGGAGACGCTACATCAAGCTGACCTATTGCACCAGTTTACTTTCTCTGGAGAACATGTCGTATCTGCCTCCTGCTGCCTCCTGCCAGGCTGACAGAATCAACATCGACCCAAATATCTCTCTCCACATCGCTCACTCTTCACTCCTCTAAACTTTAATTCCTCCCGCATTGTCCAGCGCTGTGCGTTTCTCTCTGGCTCTCCTTCACCCTCCACCATGTGCCGCTGGCTGGTGGTGTTAAGCTCTTCTTAAATATTCAGAACCAGGGAGAAGGTGAAACTGATGAGGGCTGCAAAGAATCACACACTCTGAAAAATATACTCAAGAGTACCAGAGCTGGTGGAGGTGCAGATGCCTCTCAAACCCAATGCAATGTTAGAAAAATATAAGAACATTTCAAAAATAGGAATATGCAGGTATTCCGCTGGTTCACAGTTTTTTTTTGCTTTGTGTTTGGAGTTATTGATTATTTGAAGGACAGTTTTTTGTATTATTGAGTTATTAACTGAAAAATCTGGATCTTTTATTGCAAACTGAATATTTAGACTATGTGCTATAGTGAAAGTCTTCTTATTTTTCCTCGTATTATACATTTTGAAAACCAAACGACTATATTTCTTAACAAACATCATAATTTCAATCTTTGATGTTACCAGGTTACCAGCCTGGTCCACCACACTGAAGGTCCACACCTAATTTGATGCAACAGCTTGTAACAGAGGTGAATTATAATGACACAACAAATCTTTCAGACAAAATAAAATATGCTGGTTCCACTCCAATAGTGAACTTGTGAATACTTTTCCAAACTTTCTGCATCAAGTTGAAATCATATGCTACCGGAGAATATTCTTCACATTTTGACATTACTCTCAAAATTGAAAACAGAAAGAAACCAAATCAGTATTGGACTGACGTTCCTTCACTTTTATTACACGGTAGATTTCATTCTAATGAAATCAAGATGTATTATAAGGAATGAGTCACACATTGGTGTAGTGGCTGCATACTGAGAAACTCTTTGGTTCAAGTCTACACTAATGGGACCTTTCTATGCCTGAGTTTGACTGTTGTCCCTGTGGGTGGGATTCATTTTCTTTATATTGACAGATGATTGTGTGTGCATGTCGAATGAATTTGTAACCCGCAAACAAGTGCCAAGTTGGAAAAAAGATTCTGATTGATTGATTGATTGATTGATTGATTGATTGATTGATTGATTGATTGATTGATTCATTCATTCATTCATTCATTCATTCATTCATTGATCGAGAGAGACTTTTAAATAACCACATGTTCTACAATATGATGTTTTAGTACAAATATGCAGTTTTTCTGGCCACATTTACACATAGCCGGGTAATTACAAAAACAAATATTTCCTCCTCTACATTTTCTAAAATAACTTTGTTCTCACCAGATTGCTTTAAAAAAATATATAAACATAATTCATTTACACAAACCCTCCGTCCCCCCCGATCGTCCAAATGCAAACAGAAAGACAGAGGAAAGGCCCAAATGCATTGAAATGTTTTTTGTTACGCGTGAGAATATTGAATTATGAGCGAGTAGCAGTGAGCGCACAACTCAAGAGGGCTTCTCCTCGTCTTTGGTTAAAATGCCAGAGGTTAGAGGTCATGTGTGTTGTTTACAGGTTTGTTGGGTCTCCTGCTCCTCATTGTAATGTCACATGCCGGTGTGAAAAGAAATATGGTGAGACAAATCCACGGACTCTTTCAAAAAAACACTTAAATACTCTTTTATTGAAGAAATACATTTTCCACCTTTAACTATGTGTTTTATGGAATTATTATATTTAATTTTTATTTCTCCCTTTTTATGTCCAGCACTTTGCAATTTCTATCCTTGAAAAGCGCTTTATAAATAAACTTTACTTACTTACTTACTTACTTGTTTACTTTCTTACTTACAAATGAATGTCAGGTGACTGAATACAGAAAGACAAAAAAACTGAAAAATTGAATAAAATACTAAATCATTACATGGAATCCAATTATTTGAATTTGGAACTCAACACATTTTGATGAAGAAAGCTTTAAAATAACAGGTGACATTTCCATAGTGGTTCTGTCACACTCACATCCACATCAAATGTAAATTTCAGCAATTAAAATGTGTTTTTGGGCAGCGGCATCAAATCCCAGTATGTTGAAAAAAGCTATATATGTTCAAGGGGAATATGCAAAGTTCTAAACAGAAAGTTGCCCAAGTGGAGTCGAACAAGAGAGTTTGCCATTGTGATAGAAGAGTCCTCACCACGCTCAAACACATGGTTTAGACACAGGTTTGCTCTGCTCAGGACAGATAATGATACATGAACAATAAAGTCAGTAATTTATAACAGGGCGAGAAGAGATAGGTATCCTTATCAACTACAAGCTGCACTGGTATATTTTGGTGACCCGACCTCAGAATATATCAAGTTTAGTGAAAAAAACCATTTAGAAAACTTTGATATTTTGTTCTGCAACAGTCAGAAGTTGAAAGCAATTTGACCCCGACGCTGACCGAGTAAAACACGATGAATCATCGCGCAGTGTAAAGTATAAAACATATTTCCTGTATATCTACAACCTTCACTGAGGGACTGGTACATCCCGTGCCACCCCACGTAGGCACATCCTTGATACTGCACCATGAATCATCCCCTCCCAAATTAACTGCACTTGGTTGTCTCGCTCTCTTATTGCGAGCACGTTTACTGGTTCCCCCCTTTCTCCTCAGCCTATTCAGAAACAAGCAGCATTAGTTTATTGTAACCCCCCCCCCCCCGTACCACCCCTTAAAATCGGCTTTAGCCTTGAGCAGCAGGAATATAATGAGCAAAGCAAAAGGTGTGGGGAGGCTAACCTCTGAGGTCTGTGCTCAACTTAAATGGAAATCTACCATGCCAACCTATTCTATTAAAAAAAAGATAAGATGCAGTTGCTCGTGGTTTCATCACTCTGTGTCAAGAAGGGTCGAGTTGAACTGCAGGTTTTCCCCTCATTGTCTGGACGCCTCTGGCAGCTCAGGAAACCTTCTGACTTATTTGTTTCATGTAACATAACGTAAATCCCTCTTAGACCTATTATCTCAGAGAAACATCGCCACGTCATATCGCATCAATAAGAGATGCAGCAGCTAAATGAAGCTGTTAAGATTCACAGATCCCGACCAGAGAAGGGCCAATTAACATACGGTTAATTGGCCCCATTTTTGCCATGACTAATTTTGCAGCTAATTTGTATTTGAACTGAGAGCAACTGATCAATTATGAAGATGTTTTCAAAATGCAAGCGCTCAAATGTATTTTAATTAGTGGCTGATACAAGAAATAACAAAGTCTCCATTGTGAATATTTGATTTGTGTTTAAGCAGGAACTGGACATCTCAGACAGAAACTTGCTTTCGCATATCAGCCGTGTGTTTGTAGGCCAGTCCAAACCACTTACTGGAACTAAACCAATTTCAGGTGCATTTGCTTCAGTGCTGCCTCCTCCTGTGTGTGTATCTGTGCAGGTTTACAAATGCAAGTGGGACCATTATCCATGTTCAAGCTTCACAGTCCACTTCCCTTCCAAGACAGCTACTCAATCTGACAGCGCCAGATTATTCTGTTGATTTAGAACCACATAAAAACTTGGAAACACTTGAAAAAATACAGTCGTGTTACTGGTTTTGAAAGGAGAGCTGTGTTAAATGCGATAGTCAGGTTAGGATTTTCCGGGGGATCGGGGTGTGGGGGGGGGGGGGGGGGGGGGGGGGGGGTGGGGGGGGGGGTGTGGGGGGGGGGGGGGGTGTGGGGGGGCAGGGCATCCTCTATTCTGCTCAATTATTTTCATTGCATGGGGGGATCAAATCTCACCTCTCACAGTGATCAAAGCTACTTCACCGGCGGACCAGACAAAAAACATTAAATCAATGTACTGATTATCAACTGATAATCTCACCATAAGTAGCAAATTGGAGATGAAGGAATTTCACATTAAAAGATTTTATTTGTTGTTGGTTTCCATGGTTGTTCCATTGGGGTTGTTAACCATACTTTGAATTATGAGAAAAGGCCTGTAAAAGAGCAGGAATGTGTCCTGACTGAATAAAGAGTTGAATGAATAATAATTTGAATGAATCTCAGTATGTTAAAGGTCCCATATTATGCAAAATGCACTGTATAATGTTTTTCCAATAGTCGTGAGTGTTCCCATAGCCTGTATGAGACCCCAGTAGTGAAGTAGAGGTTGTTTCTTTTACCAGTCCAGAAATAAGCTCACCTGCTCTATCCGTTGCTATAAGTGTTAAATCGTGGTCCCGGGAGGCTCCAGCCCTGTATGTTTTCAAGGTCTCCCTCCTCTAATACCTTCAGTTTTAATGAGTAGCTCATTATCAGAATTTCTGCAGTGCTCGGTGAGACTGCCTTCATTAGAGTTGAGTGTGTTGGAGCAGGAGCTGAAAACATGCAGCACTATTGCACTACATGACCCAGACTTCAAACTTCTGCTGTAGAGGGTCGCAGTGACACGGAAGTGTTTCTGGAAGAACTCGTGTGCTGTCGAAGAACAGAACGAGGAGGACACATTTGCTTTTCCTGTCTTGAAAGACGTGTTTAGAATAAAATGTTGGCGAGAAGGTCCAGGCCGCGGCAGGGGGAGCAGTCGCTCTGTCGCCCCCCTTCTCCCTGCAGCTGGACGCTCCGCATGCGGCGACCACCCTTCGCTGGGCGCTCATCCCTCCGTGTCACAGGGATCTCTTGTCACGAGACGTGATTAACGTCATGGGATCATCCACAACATTTTTCACAATTACACACTTAAATCATACCCAATTCATAAATTGCTGTACAGGCAGATTTTAAGATATTTCCTAAATATTAAAATCAAATTGTTTTCAGCAAACTGCACCACACTCTTGTTCTGCATGCCACCAAGTACCTCTGTGCCAATTTTCAAATGTATTCACTGCAGCATTTTTTCACAATCACACGCTTAAATTACACCCAATACATGTAATGCTGTACAGGCTGATTAAAAACAAAAGATCTCCACAGGGACATTAAGAGTAATCTTATCTTATCTTATCAGGATGGTGTGACATCCCCTCATCTCTCTCTGCCACTCTCATTCGTTCCTTTGATTTTTGTAGGGAAATGTTTTAAATCTGTCAGTATTTAAATAAATATGCAATTACTTACAACATGTGCCTGTAATGTTTTTTTGTGTATGTATATATATATATATATATTTATTTATTTATTTATTTATTTATTTATTTATTTATTTATTTTTTAATCTCACACTGCTATAATAAGGCAGCCGGTGGTTCCACACAATGCACAAGGTGTCCTTATTTTACACTGAACACCTGCCGCAAAAAATGTCAGTCCATCCTCCTGAATATCACTCATGTTTTGTTCCTATATTTGTATGACAGACTGACAGGATGTCATTAAGAAGAGTACCTGCATGTTCCACTTAAAGCACTGGATTATTGTGCAATGTGGATTTTGATTTACTAAATCTGAAAATGTTTGACTCAGTTCAGCCTTCAGCAGAGTGTTTGCTAACTTTATTCCAAAATATTTCCTCTGTTTTGCCTCAAACTCTTATTTTTGGGACAAATCAGTTACCATTCTTTCTTTCTTTGGCCAAATGTATACTTAAGTCATCTTTAAATATGACTGTTTGCATGTGACATAACGCATTCTTTTATTCTTAGATGATCACCTGCAAAACATGAAGGTACAGTCTATTTGAAAGAGCATGCAATGCACCCTGATTTATGCTGGATCTTACTAAATCAAGCCAACACCAAATTGAATAATCCGATGTAGCAGATGATGTTCAACACTGCAGAGTATGAGGTGTAATCATCATTACTCCAATGAACTGAAAAATAACAAACAGTGACTGAACATGACAAAGTTAAAATGATGTAAGGCTACAGGTTCACTGCAGCATTAATGTGGGTCCGAAAATTTTGGTACTGTCACATCTACAAGATCCCTCGCTGTGAGGGATTTCTTACATCTTCACCGGTTCGGTTGGATAATTAAAATTGAATCCATTTACCACGTTGCTTTGCATTCTCTTCATTTCCATCACAAACTCACAACATAACAGAAGCCACAGGGCACAGTATTGTTGCCTCGCTCTGTTTCTACCCCTTCAAGTGTCACAGGCGTAACGTGGATAATAGGGCAGCCATTGAATGCTCCTTCGAATTCCACTCCAACATACGTATACAAGTCACACCGCTGCTGTTTAAAGAATTCCATCTTCAATCAAAGGATTGGAAAAAATCCATTAAAAAAAAGATTCCACACCTAATTAAGTACATTTTGCGTCAGTAAATCAAAAGGAGTACAAAGGCAGTATAGAGCACCTTATTTTATCGCAGCTGCACATTGCTCGAGTCATAAAGCGGCACACAGCTGCACATTCAAGTCCATAGTTGTATTTCATGATTACAACTCTTTGATATGGTGGCTTGTGTCATAAAAGTTACGGCAATTAAAACCCACAGCATCATAGTTGTAACGTGACTCAAAGCAAAACCACCTCCAATCTGCATCGTACACAAATCATTACGAGTGATCTGTGGAGAAAGAGCAGCTAAACTGAGTGTTTCTGTTTACTGAGCCCGAGGTTCTGCTAACAGATAAATACATGTTGTTTACTCATGGTTTCTGCAGAAAAGAGGCTGTTTTGAATATTAAAATCAGACATGTCCATTCTTCTCAACCATGGTTTCTACACTGAAACTATCATCATGTGAAAACTTCATAGAATCCATTGAAACGCTGTGGTCTGCTTTGAATGAACTAACCCAGAGGGGGTCAAACATCAGGCTCGTCGGCCAAAACCGGCCCCCAAGAGGCTTCAATCTGGCCCATCAAACCACCAAGCAAAGACTAAAAATTTCTAAGAAAACATAGATTTAAAAAAAAAATAATAATTTCCAAGCATAGCAGACACAACACAACTCTCAGACCCGAGCTGAGAGAGCTGTAATTTTTGGTACTTAAATGTTTGACCTTGTGAAAAAACATTCCCGCATAAGGTTGAACTAAAATGTGTTTGACACCCCTGAACTAACCGATCATTATTCAAAGGGCCTTTGTTGTTGCTGTAGCAGAAATAAACACTTGACTAAGAATTATTAAGGATTATTGATTTTCCTAGTTGAAAAAAACAGAAAATAATGGTTTATTCTGTCAAAATGTGAGGTTAAATATGAGCATAAACCTGTTGTAACAGTCTATCAGTAAAATATTAGACAGTTTTCGATGCTTATGTGCATCTTCACTTAAGCGCTTTAGCTGAAGTTTAGGATTAACGCCACTAGGGGGCTGGAAATTTATACAGAAATTGATTCAGGATTATTCAAAACACGTGAGAAGTTGTAACATTGGAATTCTTTTCTCTGCATCCATTCAATTTTTGTTTGTTTAATGTGCATGTGGGGATGTGGATAATTTGCAGTTCTTTCTAGTCAAATGAAATGTTATTGCGTGTACTGTTTAAAAATAATTTATGTTCTAACAATTTTAGTTAGTAACAATAAAAGCTATTTAAGGGGGCTATAAAGTGAGGTGACATCCAGACTCTCTTTGACTGTTGCTTCACTGAAAAGATAGCTGTGGTTTCTTGCAGTGACTGGGAAGGAATGTAAATGCTGTTATAAAAGTGTTATTTTGTGTCCAGAGATGTCAGTCAGTCTTGCTTCCTATGTGCAGGAGAAAAGCTGTGTTATCTGGGGCACAGACTGAGTTTTCAGCAAGCAAGGCTGAAAGAAGTTTTAGGAGAGGGTACAGGGGTGATCTGTTGTTGGGTGAGAGGAACGTAGTCGCTGCTGAGGTTGGAACTTCTTATCTGGAATGGAGCTTCCTCACTTCTATATACATGCCGTTGGCAAACTTGGCGGAGTGCACCACAAAGCACCTGCAATGTTGTTGTGAGAAGCAACGAAGATAAAATAACTCATCACTTGTAATGTAACACTTCATTGAATGCAATTCAAACACCACTGGAATGCAAACGACTGAAAGAAGATCCTAACCGCCTCTGATCAGGCCTGCAGGAACTTCATTGGTGACCTTTTCCTCAGTGGCCTACCTAACCCATGTCCCCATATTCAAGTTGGTTGTTAAACGCTGACCTTTTCCTCCCATTTTAGTTGGTACAGTTATTTATGCCACTGTTAAACATACCAAGCACTCACTCGAGCCCTGAGAAACCTCTGTTTAGCTCTGCACAGTTGTTTAGCGATATCAGGAAAATACACGCTGCTCTGACAGCAGTCAGTGCCTGGCAGCAGATAAGCAAAGAAACAACAGAAAACTACAGTACATGTTGTATTTTCTGTTTATGCCACCTGGGTTCATGCATCTTTGGTGGAGACTTGAAGCGAAGATCTATTGAGTTTTTTGGGGGGATAATGTGTGAATTACACACCAATCAGTACTTATCTCCCAGTGCTTAAAGGTTTGTGTTTTGGAGACATATTTTCACATTCATATCTAATATTAACTTTCCGGTTGTACGGTGGTAACACAAGGGAATAAGGCCATATGGGTAAACATAGCTTTACAAGAGAGTGCAAATAGCAGCATGTAAAGAATCTAGAATAAGTAAGTTAGGCCAAAGTTGAAGTGCTCACACTTTTTAGTGTGTCGTCAGTAACAACACTGTGAATCTCAGATTTAATTATTCTAACATTGCTTTAAGTGGGTATTTATTGGTTAAACAGCTGGTTTAATCTGAAACAGCAGAATACACTGATTACAGTAAAGGTAGAGATAGAGAGGTCACGTTGAGATGGTTAGAGATAGGGGAGTGTTGGACAGAGGACGTTAGAGATGGAATGGAGAAGGAGAAAAACAGAGGAGATAGATGGATGTAGCAACGAAGGACATGCAGATGGTTGGTGTAACAGTAGAGGAGGCAGGAGCTCGGCTGGGAGGAAGGTGAATAAACCTAAATTACATCTCTGACTATATGCAACCACCAGTGGAGCAGCACACAAACAGCCACAATGTGAATCCATTCATCGATCATGATCATCTAAACCACTCAGAGTCGCCTCATAATGAGAAGTCAATCTTTTACCCTCTAATTTACACATATGTGACATAATGGGCCTGATTTACAAGAGGCTTGTACTTATAAAAATGGATTTAAACACGAGAACCACACACACACACACACACACACACACACACACACACACACACACACACACACACACACACACACACACACACACACACACACACACACACACACACACACACACACAAGCTGATTTACAGAATCACATCTGACAGACATACATAATAACACACTATCCTTTCAGTGTATTTCCCTTCATTATTAAAAAATATTGAGCATGTGTTGTGCAAAATACTAGAATAAATTTATGCTAAAGGAAGCAATGTGATTCACTTTGTCTCAACATGTTTGAGTTGTTTAATATTGCAACTGTTTTCCCCACATATGACAAAGTGGTGCAAACAAGCTCAGGCTTCATCCAAGACACTGTTGTTGTGGTCAGAGACATTTTCTCAGCTGCTTCACCACAACTGTTGTTTGTGGGAAATAATATGAAATATACCCTGTATATTCTATGTTGTACCTAGTTTCAAACATTCTGCAATCAATTTGTGTGAATGTTAAATTTAACACATTTTCTTCATCTTTGCGTTTGTTTGTCCCATGTGCCTCTTGGACAAGTCTCTCTGAATAACTCTTACAGCTTTTATAGCAAGGTTTAGAAAGTCTCCCAGCTGGTTCTTTTTAAGCTGAAACTATTGTGTGTCATGATGAAGCATGCAAATGATTTCATTCCTTGAGGAAGATCACAGGTAGTTACCATACAAGGGTTACAAGAACAGCACAAAGTTACACTGGAGGATTATGAAGGGTGCTGAACAGTGGTCAGGATTGGTATGGATCCCAAAGGAGGAAGGGGAGTCGAAGAAATTCCCTGCTCAATGCCAAAGGAAATATATTCTTCAGCTTTGCTGCCATTTACAAAGAAACTCCTACATCAACACCTCAGCCAACAAAGGAGGGATCCCAGAGGCAGCAGGGTGTCGGGACTCCACAGGAGTGCCGTGCTTTGGCAGGATCTCACAAACACCTACAGGCTGTTACTCCACAAAATCTCACTTGAACCTAGAGCCAAGAGAGAAGATATCTGGGGAGGGTAACTCTACCTGGAGTAGGCTGGGTCTTGATCGCCCCTGATTTGGTTGCCTGGATGAGAGAGTATGATGGCCAAAACACGTGAGGACTCTAGATAACGTCACTGATGTTGTGTTCAGGTTGCATCATATATAGATGTGTGTAAATAAGATATGGGGGGAAAAGAAATCCTATTTTTGCTTTAGAGGTTTTTTACGTCAAGATACTCCTATCCTAGGAATTTTCACCTTTATTTATTATTTAATAGAAGCCTAATATTGTTCAATTTATCTAAATCCTCGCCCCAACATGAATTTACTTGAGGTTTTAGTATTACAGCCAGGAGACCATAGGCAGAAAGGAACAACCTCTCTAACCTTGCCCAAAAGTTATTAATACCTCCTTTTTTTACATTAGGTTCTACAGATGGTTTATAGGCAGATCAAGGAAGAAATAATATTTTAATAAGTGACCGTTGGATATGCTGGATAACGCTTTGCTAACATCAGCTAACTGTCTGCATGATCCAGTTTTATATTTATTATATTTAATTGTTTCATCTAGTCTCAGCAGGAACACAAATAAGCATATTTCCCTAACCCCCTATAATACAGAAGAATATACACTATATGTTTTATATTGTCTTATTACCACAATAAGGAACACTCATCTAAATGGTGGGTCAGTGTTGTTTTGCACTAACTTTAAATATGCCACCTCGTGGTCTTAATTAAACTCAAAAATGTTTCAGTTCGTTAGTTACTTACTGGATTTTTTTTGAGCCGTCTTGTTAAGATATTCCTCCTAAATGCATTGCCACGGTGCTGCAGTGAACTATAGGCCAGGGGATTCATGAGAAAGACTTTATGAGTACCCCTCGTATGAATACATGTATAGTCCATTCTGTGTTAAAGCTACTTTGACATTGTATTCATTCAATAATGTGGCTGACTGACTCTGTTTTGCCTTGTCATTCACTTTAAGGCAGCCGTCTGTCGAAGCCTCTCAGCGTTCTATTGAAGTGGAAGTCTTCTTCGACTAAAAGTACAAACTGAATGAATGCTTTGTGCTGACGGACGCTCATGTCTGGCTGGAGTTCAACTTCTCTACACACGTCGATGAAAAAAGTTTTATAACTCCACATTCATGACATTGTGAAACACATTTTTACATATAATCAGTTGTTTTCTGAGTAAAGTTTAAAATCAAGTTTTCAAAACATGACTGAGTAAACGGCAAAAGCCAAAAGGATTACTGGGAAATGGGTTGAGGCCCATATTTATGTATGAGGGGGTTAGATATGACCAAGCACGTTCTTCATTGAATGGTGGGTAGTTCTTGATTCGGTCCATTCTGGCATCTCTGGAAAATCTTAGCAAAATGTGTTTTTTCTTTGTTTTTGTTTTGTTTTGTGTTTTCATTTTTCTCACTCATGATTTATAAAACATATTTTAAATGCCAGGTTTTATGTTTGTTACTGCTGAAAATGAATCACAACACGTTTGTGTGTGTGTTCATTGTGGGCCCAAGAATTTCATCAACTGTATCATCCAAGAGTAAAATCCCAATAAATATCAATAAGAATAAAAATGAAAGATTAAGCACAGAAAACAACAAATAGAGTAAAGTAATCCAAACAAGATCAGACAGAACAAAATCACCCAAACCATCAAAAGGCAAACTTTTTCAGCTTTGATTCTGAAGTAAGAAAATCTACCCATGAACTGTATGACTTGCAAAAGTTGTATTTATTTATTCATTTGCCTTTTTGACAGCTACTACATCTTTTCTGCAGTTACACAGCCCGTATTAATAATGAACTGAAATCCAATGAAGGCTGAGTCATGTTGGAAAAGCTACAAAACAAACAGTCTTGAGTCTACATTTTTGAAAACAAACTGAGCTGAGCTGAAAGATACTGACATGCAGAGAAAGTGAAGAAAAGGCAGAAGAAAAAATTTGAGTGAATTCTTCATCTGAATAAGATTTTACTTAAATGTTGAAGATCATTTGTACTTAAAACCAAAGACTGAATCCGTAAATCCATTTCATTAAAATCCAGTCTATCCAAATCGCAGTCACAGTTTGCTGGAGTCAACTGCGGTGAAAGTCAGGATAAACCCAACGTGGTCAATTCCCACTCAGTGGCTCAGCTGCAAATCCCCACTGGTACCGGCACAACATGTAAACTCCACACAAAACAACCTTTTTTGTAATCAAACCCTTGTCTTTTTACTGCATCAGTACTCGCCACCTCACCAGCGAGCTGATCCACCTCAAGATTATTTACAAATAATTTCTTTCGAGTTTTTCCAGGCAAAGATGAAATAGATTTTTGGGTTAAAAGTACATAAAAGCACCGACAGTTGTTGCTAAAGTCCCATCGGATGCAGAAAGCTAAGATAAAACCAGACACCGTCTCCATGTAAGTTTCTCCAAACATTTTGAGGATAATCACCTCTTTAGGCCATAAACAGCATGGACCGCTGCACAAAGCTTTTGGTATTCGTGCAGACCAACAGCCAAGCAGAATGTTATTTACTCTGCTGCTGAGGATAAGGAAGAGGTTACGTTACAGACGAGCTCCTCCAGCCACAGGTCTGCTCCTCAGGGGAGAACACAAGATTTGGATTTTGTGCCAGGCTGAGCAGCCATTTTTCCGTGAGAAAGGGGCTGAAAACACTGCGAGGTACAACCCACACAGCCGGCGGGAAAAGGGGGGAAAGCAGCTTCGCAAGCAAGGTACAACTGCAAAACACGAAGGCAACTTAAAGAATGAGGGAATCACAGCCAACATTCTGAGCTCATTGGTGCCTGAGCGCCAAACTAAATCCTAGTCACAGCAATTTTCTTTCATCTTTACAGCCTGGAAGGTGATGTCATGAGGTGAAATATCGGATCCAATCTCCCATAGTCTCTTTAGGTTTCTGTGTTAGAGGTCGAGTTTGCTTTGTGACTATGAATAAAACACAAGTGTGGCTCATGGATATATTAACGTAGGGCTGGTCGACAAAGACTTTGCCTCTCGTTGTGCAGGTGAGGAAGGCTGGAGTGATCACCACAGCTGTCGGGAAGCTGACCTTTCGCGGGCAAGCCCCCTCATTAATCTACAAGAGCGAGATCAGGGCAGATTAAAGGGCCATGGAAGGAAGAGAAAAAAATTAAAGGCTGACATTTTCAGTGTTTTCAAATTGTCTGTCAGCTGCTTATTTTAGTCTCATAAGCCTCATTTCATTCTGCACAGTTAAATATTCTTGTGTAACTCAGTTGGAGTGACAGCAGAATATAGACATTGAGCAAAGAACAAGTTTGAAAATATATATTGTAATGGAAACTCAGGAATGCAAATAAACACAAATTCATTCCACTGAAACCGACACTGTCAGTTAATAACTGAGCGTCGTTATGATGCAGTTATTACTCAGTTGTCCTTTGGGCTGAGCATTGATATATTTTGAGTCAAGTCCTCAAAATGGAAGGACAATAATTTATTTGTAACTTAATGTAGATAAATATTATAAGTGGACAGCTCAGATGTTAGAGGAGGTAATCATCCAGTCCCGACGACAGTGCTTCAATTCCCCATCTCACCTTGTTCTTTGGCAAAATGCCAAACCCCAAGTTGTTGCTGATGGAGATCAAGCACCTTACGTGCCAGCCGTCACTCTTAAGTCCAGTTTTCACAACAACGGAGCTTGGAACCACCGAAAACACAACTTTTTCAAAACTGCACCTGAGGTGGAAGTTTCTGAAAATGTCGGGGCATCATGTGTGACAGTGGACTAGAGTAGGAAACCTACTGTCTGGCCGCAGATGTTAGCAGCCACATCGACGGTCCCTCGGTGCTCTGCAATACAGATCAGCAGTATGTTATTTTTAGCGTCGCTATAATTTTTACTCCACCATTTTGAAACCTTTACTTTTGACTACATGCCTGTTACAAGCCTGAGCTGGGCTCTCAGGTTTCGGCAGCTGGTGGACAATAAAACGAAAAGCCTGGCGATAGACGTAGAATCACGTCGCACTAATGTTCCTTACAATCTCAGTATCTTTAGGTACTTGTAAAATGTTACTGTTATCTCAAGTATGCTTCCAATTTTACCCAAATGTTTTTACATAATATAATTCACTTTGCTATGTTCAAAAGTCTCTACTGAGTACACATGCAATTAAAGTGAATATTCAACACATTTGATATAAAGAGAAAAGAGAAAATCCATGCTTTATGTCTCCAGGCAAAAAATGTAACTGTGACATACTTTATCGATTGTCTGGAAAATGTGCTTTGAAATATTTTAAACTGTCAAATTTAATCCAATGTTATTGACAATGGGACTAAATGCAGTTAAAATTTATTGAAAGCTTTGAGTGGTATAACAGAAGAGTGCTTTGTTAATAATACAGTACTTTTACTTGTATTTGAGTAAAACTAAAATCCCCTAAAAGTTGAACGTCACACATTTTCAGTGCTCTTTCCTGTTTTCCTTTTAATTTTAATTAAATGAAGACAGGTCATATTGAAACTCAAAAATAGAAACAGCATAATAAAGACATGAATCAAAACCATTTTAATTGGCCAATCAGATTCAAAGTGACTTGTGATGTTAAGTCCTTCATCAGAATGGAGAAACCCGAATGCATATTTAATGTTCATGCGTCAGAGGAAGAGGAACAAGGGGACTGAGTAATTGTGAAAAGGTGAGGGTTAATTATCAGTGTTTCCCGGCATAAAGACGAGAAAACACTGAGACCTCTGTCTGTGGAGGAAAGTCAGGATGAGCTCAGTAAAACTGAGCGTGTGTGTGCGTGTGTGTGTGTGTGTGTGTGTGCGTGTGTGTGTGTGTGTGTGTGTGTGTGTGTGTGTGTGTGTGTGTGTGTGTGTGTGTGTGTGTGCGTGTGTTCGGGGGGGGGGGGGGGGGGATGCTGCAAAGAAGGCAATTTGATGGTGAAACCCTGTGAGTGATGTGTCACATTGTGCTACTGCCCTGTGATCTCTGATATACCGAGGCCTTAATGGAAGCTGAAAGTGTGTATACACTGATGTACAACCAGAGAAACCACAAGCCTGATGGTTACCCAGGAGATTTATTTTTACCATGAAGGAAGAGCAGCCCATTCATATACAATGGCTGTGGGCTTGTTTGACATGTCTGACTGCGCTAAGATGTCTCCTCAGTTATTGAATAAGGCTTGGGAATTGGCAAAATCTGAAATGCACCAAAAACACAAGAAAAGCTTTTGTTGCAACGGTCACCATATGTCACAACGTGACTTTAATAAGCACATTTACAAAAGATCTTACCATAATAAAGATTTGATTACTGATTACTAGTTACTCCTTTAAAAAATAACTTAGTTACTTTACTAATTACTTGTTGTTAAAAGTAACTTGGATTAGAAGTTACCTTTTTAGTAACTTTCAGCAGCTGCCAACAACACCTTCCACCGTCTCTATAAAAACTGGTTTTGCCAAAAACTGCTGATCCCTGCCTGGCCTCCTGCTGATACATATTTAACCTTTGACCTTCATTCTTTGTTGTATTTATATCTGACTCGTGGTTTTATTGTCAAATTTGTACTATAGCTGGTATTTATTTACCCAGTGAAGTAGTTGTAGTCTGTTGTTGCACGATTTATCTATTTTATTTTATTTTTTATTTGCACTACCTGCTCTATGTGAACTTTTGATTTTATTTTGGAAATTTAGTCGGGATGACAAGCCACTGTAACAATGGAGCCACAGCTGCTCAACAGCGCATCTCAGGAGATGTTGCAGGACAATGGATCAAGGGTGGAAATGAAGACCTGTCCCTTTTATTAGAAATGTGTAAAGTTGGAATCATTTTCTAGCCCAAAGGTTATTTTGTTGTTGTTGACACCAAGTAGGTTCCATACAGTAAATGTTTATTTTGGATCCACTTGTTGGAGTCATTGTTGCTGAATTTTTGAAATGGGGGGGGGGGGGGGTGTTACACAATCTCACACGCGTGAAAGCACAAAGGCACACACTTTCACTCCCGATTGGTCATGAAGCAGCGTGTGTTCAGCCCTGCAATCCTCGCGATCGCAGCCATCTCCCCCTCCAACCCAATTAAGGCTAATTAAGCACGAGTCGACCGTCAAAACAAAAGCTACTGTTTCTTTAAATCTGCGCCTCTTTTGAAATGTTGGGAGCGAGGGAGGGAAATACAGAGGGGAAAGGAGGTGAGACCACATTGTCAAATTGAGAAAAGGGGGAGAGAGAAAAAACATCCACACACATACTCTCACAAAGCGACACTCCCCTTTAGCACAGGCACGACCACACCAGCACACAGAGCAGTGTCCATCCATCCATCCATCCTTCCATTCGTCCAGGTGCCCGAGCAGAGAGCCCGCTGTGTGGATGTGTGCAGCCCTCTGGACTTGGTGGGAGGGGGGGAGAAGTTTCCCCAAAGACCAGCTTGGATCACTGAGAGAGACGATGCCTTCCTCCTCCAGCCCTGTCTCACAAGCTGCTCGGTGGATTTGCTGATTCCCGAAATTATTTCTGCAAGTGATTCAGCGGGAGTGAGGAGAGATTCTGAGCCAGAGGATGCTCCCACAGGTCATTCGGATTCTGTATGTTTTGTCTTTCTGCTTTTTCCAAGGAGGCTTTATCAGGTGAGGCGCACTCATGTTTACTATTCGCTCTCTCCGCGACTTATTTCCTTCCTCTCCAGTTGTTTCACCTGAACTTTTTCACCGTTTGAGGATGTCGAGGATTAAATCACATGTCATTTAATCGACTTTTTGAACTTAAATCAATTAATGGGCTCTTTTGAATTAAAACTCATTTGTGTGTAAAAGGTTTAAATACTGGTGCGAATTCAGTGTTGAACTAATTAATGTCCCAATTTGTTTCACATGTTTATTTTACATACTATAGTAAAGTAACGTACAGGCTTCGAGATACAAGCGAGCCACAGCGCGCACCGTTCCGAAGAATCCAGCCTTTTACGCACGCACACAGCGCGCAGCAGTTCTGGCATCAAGTCTCCAAACACGATATCGTACTGCCGTTTTTCAAACTGATACGAAATGTTCACATAAGCATATATGCAACTTAATTATACTGAAATGACTCCAGGTTTAATTCTGGTGTCTGGCCACTCGGAACCTGACTGTCGCGCAGCGGTGTTGATTGCTGCCCCCCCCTCCTTTTGTTGTTTTTGTGAAGTTTAAAGAGAAGTATTAGGAGTCTGGTGTGATTGCGCTCCAGCAACTTCCATCCGCCTCACAGTGTGTTAGGCATACTCAGTACCCAGATTCACCTACAAAGAAAAAAATGTATAAATGATGTCATCCTCATCAGAAACAATATGCATGGTGTGTTTGGTGAGCCCATTACAATACCTTGCTTTTCTGTTTGATTCTTACGTTGGTTAACGACACACCACATAAACCCCTCCTCCCTCACTCAGACCTTGTACCCCCCCCCCCCCCCCCCCCCCCCTCTTCCTCTTAGAGGTAAAACTTTTATTTGCAGTGAACACTTTTCCTTATTTCATGCCCTGCCACCTTCAGGTGTAAGCGGAAGGGAATTAAGATCTGCATAATCCTGGAGCGGAACAGAGGCATGACTCGGTGAACCCAGGGGCGAGGAGAGCAGCTCATAGTGGAGAGCAGTCAACTAACAGCAGCTCCTCTGAAAAATTCTTTACTCTCCTGCCACCAATGGGGTGTGTGTGGGATGTAAGGAGGGGGTGGAGCATAGAATGGATTAAAGGATGAGGGCAGGTGTAAAGGACAGGCAGAATCTGATGGAGTTGTGGTCACACTGGGGGGAAATGATGGAAGATGAAAATGGGCACCAGCATCCTGGGATGGAGGGAAACGCTAACAAGAAATTGAGAGGGTGATTCATTTCGCTGGAGGCAGCTGGGAGATTAGTTAAGTGGAGAAGGGTAGATGGAGAGAAATGGTTCAGATTGGAGGAGATGGGATGGGGGGGTGGGGGAACGTTGTGAGAAACGTGGGGAAAAAATGTCATGTTTAAAAAGTGCGTGAGCTGGATGGATGTGATAGGTTTCGAACCTCATGGTTGTTGACAAGAGGAAATGAGAAACAGGACGACGTACCGGTAATAGAAAAAAAGTTCATATCTGAAAGGGTGATGGGAGGGCAACTCTCAGAAAATGTATGTGTATTGTATCCCTGACTGCTTCGTCAAAACACCCGGTTCTCTTAGATTTGCTGGATCTACTTTGGTTCCAAGAAATTTTCATTGTTCAGTATCAGGGTTTTGTTTTTTCAAAAAATACAAAGAAAGAAGAGCATCCAATATATATTGGATTCTTCAAGTTGATAGATAACTCGTGGTAATATATGCATCAGCGCCCGCCTCTGCAGCGTGCACAGATGTTGAAGCATCTTTTTCTACAGTGTTCACATTTGGTTTGTTCACTAAGGGCTTGATATTTGCTATCTGATTGGAGTGCATTGTTTATCTGGCTGGACTGATAACTTCAGAGCCAGTGTAGATGAAACAGCTCTTAACCTGTGGTTGTAAATCTTTTTCAAAATAACATATTCAGAAATTAAAACAAAAAAACTAAAACAAGTGGTGTAGCGGTTAGCACACTCGCGTCACAGCAATAAGCAATGAGTGCAGCAGATTCTAAAACTTCAGATAATCCACTGGACAACAAATGAAAGTTAATATACTTGTTTGTCACAGACTGATATGTGTGTCATGGTCACAGTTAAGACGCCAACAGCTGCAAATGCTGCCCTGGAAGATGGCCGCATTCCACTTAGCCGCTCCAGTGTCAGTGTCCCGGTGTTGTGCGTGCGCTTTCACTGTCATACGTGTCGTGTTTTATCGCTTACACCAACAGAGCAGAGCTCTTGATGATTTTATTACCAACACCTGTTGTGTCACGTTCATGTATTGGCTTTAACCTTTTGCATCCTTTTTTTTTTTTAGCAACAGCAGCAGCATCTCGAGATGTGAGCTTTGTAGTTTGTCCAAATCAAACCAGCAATTCAACAACTCTGATAGGAAAACAGTGAAAACTACAATTTCAAAATAGTTGGGACAAGTGTTTTGAAATTAAAACACGATGGACTGAGTTGCAGCTCTTATACACACATGCTGTAATTACATTATAAGAAAAAACATCATATTATATACTGAAAGTTTAAAGTTTGATTATTTAAAATCTTATGGCATCAACACATCAAAAACCTGGAATGGGGCCACAAATACCTATAAAAGTCAGAAGTATTAAAAATGCAGATGGAAGAGAAATTTGAAACCTTTTAATTAATTAACAAAAGATCTGGAAAATGACTAAGTTTAAAGAAGCAGTTAACTCTTCGAGAATAAGAAATAGGCAGAGATTCACCGATTCATAAAAACAGTAAGTCGAAAAACACAGAAATGCGAAGACATTGAAGATCCTTCCATCTGCAATATATGATCTCTTTAAACCATCTAGAGAATCTGGAAAAAATGCTGCAGGATACAAGACACAAGACTGACAGTAAAGATGTAATACTTATGAGCTTCGACCCATCAGGTGGAGCTGCATTCTTCACTGGAAAACAATTCAAACGTTATTTATTAAGCCCTTTAAAACAACCACAGGGAGCCAATGTGACATACACAAAGTAAAAAACACAATATTAGCCTGACAAGACAATTAGAATAAATGCATTACAGATATTTAAAAAAAGAAAATATGCAGAAAAACACATTAATATCAGCATGTTCAAAGTTACATACACGCTAAAAGTTAAGTCGAAGAGGAGGGTTTAAAAAGGGATAAAGAAGGTGCCTGTCTGATGTGCAGTGGCAGGTTGTTCCATAGGAGCTGCGATTGAAAAGGTTTGAGCTCCTGAGCTTCAGGTTCTGGTTCTATTAGCAGCTAATCAGCCGGTTGTAAGGCTGTAATAGTTATAGAAGTTTTTTTAGACAGTCTACTATATTTTTGCACCTAAATGTACCCTTAAAATTGGCTTTATGTTGAGATTGTAGTAACTTTCGGGAGTAATTGTTTGGTTTTGTGAAAATATAGACATTTTTCATCACGTATGCTCTGCGCCTCAAGAAAGAAAAACCTAAAAGTTAAAATCTGAGGTTATTATGGCACAATTTTACCAGTCAATACTTTGGTATCCTCCATTGTTGCAGTTGTTGATCTCCTCATACATGAGCAGAGAAATGATTTGCTATACCGTGTGCTGCTGCGTGTTTCAGGGATGTTTCATTTCTCCCTGTTTACAACGAGATGGAGAGCGCTTCATTTTGAAAATGTTGTTCTCTGGAAACTGAGCTCAAAAAGTGTCTTTCAGTAACTCCCAACGCAGATTTCATGTGAACCAGTAGCCAAAAAGCAACTTTACCCACAATACTGAATAAAACAAGGTCGCATGTAGACAGTAAAATGAAGCGGGTTTGTTTTGCATTTTGACTTTCAGAGTGTTCTTCCTGAGAGGAGAATGTCAGAATCCTTCGACGTCGGCTCTTCCTATCATTGTGAATCAGAATTCGGCAAGCGTTGGATAGGCTTTATTCAGCCTTCAGCATTCACACATGCATTTTCTTCTGGAAATGCAAACCTCTAGTATTCATTTCTGTTTTTCAGGTAAATGTTTAGGTTACTGGCCTCGGCTGTGACTCCAATGGTGTGATATGGTTACTCTTTAGAAGGGCAGTGGTGGCCCACAGGTTAGAGAAGCGCTCTTGAGTTTGGGAGTTCGCAGGTTCACACAGGTCACCACTCTGGCTTCCTGAGCAGGACCCTCCACTCCCACCAGCTCCCTGGAAGCCCACCACATCCTAGAAATAGGAATTAATGAAGTCTGCTTAAAAAGAAAAACAACTGCCGCTGCAGCTAACAATGCGAGCTATGTCTATGTGGGGGAAAGTTTTTGAAGCTTTGGGCTTTTACTTGGAGTTTTGCCTGAGATTTTAATGAGGCAGCAAAGTTCTTATTGTACCTCAGTTTGGTTCATTTGATCCCTTTGTCAGACAGCAGCAATTCTTTTTTTTTTCAAACTCAGCATTTAAGATTTTGAAGTTCTATGAAGTATTTCCAAGCACAACTGGAGGCAGACCTACTGTTTATGGCCCCATTTACACAACACTGGTTGACAATAAAACAGTTTACAGTTTTTTCATCTGTAAGTGTTTGTGTTCAGACGTTTCGATTGTGGTCGCAGTACCGTGCATTTCAGAAAAGTTGTATTTGTCCTATTAAGAGATAAGTATTGAAAATGCTGCACTATGGAAGCTGATTGCAGTTCTTTTGATTACAAATATAAGATTGGATCTCTAATAGATACAACAGTATGGAAGCGAATATGGCTCAAAAATCTATTTGAAATGTATTAACAGAAATGCTTTTTCATTTTCAGATTGAACTGCATTTTTTGAGTCATAAACACAAATTAATGATCAATCATCCAAACTGCTTTTTAATTTTCTTATACAAGACTGCTTAATCTGTGCCTTAACTAAAATGAAAAAGAAAATGACGTTTAAGTTTTAATTTTCAAAAGATGCCCCAGCAAATAGTGACCAAAATTCATTTTGAAATTGGATTGGGACAAAATTCCTCTCTAAAAAACTCATACATTGTGTTCTCTAAAGAGTAATGCCGTGAAAACGGGCTTGGTCCAACGTTTTAAGAAGATTCGTTGCCATAAAAATAAAATTTTGGGGAATTGGGGCAGGAAAAGTTTGTGAGTATGTACTTTTTTTTTCTGTATATTCATTAGCAGCATCAGTACAATTATTACTGATTTTGAGCTAATTATACAGCCTTTTAAAAAAAAAAAAAAAAAGATTAACATAACTGAGTTATCACAGTGTGAGTCCTCACTTGCAAACTTTCAAAACTGGTGTGTAAATGTCATTAATTAAAAGAGCTCATGTTGTGCAGCTTGCATCTGCTCACGGCGGGATGCTGAACAGAAAACATGCTGAATGTTGTAAATCCAGCAGCGCCACTCCACCAGCACGCGACCGTTGCCACAGTGGACACGTGTCAACGTCCTCTGGTCATCTGGTGCGTTTCTGTTCGTCGGCAAATGGACAATGAAGCGTAGTGGATTGCATTACAGTGAAGGACAGAGAATCGCACCAAGGATCTCTGCCGTCCTTCCCTCCGGTCAGCCAGAGATCGTGAGTCAGAACTGAAAATATCAGAGGAGTCTTATCATCAGACGGAGCTGGCACTCATGAGCCGTGTGTGTGTGTGTGTGTGTGTGTGTGTGTGTGTGTGTGTGTGTGTGTGTGTGTGTGTGTGTGTGTGGTTGTGGGGGAGGGAAACTGTCTTTCCATCTTAACTGGAATGCATTAACGGAAGAGGATGTGAACTCTCCTTGATCGCCAACTTCCTCTTCTTATGCAGGAATTAGGTCAGTAACAGATTGAAATCAACAAAATGCATGATTGACATCTTTGTAGATGAGCAAATATGATGTAAACCAGTTTGAAAGTTTTATTTTTTATTTTAGACACATTCTTCTCTTCATATGCACAGTTCATGTTTGAATACAGTCAACTTGCAAGTGTGGTTACGTCTAAGGAAGTGGTTTAATAAAAATAATTTATGTACCGTTGAGATCATTTCAGCATTTTGCACTTTTCTTCACAGTAAACGCCAAACATGGGAATCCAAGAAGTTTGCTATTTGCAGTAATGTCATAAAATATAAGAACTGTCAACTTAACTGTTCTCCAAACAGTTCTTTCTCTACATTCTAATTGGACAGATCTTGGACATGTGCCAGGACAGACAACACATTATTTTCATTAGGAAATTACCGTGATGAGCCTCGCTCAGTACATATTTATGCCTCAAATCAACGGCTGGAGCCGTTATCAGGCTGTATAACCACAGCATCTCAATTTTACTCCCAGTGGGCTTTTCTTTTCTAAAGATGGAATATCAGAGGGTGTAAAACACACTGAGAGGTGCAGCAAATGGGTCTTGTCAGTGTGAAATGGCACGGCTGTCTTCTGCCACATGAGGCCATTCCTTGAGCACTTCACTTTGTTCATGAATGCAACTTATCATTTTAAGCACCAGGTTTAGGGGAATCCCTGCAATGGCCCTGTTGGTGTTTT
This sequence comes from Lipophrys pholis, assembly GCF_963383615.2. Lineage (NCBI taxonomy): Eukaryota > Metazoa > Chordata > Actinopteri > Blenniiformes > Blenniidae > Lipophrys > Lipophrys pholis. Next base: position 5,563,222 of record NC_137629.1, on the reverse strand, counting down.
ATGGTGAGCTCAGGGGGTGAAGTGTGTTTAAACGAGAGGTGGGTGTTTTCAAAACTATAAAGTAGGTTTATTACATGACGGTAAAAGGTGAGACATATATACAGTATTATCTTTGAGTTTCAACTAACACCCAGAAACAATAGATCAGTCATTAACTGTAATATAATTTATTATGTTGGCGGTTGTGACTCAGTTGGTAGAACAATCCAAGTCCAGAGTTGGCATTTCGAGCCGTCATCTCCACTAAGTATCAACGTGGTCTTGAACGAAACTCTGAACCCTAATTTCCTCCCAGTGGGGTGTGAACACCTTGTGTGGCACTCATTAACATTGCTTGATCCACTGAAGCTTCACACCCACACACACGTGGAAGCAGCTCTACTAACAGGATGCATAAAGAAACACACATTGTCAGCGTAGTGCATTTGCCTGCATGAATATGAAATATCGTGGGTGCATTTAGATTGCATTAAATACAAGGAAGAGTTTATGCTAATTAATAAATGTACAGCGTGTAATGTGATTTACTTCCTCTGATAAAACCTACCTTGGTTATGATTGCGTCTGTTTTTACTTTGTTTGAAAACGTGGGCTCGGGCCCCGTTTACAAGACGTTTCAAGCAACAAGTGAAAACAGCAACATTTTCCAACTGTTGTCCCTTTACATGGAAACAGCAAAAACAAAGTAGTTATCGATCCAGGCTGCGTGTTGTTGGTGCTGTTGGCTGTTTTTGTAATGAAACCACACACACACATGCGCAAAGCAAGCACTACACTATAAACATCAACAATGTGGAGTACGCAGACATTGGTATGGACCGATATTGGATATTGGTATTGGATTGTTGTCATGGTACCTCTCACCTGTTAGAACACCAAGTCCCAGGAGGATATAGACTGAGAGTCATGACACCACGGAGGAAACATTGTTGATATTGTCCATCTACTGGCCCAAAAGAACTCTTTATTTTGACCGTGGTGCGCATGTGCAGTAGCAGCATTTGAGAAAAACTTTGTCTTCGTCTTCGTCTACACAGAGATGGAGTCCGGGCATTTTCAAAAAGTTGCGTTGTCAGTGGCTCTGAGCACCGTTGTAGACAACCAAAATGCAAGGGAAGTTTTCCATTTTCACGTAAACAAGGGTGTCAGTCTTGGACACTGCTATTAATGTGAGGAGGCATTTTCTCAGCTGGCTCACCACAACCTTTGTTTGTGTACATTCAGTGTACGAACCATACCGCAGCTTTCAGGAGAGCTCACTCCCGGGGGGCAGGGACGACACTCACACGTCCCTCAGAAAAGGGTCTTACTCAAAGCACATTCATTATTACAAGCCTGTACGCCTACTTGCCTTATCAACATATATAAGCACCCCACTGAGTAAAAACTGGTTCGAACCACTACAATGTTATCGCTATACCTCCAGAAGACGTCCTCAGGGAGGCCAGAATCAAAGGTTTTTGCACAAAATTCCCGGACATTGCATGGATATCTAGTCTGGATGTCATTTGAATGTCAAAGAAAATAACAAAAGAGCAACTCCACTGGGAATTAAACCACAAACCTCCTGTGTGACTGAATCATTTCTAAATCTAAACATGCCTTTCTGGCTGCAAGGAATCAAGTCTACATTAACATGCGCAAAATAACCTCTGAAATACTCATGACACGCATCAACAAATCAATAATTGACACCACACACGCATGACCATCATAATTTGAAAACAACTGTTCCAGGCTGCCTCCCAGAGCTCCGGTCCTCAGCACCATCATATACTGTACAACACAGCTGTGTTAACAATACAGTTTATACACATTACCTTCAGACAGGCGACCACACAGACCTGCAATCAGCTTCTTTTACTGAAATCGCCTGTTGCTGCTCTCAGAGTCCATTCATACTATTTTTATTTGTAAATCCCTAATTTACTAGTAATTCTCCCAGTTTGAAATTGACCGGGTGTCTGATTTGAAGTTAAGTTTAAGACTTGCGCCCCCAGGCTTCTGTGGTGAGGACAACAAGTGTGTATAATGTCACACATAATCCTGATAAAGCGTTTTCTCTTTTTTTCCAGATTAATTAATGTTAATGCTCAGATTTCTTCAATAATTTCTTCCACCAACATGTCCACTCCATATTTGTCGTCCTGGCGGGGGCTCCAGGGCTCCATTCAGTCACTTCATGGTGAACACATGCAAATGAACACGGAAGCGATCCCTTTTCCAATCATTTTCATGTAAACATGGTTTGAAGCTTGGTTTTTGCATGATCTAGCTCATAGAGTAATTCCTAGTGAATCATCTGCAGAACTCGTGTAAAGTAAAATCTATTTGTGTGAGCGTACCACTCAGGACTCTTCATGCAGGATCTTGTGTAAATGTGTAACTGTCACTCATGGACAGCACATTGAGGCTGCTAAAGTGGTAAAACTGTACTGGAGAACTAAAAGACCAAAGTCTACCGTATACTGACAAATGCAGAATTCAGTGGGAGTGGGAGTTAAAGTTGTGGATTTACACTCCTGCATCATCTTCCTTTTTAAATGTATTAGGCGATAGGAATAATTTAGGAGGAAGTTCTTCTGTCAGCTTCGTTTGACAAAAAGCAGCACAAAAATGATGAAAGTGCTGAAATGGAGTAAATGATAAATGGACTTGACTCAAATATATATCGTTATAGTGCATAATCAGTTCAGCTGTAGTTCATTGTCTCGCTCATGGACTCTTGGACTCATGGTCATGGAGGGACGGGGGATTGTACAGGACTGATCAGCTGCTGTTGGACTCGTCATGCTTCAAAGTGGAGAAACCCAAACTGAATGTCTACAAATGGCCGTATTCCAATTATGTGCATCAGAAAGCTGTGTTTTCTTTTCCAGCCCTTTTCTGAAACACTTTTTAAACACCAGAAAGAAACTGCCGTGGCTCTCCTGAAAGAAGTAAACACAATTTAACCAATCCAAACTTCAAAAGCTTGTTTGTTGGGCGAGGACAAAATCTTTCTGTGATGGCTTTTAATTAAATTCTGATGGCACTCGCGGCTAGCACGGAAGTATCTGCAACAGGAGAGTAATATCTGGAGGCGAGTAAACAGCAGAGTGGAGCGGACTGCAGAGATTGTGGCCCTTCACTGGAAACGTTTTACAGCCCACAAGGAGCCGTCCAGAAAAAAACTTTCTATATAAATATTGAGTGAGGAAATGTGAACTAACTCCAGCTGGAGACATCCTAATGAGGAAACCTTTAGGTACTCTACCTGAACCAGTGAAGAGGTGGTTGGAGCTCACATGCAGGGTTTCATTATGTCTGGCATTGTTTTGTTTATAAAAGAGTTATTGTTCATGTCAGTGGGAAGTTGAATCTCCACTGAGTCTGTCAGTGATTTGACCTTGAGCTGGTCTGTCACAGACGCGATTGGGCCTCCGAAAACAAGAGGAAATCTCTGCACTCTTCGTCGATACACTCGACTCAAAAAGCAAGCGTGAAACCAGAACAGATGGGAGGTTTACGTGAGTTAATGACTAAAAAATGAGAGCCAAGCTGGAGACAAGAGTCGAACAGACGGTTTGCTCTCCGCAGCTTCCACCGCCGCCGACAGTAGCTGTATGCTTATCAATGAAATATGAAGACGAGGGACACAACCAAAATTCTCAGAAAGGAAAACAAAGAGCTTATATTTTCTTTCTGGTGAGCTTTAAATCCCATTGAGGATACGTTGAAGATTTAATTATATCTTGTTTAAAAAGTTAGTTATTGAGCCTGCTCTCGGAGGAAAGTCCAGATTTTTTTTGTTCCACGACTGGATAAATTCCACCCAGGAACCGTCTGCCTTGCTACAACAAAGTCATAGAGACACTGACTTCAAGAAAAACTAAACCCTTCCTGTATTTTGCATGAGGGCCTTTTAACAACAACAAAAATGGATCCAGACGTCTTACATATTTGGTCACACAATCTAATTTAAAACCCTGTCAAGAAAGCAGTGTGTGACACATATCTGCTTCAGTGGGCATTAGATTTGTGTTTGGCTGTATGGTTTTAGGTGACAGCTCACTGATGGTCCCACGCAGCCAGCCAGGACGCTCAGTGTTGTGCCGGCACCTCAGGCTGAGAGATGTGACTGATTGTTTCCTTCCTATTTCAATCACACATGACCTTTCCTTGCTTTTGTTATTAAATGTACATAACTGCCTCCCGTGGAAAATCCTCTGCACATTGTACTTTTCATCGAAAATATCTGAACCCGAAAGGACAAAACTTGCTGTTTTTGTATTAAGAAAGTTAATTCTCTGAAATGTGCTTATTATGTTAATTATTAGGGATGTCCCGATCCGATCGGTAGATGTCGGATCGGGGCCGATATTGGTGATTTGAGAGTGATCGGGAATCTGCAAATCCAGCCGATCACCCCGCCGATCTAAAAAAAAGAAAAAACACTTTTTCACGTCAGCTGCCGTAAAGCGAGTCCGGGTTGCGACCTGCCGTAAACTGCCGTTAGCAGCCTAAAGCTATTGAGTGGATAAAATGTCAGCAGTCTGGAGGTATTTTAAGGTTGACGACGAAACTGGTCCAGCTGCCAGTTGTACTATTTGCTTCGCCACAGTCCCGAGAGGTGGAGCACCAGAGCTTCGTTTCACACAACTAATTTGATAAGAAATCTAAAAAGTAAACATGTGGCGGAGTACGCTCAGCAAAGACGATCATCCGTGGACAAAAGATGATGTAATGGCCCCCCCCTCTTCCCCCAACCGCGGTCCGCAACGTCACCTAATAACCACAACAATCACGGACTACAAGCTCCAAACGAGCTGCAGAAGCTAGAAGCAGGCGGAGCGGGGCCATAGACCTATAAAACTAGAGTTATATATAGTGGTTTATGTGCAGAAGTCTACTTCTAAATTTCTATGTTGTCTGTCTTCTGCGTTTTTGTTGTGTTTGGTGAGTCACAGCGCCCCTAAAGGCAATTGGGATTTGGGTTCTTCTGATTGGTTTTACTGAATACTGTTTATTTAGTAGGTTTTTATAGTTTATATGTTCATCAAACTGATTCACTGGGTTTCATTATTTTTTTTTTTTTAATTTGCCACAAAATCCAGGTGAAGTTGTTTAGGTTAACATAAATAAGAGATACAAGACTGCTGAGTGTAATTGTTTTTTTGTTTTTTTTGTTATGACTAAATGAAGTTTAAATAAGTTCTTAAGTCATTCTGAGAAGAATTCTGATTCAATAAGTGAGTTTTACAATAATTTCTAGCTAAACAAAGCTTCTGCCAATAGTGCTTTTAGCTTCAGACATCTTAGTGGCCCCAAAAATAGCCTATTGAGTATATTTGCAATAGCAATGTAAATATCGGATCGGGAAAGTATCGGTATCGACCAATACTCAATTCTGAAAAATCGGATCGGTATCGGGGGTAAAAAAGTGTGATCGGGACATCCCTATTAATTATATTATTAATCCAATTAACAGGTCGCATAGAGCAGGTAATGCAAATAAATAGATAAATCGTGCAACAACAGACTACAACTACACCTCCGGATAAATAAATACCAGTTATAGTAAAATCTGATGATAAAAGCGTGAGATAAAAATACAACAAAGACGTTAGGTCAAAGGTTGAAATATGTATCAGCAGGAGGCCAGGCAGGTTGTTATTTTTATGTTGAAACCGTGGGGGGTGTAGTCTGTCGGCAGCTGCTGAAAATAACTTAAAAAGTAACTTGTAATCTGTTACTTTTAAAAACAAGTGATCAGTGAAGTTACTAAGTTATTTTTTTAAAGGAGTAACTCGTCACCAGTAATCTCATTACTTTTGCAAGGTAACTCCGGTTTCCTCCCACAGTCCAAAAACATGTGAGGTTAACTGTTGACCCTGAATTGTGTGTGAATGTGTGTGTGTGGTTGTTTGTGTTGTCTTTGTCCTGGGATGGACTGGCGATCTGTCCATAGTGTATCCTGCCCTCCCCCACAGTTAGCTGCAATCGGCTCCCAGAACAGAATAAGGCCGTATAGAAGATGTATGTATCTATTTATTTATTTAATAAAAACCACAGAATCAAAAATCTACTGATTTCTTTGTGTGCTTGTGTACAAACTCTAATTTACACCAGTGCACATTTCGGGCACGATTTAAAGAAATTTCAAAACATAAAATGTACGATCAACTAAAATGAACGGCCCGAGAGAAATCACACCCAAACAAAGGCATTTAAATAAAAGAAATAATAAGGGAACAATTTAAAAGAGGGTTTAAGACCAAAGTAGGGGAACAAATGAGTGAATATTTCAAAACGTAACCTCAAGTAAAAGTCGTTCTATTTGTGCTTATTTTTACACAATCTAATCTCCCTAATATGTCTGACATCACTTTTCACTTCTACAGGTAGACTGTAAAAGAAAAGAAACTGATTCATTTGTTTATCTCACAGGTAAAGTTAAAAAAATTAGATTTTGTTATACACTGAAAAAAATAATTCAAAAATAATTTGTTGAGTTAATGTAATTTAATCATGTCACACATTTCGATCTATTCATATTAAGTAGATTGAATCCCATTTATTCATATTATCTGAACAACATGTATTAGAATTAACCATATAACAACAAGAAACTCAATATGCTCATGTTAATCAAACATATTTCTGATATGTAAACTGAAAAACGGCATAGTTGATGTTTTTGAGTGTAGAGGTAGATGAGGAGGAGAGCTCAGTTGAAGCTGGGGGTGTTCAGAGGGTCTCCTCGGGGTTACCAGAACGTGCACTTCTTTATTTCTATATTTTCACTCTGCACACATCAAAACAACCCCTCATGCTCCGTCAATCCAAGTAACAGAATGTGTGACATAGAAGTAAAGTAATGTAATTACACAGACCTCTCTGGCCCTGGCAGATTAAAATGGCCACTTATTGACTCTCGCAGCACTTTGGCTCTGAGGTTCACCACTGAACGTCATTATGTTCCCCGCAATTAGGAACATGAAGTGGGGGCCTATTATGAAGCCCTCCATCATGTCATTATGTCTGACCACAAGGTCCGTACTGATTAAAGTTCACTTTGGGGTGAAGACAAAGTGTGGTCCCAGAAAGCCAGACCTGGTATACGCTGCTGGACAAAGAAAAGCAGTGACTAGGGGAGTCGAATTGAAGAGCCGCACTGTAATTAAATCAAAATCTCATTAACTGAGCCAGTTACAGTGACCATGCAGTGATCAATCAGTAATTACACAGAGTGGTGATTTATCCGCCAAATACTACAGCAAACAGTAGTAGAGCAATTTTTGAGATACTTAAGTCCACACACATGAATCACCCTTTCCTGGATATGTTCTCATATGACATGGACAATGTGGTATGAATATATAGTCTCTACTATATGGAAAATATAAACCTACATGCAGTTCACCAGTATGAATTAGAATCAGAAGACCGTATCCAGGTTTATAACCACTGTTATTTGTTTACATTGAACTTAGCAGTGATGCTGTGCCTGTGATCGCTGTGTGAATTAAAAGCACTGGGCCGAAACACTAAATGACCGGATTTGAGTGGAAAGCTGCAGCTTCAGCTGGTGGTTTCAGGAGAAAAGCACACATTTGCCAATTTTGTCACATTAAAACTGAAGTCATCAGTGTTTTATTACTGTGATAAAACTGGTCATAGGGCTTGAAATGATCTAATTATAAGACTGTGATCATATCTTTAAAAAAAAAAAAAAAAAAGATATTACTTGACTGTTTTGCTGAGAAAACTTGTGATTCCAAATGAGGCTCTCTGACCCAATGGGTTGTTTCCAAAGTGAAAATGAATGAAGAATTTTTCATAAATCTCGATTGCTGTGCATTCCTGTGAAAATATCTTTATAGAGCAGATTCATTTTTTAGGCGTTTTCCTGACAAAACATACCTGATTCTGATCAACGAGCCTTGATAAAGCTCTGCTGGAAGCCCGATGATGATGCAGGTGTGTTTGAGCAGAGGAACATCTGAAACATGCAGGAATGCAGCTCTCCGGGGCCAAGATTATACTGCATAATGAGATAAACGGAAGAGAAGATGGACAGATCAAATTGTACAGATTCTCTCTGATTGTGCGTCTTAACCAAATGTTACCAAACACACATCAGAACACCGAGCTCACTCATTTGAAAGAAACTGAGGACAAGCTGCAGTGGAAATCCAGTCCAAAACAACAAACAAACTGTTCCTCCCCCCTCCTCTTCCTCCATTTGACTACGGCCGAAGTCACACGTGACCAGTGGAGCATAATCTGTCGGCTGGTAAAGCGGGCTGAGAGTGTGGTTGAGGGGGATTACAGCTGTGGACTTCACATAACACAATGGCACCGAGGACATCCATGCTCTACAGCAGCATCAAATAGAGGTGGTCAGTCACCATCGACTGTGTAGGAGTGTGTTGGATTCCACTGTAGATTTAAAGAGTGACATGACTGGAGTTTCTGCAGCTGCATATCAACTGATTTCTACATGAAGTAAGTAAGTGGCCAGCAGGTGACTCTCATACAGAGTGCAGAGCGGCTTCAAGGGTAAAGCACCACAGATCATGTTCGTCCCTAAATGCCTCTGACCTCCACATCACTGGCTCCCTCTTTTCTCCACCCATTAGTGAGATGACTTGTTGTCCTTCACAGGCGAAGCACAATATTAAACTGTAATGATATCACAGTGTGCTGAAAGTACAAAAAAAAAAATGTTTTCTGAAAGATCAGAGCAGTCAAAGGCTCCATCGCGAATCCTGCTGATATTAAAGGTTGAATTTGTGCACAGTGAGACTGAGTTTAAAAGAAAGCAGCTGAGACTTTGACTCCACCAATTCTGGTTTCTAAAAAGTAATTGCTCTCTGCAGGTCACAACCAGCAGCAGAACTGTAAAGCAAGCCCAATTTTAGAGGAGCAGTTAAGACATTTTTAGTCTTTACAGTCTTATTACTCTTTCGACTGTCATTTAAACAGAAAGAAAAATCTCTTTGAATTCTGAGCACAGTAGAAGAAAAAGAGGTGAGCTTTGTATTGCACAACGTCACTTAATGTGGATTTATATTGAGCATGCTGCTTGTACTTTGTACACCCAGTCCACAGCGTGTGTTACTTACTAAATGCATTTATTTGGCCATATAGCAACATTTAAAATACATTTTTCAACAGTTTGAACATATGGGCCATCCTCTGAAGAAGACCAGGCCACTATTGTTTAGTACTTCTTTAGTACTTTAGTACTTCAGCATGGCTTTGCACAAAATGTCAGGTTTTATTCTCTGAACATAGTCCAAGCCATATTTACCACAAAGAAAATGTGAGTCCATTAGATGCTATCCAGAGGCTTTAATTAACTCCTTCCCCCTTTTCTCAATGCGATCAATGTCCTGCCAGGCATTTGTCTTCTGCTGAAATGACAGGTCTAGTCAGTGTCCAGTGGAAATTATGTTAGGCTGACAACTTTACAAACTCAACATTGGAGAACTATCATAAACTTTCTGATTAATATATGTATTTAAAGTTTATATTTATAGTCAAACCAGTTTGAAACTACCAATTTAAAAAGAAAAACTTTATATCCAGGCTTAAATTAAGCTAAAATCTACCTGTTATAAGGCAAGTGTTGTCAAACACGTTTCAGTTCAAGGGCCACATGCAGAACATTTTCATCTCCAGTGGGCTGGTTCAGTAAAACTCTGCCGTAATAACCTTTAAATTCAAACTTTGAAGTTTTGCTTTTGTTGTGGCGCAGAGAATATATGAGGAAAATGACGATATTTTCACAAAACCAAAACATTAATACCAAAAATTTCGACAATGTCAACGTGAATTTTTTTAAAGATTTTAAATATATGTAAACATTTTCATAATGCAGGTGTACCTCTTTACACTAACACACGGAAAAAAAACATTTGCAATTTTCACCAAATGAATATTTGACATTTTTTCTTTTACCACTGAAGCTCAATCTGGATTGTATGTGGCCCCTGAATTAAAATGATCTTAATTTCCAGTACTTTTTTCACATGCTTTGAACCCTGCAGCTTATAAAATGACGCGGCTAATTAATGGATTTTTACGGGTTAATAGGCTTCATACCCCCAGATTCTACTTCTGCATGTAGATACAAAACTTGCCCTAAAAGTGACATTTCTGCTCTTGGTGACCTCGTCTTGTGCTGCTTTCCGTGGTCCGGAACTCCAGCAGCTGACGGCTGTGAGTGATGCGTTCAGGTGCATCACGTAAAACCGCCCTGCTGGACTCCGTGGCTGAGAAAGCTCCCTCCTCAGAATCACAATCAGCAAATAACCGTAAAAATACTTTATCAACAGAGATAAAACCCTTTATGATTGTCTCTCTTTTTCACTCACTCACTCACTCACTCACTCACTCACTCACTCACTCACTCACTCACACTCACACTCACACTCACACTCACACACACACACACACACACACACACACACACACACACACACACACACACACACACACACACACACACACACACACACACACACACACACAGCACTGTGTGAAGGAATTTCCAGTCCTATGAAAGACAGATTTGCGAGAATTGATGAAAATATCAGCAATCCCCGCAGTGAAATCCCTGCCCTGTCACAACGTGGACACCTGCGGCTTATAGTCAAGTGTGGCCTATATATGTACTTTTTTTTTTTTCTTTCAAAATTTTTGCAGGTACAGCTTGTATCCAGTGTGCTCAATAGTCCGGAAAATACAGTAGTCATCTTTAAGCTTCATGAAATTATATTAAAACACTGTAGCACTGTTAATGTAGCATAAGTTAACACAATATTTAACAGATCTAAGGCAATTCTAAAGCAAAAGTGTTTTATTGCTTAAAAACAGCTTTGAAGCTTAAAACTTGTAAAAACTTGTATTTACCAGCACCATGAGGTTCAGGAAGCGCATGAACTTTTTGATTAAATCACACTGAAATTCACTTTTTCACTCAGATAGTTAAAATGGTCATTTCAAGGTAAGCCTGTGAATATTTTAAAGCTCTTGCGCCTAATGACGTCAAATTTGGGAGTCACATTGAGTTTGGATTAAAAAAAACATTCACGTCGCAGTCAAGGAGAATGTGTTCTGATATTTTATTACGGCTCTTTGGAGGACGCAGCTTGGATGTCGAACTTGATGTACAAAAGATGTGCTTTTATCGTGATTTGGTGCCCAATGACGCAGGTTTAATTAGCTATGCTCTGCCACGCTCCTCTTGTGGTTATCTGAGGCCACACACTCAGCTCAGCGCCCCCTAACCTTCTAAAACGGAGGCGCATCTCTTTAATATGTTGATTAGACACACCCAAGAGCGTGTTCTTTGTCCTGCCGTGACTCCCTCCATTTTTCTCAATGTCCCACTGAGATGTCTTCATTGTTTCCTAAATAGTGTTGCTTTTCCTAGTATGTGAATTGTTTCTTTTAAATACATGTTAAGTAATCAAAGTGTTTTGTTAAAGCACTGAGGGACGCAGTCCTCATTTGGTCCTCCTCTAACGCCTCAGAAGTTACTTGTTGAAACTATTATATTTTGAATGTCTTTTTGCAGTGAAGCACACATGACACTTCCACAAAACAGCCTCAATTCTGAGGGATTTTCATCTCTCTTATACAATAGAGTAATTAAATCCACCTGAAAGGAAGACATGAGGAAAACAGTCTATGTCAAACAGGATTAGTTCACACTCTGTCTGAACTTGCTTCTCCGTAACAGCACAAAGGATTACCATATCGTTTGGTGTTTTGAAAAGAAAAAGACACCTGCAAGACATGCAGTGCATGTCCAGCAACCCAAGAGGCTCTTGTGAATGAGACATCATCCTGGAGAAAAGTGCACGGAGCAAATGGAGCTGTGCCTGACTTGTATTTTGGACTGGAGCCTCTTAGGAAACCTCGCCGAGCCGCTGTCTCTCTCGCCTGTGGCTTCCTACAAATCCGTGAGAAAAGAAAACATTGAGGGACATTTGTGGCTGCCGTCAGCTTTGTGCCATCAAACACTTGTGTACAGAGACACAATCAGTGGTTTGAGAACGGCGACATCACAACTGTTGTTGACTCAGGCTGTCGTTAATGGCTCTGCTAGTTTGTGTGCGACACTATTAATGTGCAGGCAGCGGCTGCTTTGGCTAGCAGCACAAACAGACGCACATTACGACACGACAAACAGCCCTAATGCCTTTCTAAATATCTTTTTACCATTTGGCAAAACAATCTCACCTCGAGCTTTATTGCAGAAATGGTCTGTTATGGAACTGTTAATCATTGAAATTACCTTCATCAGCAGATCAAGTTTGCTCAGGAACAATAAAACTGTAGTTTTCAATTTTTTTTCCTTATTTTGGTGAAGATTGTGAGATTTAATCAAAACTTCATAAATGCCACTTAATGACTCTAGAGATTGTTTTGTCAACGACTGACTCAACAATTCTGTGAATCAGGCCTCATTTTTTCAGGTTGACTGTGTTTAAAGTGACGCCGATTGCCAGCATTCGTTTAGGTTTATCTTCATACGTATCATACATTGGAATTTTCATTTCTCAGCCAATGCAATAAAAACTAGGGATGTTCATGGGTGACTCATTTCTTTGCCAATTAAACAAAAAGTTTGAACAAACTAATAGAAAAATGCTAAGAAAACGGCACAATTTATAGTTAGGTGTTTTAAACACTGCAGCCAAAGTACATTATGTTTAAATAGCCTTTAATTGCATTCTTCAACATCAACACCACCAGGCAAAAGTTTAAATACACAACAAATTCTTCAGGTATTTATTGCAATTCAAGTCCTTAAAGTCCAATCAATAGCTTGAAGTGGTATAAAGCTCAATGATAAACAACCAGAGTCTCTTTTCAGAGAACAGTGGAGGTTAAGCAAATCTTGAATGTTGGTGCCACTAATTCCTACAGGTGTTCTCACAACCTCCTCTGTCTACATAAAAGTAGCGTTGGAACATAATATGGTGCGACACACTCGTGAACATCAGTTCAACAGTATTGGAATGCAGAAAATAGTGTGTTGCTGAACAAAAAGCAATAGAAAAAAAGTGACAGACCATTATAACCCTTAAAAATATCGGTCTTTCCTGCAGAGAAAGTCAAGGCGTCAATGAGTAGTTTCCATCACCATCAAAAGACACTCAGAAACGGGAGAAAACTCTGACAAGAAGAGGTCTGGCAGTCCCAAAGTCACAAAACAATCAGAAGACAAGTTATTGGGAGTTAACAGCTTGTGTAATTGGTGGCAAACAGGACATCAGCTTGGTCATCGTAAGAAAGTCTCAGTTTCAATCATGAAGTGAAGACTTGGAGCTGCAGGTTTGACAGGAAGAATTGCTGCAAGAAAGTCATTGCTAAGACATCAGGATAAGACAAAGAGGCTTGCCTGAACCATGAAACACCAGCATTGGACTCCTGAAGACTATGGGCGCATTCATATTTCCCTGTTTGATCTGGACCAGAGTTCTCTTCAGAGAGTTTCTGGAAAAGATTTGTTTAGGCTGAACTGGATCTAACAAGCGATCTCTGGTCCCCTTGAAAACATGGGTCTCGGTTCACATGTAAACAGTCTTTCCAGCAGAGAGGACGTGACATAAAGCGCAATGCATTCTGGGTAGTCAACAAACAAAGCCAACCGCGCCAATCAGAAGAAGCAGACACAGAAAGAAAAAGTTGAAAAATATCTTGTGGGCAGATGTGGAGTAGTGAGGAAGAAGTAGTGAGGAAGACTCATTGATATCTGGTCTGGACCCATTAGCCATGAGCTATTTAGCCTAGCCACCACGGGCTAAAGCGAGACTTCCTCTTTCGGTCTGGACCAGTCTTCTTTACTTCTTCTCTGATCAGTGTTTGTTTGGGGCGACAGCGCCCCCAGACAAGCAGCTGTTGTAATTGCGTGACATTTTTCAGGCGGTTCGATCTGGTCTTAAAAGTGGACGCGAACGCCACCAGAACCAAATGAAGGTGTGAATGCTCGCACGCACAGTTGACATTTTGGATTTCCTCCAGGATCAATATATTTTTCATCGAATCCCTACAATATAACTTAAAATTCATCTGACTAATAACTCAAGTGTGCTTGAACAGTTCAGTTTGTATGTTATCATCAAGGAATTCAAAACTAGCTGTTGACTTTCCACAAAGTGAAATTCAACGTTGGCAGCTTGAGTAAAATGAGAACCTGGCATTTTGCATTGCATTTTTCGGTTACTTCCTCTCTGGGACCGAGTCAAATCAAATCTGTTGCAGACCCAGCTCCATGGTGGGTTCTTCATGTTTGTTCCAGCCAGCTGCTTCATCAAGCAAAACAGGCCAAAGGCAATGCCTACAATCGCTCTTCCTCAGTGTCATGTCCAAAAGATGGGTCATGCAGAGTGCACTCTGTGTGTCTGAGCAGTAGTACTGTATGTTTCTTTTCCCTGTGGGACAGTACATGTTCTTCCTTCTTCTGGGCCGAAACCTTATTTGCTTTGAAGATGGACAGCAAACACCCCTGTAGCTTTCACGTTTTTATTCTAGGTGCAGGTGGACCATCACCGTAGCCCAATGTACACTGACTCATGCACTTGCCTCTGGCTTTATTGTGTCATTCTTTTAACGCGGTGGCTGAATGTGTGCTCTGGTCCATGGGACAAAATGAGAAGGCCATCAAATCCTGCATTCCCCACAACTGTTAGACGTGAATAAGCATCAGGGAGTAGCATAAGCAAAGTCAGAAATGTTGACCAACTAGGAGCTAATGTCACATATAGCATTGCAGCTTAAAGCAGTTAGCAAACAGCTGATGAAGGAAACAGATTATGGTCACTGAAATGAGCGTGGGATAACAAGCATATGCTATCTGATGATGTGATTTATATTGAGGCTGATGGGCGCAGACACTTCTATCCATATTCATATAGGTGCAGGTAGCAAATGGAAGGCATTAATCATCACAGTAAAGCAGTTTGCAGCCTCTAATTACCTGTTCACTGTACATAGTTGTATGCTTTTGTGAGAATCCAGCTTGGGAGATGTCTGGCCTTTGAAGCCAGAGAATGATGGAAGAAAGGATGCGTGGCAACACAAAGCCAAACGTGTGGAGGCATACACATTGATGAAATCCTCTTTTTCTATGGTAAGACTATATACATGTACACACTTTATTCTGTTCTGTACGTCTTACAATTACCGTTCTCGTTTCAATCGAGAAATCTGCTTATTCCTCTCTGATCAATGCACCGCATACCTTGAATGCAGTACATGTGGAGGATTAAAGAGACAAACTGTCCTGTTTGATCATCATGTTTATACCAACCAAGCAGGAACCATTCAGTGTGCTCATAATGATGCAACATATGTATGGGATGCATGCGTCTGTGAAAGGTTGACTGTATAAGAATAAAGCTGCAGCTCATTTCAAGTCCCAAAGCATACACATTAAAGCAATCCTTTGCAGTCAGTATCTTCCCTTCTTTATTTCAGGAATCTTGCTAGCGCTGTTTCACAGTGACTGACAGGAGGCAATCCACGCCGATATCAGATCTTAGACGTGAAAAAGGTGGCCTGAATACAGAGCATTGGCTTGAAGAGACACCTGGGAGGAAGGGTAGGTTTGGAGGAGAGTTTGAGGGGAGAGGCTGAGGTCAGCGCCAAAGGATTTTCACGAATTTTACCTTCCACTGCTTGAATTCTTGGGGTTCTTTGATTTCAGGTTTGGCGGTAACCAGCAACTGGTGACTGCTGAAAGCTCTATACTACTTTCAATACATTGACTTTTTATGGTCAGATGGTCAGTACAAAATAAGACTGCAGTTCAAGAGTTTAATTCAATCACGGTTGACTCAGATCATAACCAGAGGATCTCACCAAGAAAGCACTTCTGATAACCTTCTTCACCTTTATACAGTCGTTCAGAAACAAAAAAGTGTGCTCAACATGGCTCACTATTAGTAGTTAAATTTAGAATTTTTGTTCTCACCGTAGTCAACTCTTGTTTTCAAGACAGAACAAAGTATTTCGTTAAACATGTTCAATCCAAAAATATAATTTATTTGAGAATGACACCCTTTGCAAATTCCTCTGGTCCGTCTTGAAATGATCTGTCCGTCCACTAATCTTCTGACTTATCCAACGGAACCTGGACTGGGAGCAAATTCATAATTGTGCCAACTCGGAGAAACTACACAATCTCAACCACGAGCAAAGTAGTGCAGAGTTTGGGTGTTGGAGGAAATCAGAGTACCCAGAGAAATCCCGAAATTCCAGAATTTTAAACATCAAAGGCCTGAATTAAACCAAGGCTTCACTACACCACCATGGCTTGTTTCAACTACAACTGCGTATCAGACAAGAAAACTTGGGATAAAGTTTAAAAATCATCAAACAAAGTTTGGTGCATCAGTTTTGGTGTGACACGTTTCACGTTTTCAAGTGAAAACCCAAGACATTCATTGCATTTTGGGCGTCTGATTAGATGGCAATGGTGTCCAGAGCCAATGCAACATTTTGAAAACACCTCCCAAGGTGGAACTTTTTGAAAACACTCCGACTCAGTCTGTGTGTAAACAGAGGGAAGACACAACTTTTTGAAAACATTTGGGCTCCATCTTCATTTAGACAGCAGAAAAAATGCTGCTACTGTCCATGTGCTCCACGGCCATAGTGAGTAGTTCTTAAGTGTCATGACTCCCAGTTCCTTTTTCTCCTGGGACTTGGTAGTTTTATTTTGACAGTCACTGTCATAACAATCAAACTTGGTCGTCTGTCCAGAATGTCCGTGTTCTCCCATTGTTAATGTTTATGGTCCATTGTTCTCTGCACGTGTGTGTGCGTGTGTGTGTGTGTGTGCGTGCGTGCGTGCGTGCGTGCGTGCGTGCGTGCGTGCGTGTGCGAGTGCGTGTGTTTGTGTGCTTCTTTCATTTCCATGTAAACGGACATTGTTTTCAAAACCTTGCCGTGTAAATGCGAAACTTTACTGAAATGAAAATGCAAAAAGGATGCGTTGTCACCTCAGACTTGCCTAAAGTGCAAACTGCTTCTCATAGATCACAATTTTGGTCTGAAAAGAGTCCCAATAAGCCATGTATTATTGTTTGCTGTAGAACATATGATCAGTGAATGAAGTAGTCCATTGTGCTTAATTTCTGTTAAGTTCTGTTTGATTAGATTAAAGATGCAGTAAAAAAGTTAGATTGTTATAAGTCTTAAGCTTTGTTCACGAGTTTGAGGGAAACACCTTGCAAGTTGGGATGCTGCAGACCAAGACAGACAGCTTCAGTCCCGATAGGATCTTTGACAGTTCCCATGGATATGCCCTTTGAGTAAATATATACGTTTATGTTGAGGACTTTGGTAGAACTTGAATCTTGAACGTTCTTGACATTTATCTGTGTGCACATGAAAGGACGATTAAGTGCTTCATATTAAGCTTGTGGATTCCCAAGTTTTTGGAGAGTAGTTTTTTCTGAGCAAAGAGCATGATTTGAGCAGATAAATGGATTGAAAGATGATTATGTGTCATGTAAAGATCAATTGGAAGTTACACTACAATGTGCTAAAGCTTATTTTGGGCTGCATGGGTAAAGCCTGGAGTGATAGTTAAAGTTCACCATGGTAGAAACATGAACATAAATCTGTCATCAAGCCTCAGAACATTGTGTCCTTGTCATTACAGCGGCACAAGCCAGGAAACATTCCCGCTGCGTACTCCACAGATGCCACGCCTCACTACCACAAGATTAAAGATTGCATTACAAATTAAGCATTAACTGTGACGTAAAGTTGTGATGTAGTCTGCCTTGGCATGGATTAATCTAAATCATGAAACTACTGGGTTTCCTTTATCGTGAAGTGCACATGTAGTATATGCTACCATTAGCATTAGCTGAGGCTGAACTAATTATCTTTCACTTCAAAAGAAAACATCAAAGATAACACGGAGTAGAAATAGTTCAAAGATAAGCAAGCCTGTAAACACCATAATATCTAGTGGGAATGAGTAGTGTGCCACTGTACTTTACATGTGGAAACTATCTTTGTTGTTCTCTTTTATAGCCATGTGTATAAAAATAGCAAGGGCAGCTAAAGCGCTGGATGTTCTGAATAATATTTCTATGCAGCTGCTTTTATACCTCAGTGAACGCAAACAACTGAGCTGCATTGGGGAATTGTTTGATATATACATATATATTATAATAAGTGTATGCTTGCTATCCATTAATTTTACATATAGAGCCATGGCTTAAATGTATTTATCAAACAACACACCACATGTACGTATATATAATGTATATTACACCCGATGCCACTTTACTGCAGCCCACGGTTTACGGCACTTCGCTGTGAGGCACTGGCGGCCAGTGAGGAGCGCACAGCTTGCTCAAAGCTGTTCCACTGAGCGCATCTTACATTATATGTGGCAGTGCCATTAAATAACAAATTTTTTTTAATGTCAGTACATCACGATTTTATTAATGTTGTTCAAATAACATCTGTGGGAAAAAAAGGATGGGTATCGGTAAGTACTCAAATGCAAGTACTCATACACTGCTCGTTTCGGAAAAAAGTGGTATCGGTGCATCACTCATATATCACTCTCTCTCTCTATATATATAGAGAGAGAGAGAGAGAGAGAGAGAGAGAGAGAGAGAGAGAGAGAGAGAGAGAGAGAAATGGAGAACCTCCTTTTCAGTTGATGACCAAATTGGGCAAAGTTGCAGTTTATGAACTTTAAATATAGGTATTTGTTTATCACTTAAAAATAAATTACAATAATTGAAATACATTGAATAATGGTCTAATAATATATGATGATGATGATGATGATGATGATTATCATTATTATTATTAATATATTGGTATGTTTGTGTATTTTGTGACTTCTTATGAGCATATTTGTGAGAACAGGACATGGTGCTGTTCACTTTGTTAGATGCAGGCTGCAGGTAGCAGCCTGCACCTAACAAAGTGTTTTGTTAACATGGATTGTGTTTTGTTGGAAAATGAAAGACCACAACAGTAGATGCTAACATAAAACGCTAGTAGATGCTAATAGATGCTAAAGACTCACGCCAAGCTCCCGTTACAACATCACCCTCCAGGTTGTCCTCTCGGTTTGAGTCACCACCGTGTCCATATTCTCTTCCTTCTCTGTTTTGGGGAGTTCTTTCCAAACACATAAATGCCACAACGCTGAGTCTCCGTTCATGTGTTTGTTTCGAATGCGATCAGTCGAGGTGATTACACAAGAGAGGCTATTACTACTAAAGAATGCTAAAATTGCACAGGATGGGGAAGCCTTTAGGCAGCTTAATGAAGCCCTAACCTTACGTTCAACCCCTGGTGGTTGCTATTATGAAAGTGCTTGATTTGGTAGACAGCAGTGCCCACATATTAAATGTCAATATCGCGACAATCCTGTTAATTTAATTGTGGCGGCCGAAATCGTGATCGTGATTAAAATTCAATTAATTTTGCAGCCCTAGCTTCAAATCTAATATGCACAATCGTGAAATGTGAAACAGTTAACAGTATTTCCTGTGCCACAAAACAGTTTTTTCCTCAATTCTTTTCCACATTACCAAAATCACACCTTCCCAGATGGTGCAGCTCATCATCAACAGATTGAAAAAACAATGCTTAGGTCATCACACACCAAAGAAATTGGCCTGACTTCCTCTCTGACGATTCTGTTGCAGAGAGCGGTGCATTGGAAACTCACACTACCACTGAATGAAATAATCTAGTGGGAGGCCCTCAGGTAGGCTTAAACTGGAGCTGTGCAGTGGAGATGTTGATGGGGAAGAATGTGGATAACATTTACTTATGCATGGATCAATGTATACTGAAAAATGTTGTATGCCATTTATAAGTATCGCGTGGACTTAAATGAGAGAAAAAAAGAGATGGTTTTAAGATTCCCCAATGAACTCCAGTGCCCAGTTGTTTGGGAAACCCTTCGGAAATGTCTTATTGAAATACAAACATTGGCATGTCATTTTTAAAACACAGCCTTTGATCACATACTCCATGACATCATAAATACATCTGCATAATGTCTTCAGGCAGAGGCCATTTTCCAGGAAACAGTAAGTGAAAAATTCAAGAGTCATTTCCAATCCATCTATCTTGTACTTTATCTGCATAGAATATGCATGTATGCCCTGCAGGTTTCTCTCATGGACCCAACCGAGCAGTTTTAGTAATATAGTGTGTCCTGCAAACGGGACCCCAGTAATAAATGTTTAATCATTCCAGTTATTTTTTTCTTCAATTCAGCTGCGTAAAATGGTCTTGTTTTCTTGACGCCACCAAGTGAACTAATGTGTTTTGTCACAAAGTTAACCCTGCATCTCTTTTAGCCGCTTTATCTTTTTCATCCCTCCACTTTCCCCTGGACTTCCAGATATGGTCGACCAAGTCAGATTAAGCGAAAAGCTCTCTACTGTAGGAAGCTCCGTGTGTATGTGTGCTTCCATACCTAGAGGTGTCACAGTGCTGGACTGGCAGTGGTCATGTCAGTGAAGATGAATGTGCAAGGTTAAATTGCAGTGTGCTCACAATCCCATTCACCAATGAGCCAATTGATCAAAAGGGGACAGCAGTAGCCACCGGCCCTCAAATACAGTAGCATGAAGACAGAGGCTCTACAGGTCATTAAGGACAAAGAATGACATGTCACTGTATTACCATAAAGCTTGCCACGGTTGGATGTATTTTGACAAAATGCCTGTCACTGACATGAATCAAGTCATACGGTTTTGTTGGCCTTACAAAGAAAGTTTTGTAGATTGTCAGAATAATTCCTAAAGCTCAAGTGGATATCAAGGGTGATTTGGAAAGTTGGAAATTAGTGAAGTCCTGCCTCAACAAGCAGAGAGCAGTTTTCTACAGTTTGTAATGCTAATGGGAGTGAAAAAGTAGCATGCTCATGTATGAGTGTCTAATGGTCCTGAATTCCCCCAGGGCTTCCTTATAGGAAGTCCAGCAGGAGCCATACTGTGAAATGATGTGCTTATCTGATCATCAGCTTCTTAATTAAAAAACAATTAACAGAATATGTTTGCACTCGATGGGAAGAATCTCATTTCCTCCCAATTACATGCAATTTGAAATTTTAACTTTCAGATCTCTCCCAGATTAACGTCTAATAAGTGAGAACCAATCATCCATTATTTTCACTTGAGCAATAATGGTTTCTATGGCTGCATTTATAGGGCACTCTAGCCGAGCTGTTAGTAGATGACCTGCTCTACTTCTTGAGTCACAGAGGCTTTATGTTGTGAGACAATTGCAGTGAATTTGGCAGACGTAAAGAATCGCTGGTCTCTTGCTGACCTTGCCTCTCTACCCACCTCGCCCTCCTCATTCCATTTATGTCGTTATATATTTAAGCCATATGTAGCATACGCACACTGACAGCTCTGGCCCTTTTTTCTTCTTCTTTTCACTATGTGCGCTTAGATATTCCTTGTGACCAAATGATGCACTTCACTTAAAGGAAGAACTATTCCTTAAGTTATTCTGCTTCTCATTTCTTGCCTGAGCTATTCAGTCATCACATTTTAGCACAGAGTATTATTTAAGGTGTTGTTTATATGCAGCATCAGAACAGTTATTCCATAATCAGTATCACTATCAGAGACCTGTCCTTCAATAATGATAAAATCTTTTTCAGGAAGAATTGAAACACAAGGTTTTTTGTTTATGCCATTGAGGTTACACTGGGGGAAATCAGTTTTATTTGGTTTCAGGTTTACTAGGCACAGAAATGTCTTATTTATAGTCAAGCTAAGATTTTTTTTTAAAGCATAAAATAATTTTACTATTTCTATTTTAACGTATTATTGAATACTTGGACAAGAAAAGTTCACCATATTTATAAAACAGTCAGCAAGCGAACCCATAGAATTATATCCAGGTTTTATATAAGTATTTCTGCTGTATTATATTTAAGCAGAGGGCAACACAATATTCAGAATAAATCTTTTCTCCAGAAGAATTGCACCATGGTGGAGTGGTTAGCACTCTTGTCTTACTGTCAGAATCTAGTTGAAACAGGGAGTTTGCATGTTCTCGATATGCAGCCATTGGTTTGGTACAGGCGCTCCGGTTTCCTGCCAAAGTTCCAAAACATGCATTTGTGGTTAATTTAAGGATTTCAAGTCAAAGTTAATGTGAATGTGTGTGCTTGTTGAGCTCTTTGTTCTTGTCGTTAATGACTGGTGAGCTGTCAGCAGTGGACGCTGCCTTTGCATATCATCAGCTGATGTTGGGTTCAGCACCACATGGTCCTGACGTTGGGTAAAGCAGTTGAGAACATGAGTCGATTGATGTTTTTTTCTATTTAGGAAAATAGATCTTTTATGTTTATATTTCACAGTGTAACCTACAATGCAATCGCCCTAACTCTTTTCTTACTCTAACTCAGTGAATCCCCACTTTATTTCATCACATTCACTGTGAACACCACTCAGCTTTATCAGCCCTCTCTCCATTTTCGGTGCCTTGATTGATCCCAAATAGAGTCACAGGAGGACCGGAGATTATCCAAGACAACATTAGACCTGCAATACAGGTTCACAATCACATCTATGGTCAATTCAGATGGATCAATTTACCTGACAACCTTGACTGTTTGTTTTTGCAGTTGGGAGAAAAAGGTACTCCACACAGACAGGTCTCATCATCTCGGGAGCCATTGAGCTCTGTAACTTGAACGTTAATACACCATCAAACCTGCCAAAATGACTGAAATACATATTCAACATATGATAACTGTTACACATTTGCCTTCCAAAGATGTCCAAGCACAGATATTATAAAAAGCGGTGCTCCAGCAAACAGCCGTTTAACAACAATTGTTTCTAACAATTCATTGACCAGAATTACAGTCAAAGCAGCTTTTCTAAAGAAGTGGGTTTTTTCTGTGAGAAACAAGCAACCATGACCAATACCAGCTCTTCCCTCTGTGTCGGCTGGAAATTAACGACAACATGTTGTTTCTGTTTAATGTGTGTGCACATGGTCGGACTTGTATTTTGATCAAAATTAACAACTGGATGGATTTTGTTTGTTTCGGGCCAGGTGGAGTGGAACAGTAATGAAATGCTGACTAGCTTTTCAGATTAGCTGCACATACAGTTTTCTCCTCTGGTTGATCTGCTGACAGCACGGTGATGACAGGTTTGTCATAACAATGCTTCCCTTTCATGGATGTTGGGCGGCGCAGGCTTGGGTTTGTGAGCAGTGTTATGAATAACTGCCAAATGAAGTCTTTCCAAAATAGAAATACTGAATCTAAGTCTGTAATTGGTTCGCACAGGCAGGCCCAAGGATTAAAGCCTTATTTTTCATATCTACAGAGACTTCTCCTTTGAGAGTTTGAGGAAATAAAAAGGAAATAAATTGTAATGAAAGCAATAAAGATGCATATTTAAATCGTCTGGCACACTTGGATAGCACTTATCAGCAGCATTCTTATATCCATCTGTTTCCCTGTCCCTAAACGTGTATGTGCATGCCATTGTACTTCAGCTTTGATTCAGCTTTTCCTTCAGTACCAGAAAAGCCACTTGCTGACGAGAGGGTGGCAGTCAAAACTTAATTGAAAGGAAAGAAAGAGTTGTTCCGTATTCTCCACAGCAGTCTGGCACTGATGATGCAATGAAAGAGATGCACGGGGAAGCAAAAGGTCAGGCTAATTAAATGTCAGCAAAGAGCATCTTAATAATTGAGTCATTCAGACAAAGAACCACATAATTTAGATCTGAATGGTTCTGGGAGCCTCTTTTTCCGCTTCGCTTGTAGCCTTGCATCAAATGACCACCACAGACAAGCAAATATCAACAGTGACAGTTGTTTACAATGACCAGCGGGGAGGTTTGAGTGGTCAGGCCTCATTTGAAAGTGTATTTCCATCCATCCATTTGGAGCCGATCCCAGCTGACGTGCGAAGACGGAGCGAAGAGACCGACAACCACAC
Source organism: Lipophrys pholis (assembly GCF_963383615.2). Taxonomy (NCBI): domain Eukaryota; kingdom Metazoa; phylum Chordata; class Actinopteri; order Blenniiformes; family Blenniidae; genus Lipophrys; species Lipophrys pholis. The sequence continues at coordinate 5,539,242 of NC_137629.1, read as the reverse complement.
ACACTCATATTCACACCTACGGGCAATTTTAAAGTCCTCCATCATCAAACTAAGTTTTACGTTTTCAGATTGTGTGTAGAAAGTGCAGTACACTTGAACATGTAGAACATGAAAATTCAAAAGAAAACTCAAGGTCCAAACTGGCTTTGGTTACATTTTAAATTGAATATATTTGTACTGTTTGCAGTCTAACCTGCAGTGACTGTCTGGTCGTACCTTTGTCGCACCAGTTGTGCTCAGTAGTGCCCCCTAGAGAGAGTCATAGGTACTAATCGTTTCACCTCATGTTATTTCATCAACGTTTAATGTGAAAACAGCAAACACATCTTATTGACATACACAACATCACTTACATGTTGCTTGGAGATTAGAGAATATTGTAGAATTGTCCAAAAACATTAGCTTGGTGGCAAACAGTGAGAAAGCAGCAAATTCATATGTTCGATATAAGAAGAGGGTTTGTGTTGTTGCATTTGTATTGGTGTTGTGGGTTTATGCATTTTTGCGTTTCTGTTTCCCCTCATGGGCCATTGGAGTTGGGCATAAATATTCCTAAATTTAATGTTGTGAATTGAAGTAAAGTCCTATGATATCCTCAAATAAATGTTTTCACATGAGCAATCACAAGAACATTTGTATTTCAACTAATGATATTGAAGTCAAATGAATGCAAACAAACATTGAACATAAGAAGAGATCCACAGACAAGGACAAGGTTGTCAGGTCATCAACTATTACAAAGACCTTTTTATTCATACTTTGCATCCACAGTGTATGACGACCATTTTGCCCGATCAGTCTCACAAAGTGTCAGAGACCCTTTTCACAGCTGATGGGGAAAGAAAACTGCCATTTCTTCTTTGTTATTCAGCATCAGCAAGCAGAAATGACTCACACTGTGCCCCACAGATCCAGGCTGTATTTCACCAGAGTGCGAAGTGGAAGTCTCCGTCTTGATTAATAGTTTTGACTTCACAGCACTGACTCATGTATGTAGAGTATAGGGTTAGTGCTGAACCTTGTCTTATGGGCTGGGCCTTCCATGTGCTGCAGAGACCGAGTGTTCTGACTGTAATTAACCCTTTATCCTGAAAGAAATGTCATCTAATGGACACTTTTCTGCAGTCATTACAAGCTAATCCAAAAGCACTCGTCAGTCACTGACAGCACATGTGAGGCGAGACTCGGTAATATTAAAAACTAAAGACACGAGTGGCAAAATCATTTGTCTTTGAATACTTGTGACCTCCTGTGAGAGAATATCACACTTTAGGGCAAACAGGATGTTTTACTGTTCTGTGCTTGAGGTTGTGAAAGCAGCACAACCCAGGAGAGATCGTTTGTTATCAGCGGCCGACTGCAAGTCAGAGTGTGGCCATCAATCCATCTCCCCATGCACCTGTGTGTGTGTGTGTGTGTGTGTGTGTGTGTGTGTGTGTGTGTGTGTGTGTGTGTGTGTGTGTGTGTGTGTGTGTGTGTGTGTGTGTGTGTGTGTGTGTGTGTGTGTGTGTGTGTGTGTGTGTGTGTGGGAGAGACAGCAAGAGAGGTAAGAAAGAAAGAAAGTACCTCGATACAGTAGCAGCAATGTCACGAGGTAGTAGAAGAGGAACAGAGTGGAGTCGGGGGACCAGTGAGAATTGCACTTTATATTAGAAGTTGAACATCGACAAAAGGACTCGGAGTACTCATACTTATATTTAAACGAATGATGGCACCTCAGTGATGAAAGGCTAGTTCATGACATTTGATGTGTTGGAAGGACAAGTGTTTTCCCCCTTTTGGTTTGTACATAAACAGCAAGCGAAACATGCTTCCAATGAAGATTGAACACATTGACATTTGTAGTATTATATGAAACGAGCCCAACAAAGAAAGAAAGACTTCAAGTCCATTCTTCAGAAGCCACAACCTGGAAAACGCACAGACCAACTAACCCTAAAGATAACCCTCTGAATAATGTAAGAAATCAGAAACCTTCAAGATAAAATGGAAAGTTTCCCACATTGGCTTGATAGTCGACAAAGTTTTTCTGTGACATGTGAAAGTCTCATCTTGACCACACTTAAACAGGCAAAGCCTCATATTTTACTGTTGTATATTCTTACCTTCGCCAATGAAAGCTGGTGGCAAAGGTAATGTTTTTGGCCCTGTGTATTTATTTATTTATCTATTCATTTATTGGTTTGTATGTATGTATCTTTTCACAAAAACTACTGACCTGAATTCTATGAAATTTTCAGGGATGCTTTGTCATCATTCAAGGACCAATTGGTTAGATTTTCAGACACAGTAGCTCCTGGAGAGGTTAGGTATTTCCTCCGTTGTGGACACATTGAAGGTCTGCGGTGAGCCGTCCATTCCCCAGAAGCTGCCGTTAGCCGCCTGCTAGCACATTGCTAACTCCTCTTTGAGCTTGATGCTAATATCTCATTTCGGCAAGTATACAGAAATACCAGTGTGAACGCATTGACTCGGGCAGTGGTTTATCTGTGTGCCCCCGCTCAGTGTTTTGCACAATGATGTTGCTATCTGACACGCTAGTTAGCATCGATGTGAGCTATCGGCTAACATTCTAGCTATGGTAACTCGGTTCCGCAAAGAAATGTGGTTTTGCTCTGCCGAGTACCCGTGCTAGTTTACCATGAGAGTCAGAGAAAATTTAGTGTTTTCTGTTTTCTTTCTGAAATATTCCTTTTCAGTGTATTGTCATTTTGTTGTTTGGGAACCTTCCCTGAGTCATTCATTTCAGTCTACTTACAAATTAAATCAGTCTTGTTACATTGATTAAAAAATACCAGATTGTAGCAAAAACAAATTTTAAAAAGCTGCAACAATGAAAAGTGGATGTTTTATCTGTGTTGTTGACGATGATTTTTACAATCATACACCAGTTTTATGCTTTTATTAGGCTTCAATTTACTGAAGGAGGTAAAAGTAAGAAGCTAGTGATACATTCACTAAGCTTTATAGGTTATAAAGTTTGAGAAAAAATAAATTTATGAACACAATGCTTGTGAAAGCAGACTAATTTGTATTTGTTTTGACGGTGCATGACACTGACAACCTCTGTTGTGTTGTGTATCCTCATTATTGCAACTAATGTTTTAATGTGATAAAATAAAATTGAAAGTAATAATTTTTATTTTGAAGCCAGTCATACTTCAGTATGAAGAGGGAAAACGTGTAAGTTGTACTGGTAGATAAGACACATTTATTTTTCTATGTCCAGATGAAACTGCACCATTGATAAACCTCAGCCAGCAGTTGCTGCTTGAGAACAATTTGAGAATTTATTGCAGCTCTGGTCATTGTGCTTAAATGACCCTTCATCAGACCCTCACAAGTTAACACTCCTAACTCTCTTTTTTGCTGCACTGGTTCAGTTTTCTACTGCTTTTTGTGAGACCTTTGTTCATTTCTGTAATGTTAAAATCATGCTTGCTGAGAGCATTGATCACATGGCTTCTAGAACACATGACCAAGTCCAGTTGACCTCATTGAGATACTTACATCATTTTTTGCATATTATTTCTGCATAGATTTAATACTAATCCATCATGGAAGCTAATCAAATAAAACCAATTGAGAGTACTGCAACATTGCAGTATGTAGTATGTTCATCATCAAACCTATTAATTACACAACTAACTCTGTGTACAGGCGTGCGTTCGTGTCAGTTCAGACTCTTGATCTCAAACCCCTTTGTTTCTCCACACTTCCTCCTCCTTTGTGAAGAAACTTTTGCTCAGTTTTCAAAGGATTTGAAGCTGTAAGGACTTTTTCGCCTCAGTTCATATACCCTTCAGTACATCTTTATCCTCTCACATCCACTTCGATGTTTCTATTGCATCCATTTGAAACACACTCTAAATAAGAGCATGTTAATGTGAATGAAAAATATTGTCCTCGCCATTCACAGACCGATGTTTAATTCAAAAGAAGCCTTGTAGCCCACTACATGATGACCCTTGTCACATTATTATAGCATCTCAAAACCACTTAATGAGGATGCTGAAGTGGCTATTTGGGCAAAAAATATGTGATTTTGATAGGGAAGTTTGCCTCTTGTTATGTACTAGCATTTGTTTCCTGACTTTGCACAAGTGGTCTGTTTGTTATTCTTAAAGTTGGTCATATGGTTAAAGCGGTACACCTAAATCAGCCTAAATATTTGTGAGAAATATTGTATACCAAGCAATTCTATCTGTGATTGTTGCTGCTGGGCCTTGAACTGGAGAGGGGAAGATCCAGGATTGAATCCTGGGTGAAGCAGGAAGGCCATCCAGCATTAAAACAAATTGCAGTTACTCATTGTGTTGCATCCTGTGAAAGGGAATATACAACATAGACACTTATGCCAGGTTTAATGTAGTGCAATTATTATCAATATGCATGTATTTTTTATTTTTTTTTGGCAACATGGCCTGTCACGATAAATAATTTTGCTGGACGATTAATTGTCCCAGAAATTATTGCGATAAACGATAATATTTCTGTTTTGATACCATTTTTCCACTAATATATTAATAATGGTTTAATAATGCAAGTAAAACCTTTTAAAGATAAGTAAACTTTTATTTCTTAAGAATATTTAAAATTGGAATTGTATTATGAAAAAAGACATTGTAAATATCCAAAATAAATAATCAAAACAACCTCTCTCTCTCTCTCTCCTCCTCACGGGGCTCTCATGCAGCAGTCAGGTGTGCCAGGTGCCCCCCCCCCCCCCCCCCCCCCCCCCCCCCCCGCCTCCCCACACAAGAGTGATTGACAGGCAGTGTTGGGAAAGTTCAGTGTCTACATGAACCAGTTCAAAGTTCAGTTCACAAATTTTAATATGAACTAGTTCAGTTCATAGTTCTAAATTCATAGTTCCAAAAATGAACTAGTTCATAATTCTTTTTTTTTTCAATATGTTGCTGCGAGCTTTGGAGTTACTTGATGCACCTGAACGCATCACCCAGTATCAGCAGCATGAAGCTTCTTAACCCTTGAAAAGTCGAGTCGTCCTCCAAAGCTTGTAAAAAAAAAAAAAAAAAGTAGCGGCTTGTTGTCCAGAAAGTACGGTAGCCATACGAAGATGAAGTATTAAATGTGGAGACAGAGTCTGAGGTTGTGCTGCTGTCTTCTACTTGTTTTTGTCGTGATGCTTCATATTTTGATGACGTATGCGGCGGTGTGACTCTGGTGGCTGCTGTTGCCAGATTGGCTGTTCCCCCCCCCCGACATGTTAAGGCTCATTTACAATGAGCCTTACCGGGTTTTCCACTGGAAGGCTCAGAAGTCTGGCAACTCTAAAACAACATTAAACTGTCACTAACACCAGAATGAGCGCCGCTCACAGTGACGTCTTTGATAAATATAAAAATTATAATGTGCTAATGTGCAGGCCACCAGTCGCCCATGTCTGCTGTGTATATTGTGCATTTTGTCTTGTGGAGGTCACGATGCACCGGAGCCAATTGAACTAATCCAGGGGTGTCCATCCTCAGTCATCGAGAGCCATTGTCCTGCATGTATTAGTTCTCCCCCTGCTTCAGCATACCTGAATCTAATGATGATGTCATCACCAAGGTTGTGAGAATGCCCAACAATGAGCCCCTCATTGTAATCAGGTGTCTTGCAACTGGGAGAGAGCTAAAACATGCAAGACAGGGGCCCTCGAGGACCGAGGTCGGAGACCCCTGAACTAATCTAACAGCTCCTCGATGCCATGTTACACTTTTAATTTGTGTCTCATAGTACAATATAAACACTGGTGGTTGCACAAATGTATGGTGATTTGGCTGCAGACAAAAGATGAGCAAAGGTGGAACAAATATCTTTCAGTAGTTCATTTCAGTTCTTTTGACTCCACTTGTCTCTTCTATTTAGAGTGTTACACAAGTAAAGGTTTTGGATGTTGTATATGTTAATATGGTACAGTGTCAAAGAACTTATCCAAATTATATTTACGCTTGTTGTCATTCGTTCAAGCAGGAGGAATATAGGTCAACTGCACTCCAAGACATATGACCTGTTGGCCTGATTGAGATTGCTTTGATCATCATGAGGCAATAAATAGGCAATGAGAATAAGTAGGATATAGATCTGGATGAAGTGTAAACAGTAAACCACCGTGCACACACACACACACACACACACACACACACACACACACACACACACACACACACCATTTCGGGTTTTCTGTCTTTGCTCAAGGACACGTCAACAGAGTGAGATGGGTGATCAAAACCACAAACCTTGAGAAAGACCACCCGGCATCCCAAGTCAGACCCTGTCAACATAACATTTATCAACACAACAGTCGTCAGGTTGATTGGGCTCTCTAGTTACATGTTCAGTTTCGATCTTTCTCTGATCGATTCCAACTGAAATAAATTTCGGTATCACTTCAAATTTACTTTTCTAGGTCCAAAAATATCCTGTTCAAAGTCCTCCATCCTGGAGTCCCTGTCTATGCCGTTTCTGCGACTCTAAATACAACTAAGAAGCCATAAGATTGGTGGATCAATTCAGGATCAGGCTCCACACACTCCGGAGATCACAGGGCATCAGCAAAGCTGTGCCACGTAGGGGATTGAACCTGCCATCTATACCACGGAGCCTTAGATCATGTGAAATCGTGAACCGTTAACCGTCGTATCAGAATCAAAAAATGCTGTGCTACAGCCGGGGCCAGAGGGCAGCCAAATCCAGTTTGAACCGAAGCTTCTTGGCTTAAAGAGTATTGTCTTTCTCAGTTTTTTCCTTCTAATTTCTCTCAGTGTCCCGTCCCCCTCTTTACCATTTCTCTCTGGCCTGCTGGTTATTCCTGTCAGTGGCTGCCTGAGCCTCACCGGAGCCCGTATCAACTCCTTCCTCTCCCTGGTGTGACATTCATAGCATTTCAATTGAGCCATCAATCTGTCAAGCTTTAGCCCTGCTAAGCTGCAAGCAGTGGGAAGCGCAGAAGAGGAGAGAAGTTTACCTCTGCTTCTGTTTTGCCTCTCTGCAGTTAGTCTCTAACAACCACAATAAGTCTGATACATGATGTGAAATAGATAAGCTTTTAGCTGCCAGCTGAGGCAAGCCAACCAGTCCTCATTTTTCAACCTCATTTCCCATCCACCGCTGGGTATTTTTTGCTGATGACTGAGTTGCTGATTGCTGTTGGCTTCTCATTCTGTTGGCTTCTCATTATTTTCTTCACTACCTCCCCCACTGATACCTCTCATACATACATGCACACAACATCCTCCTCCTCCTGCACTGTTTTTTCAAACCGCCTCTCTCTCTTTTTTTTTCCTTCGTGTTTGCCCCCGTCTCCGCCTCCCTTCCTGGGTAACATCAGACTGAGCTCCTGTAAGGAGGAGATAAAGCCCCCCAGCAGGGCAGGACCACAGCTGTCACCTTCGGACTTCCTGGACAAGCTCATGGGGAGAACGTCAGGGTATGATGCCCGCATCAGGCCCAACTTCAAAGGTACAGTGTTTGCCAAGCACACCATCACAGCAGCCCTGGAGAACACCCAGCAGAGAGCACAAGCACTAGAAAAGAAAAAAGACAAAACAACAACACCAGTTGATCTGTGCAGCGAAAGCATAACAGATGAACACTCTCATGCACGTATGTTCCACATGTTGTTTTGTCACAACTGCAGGATATTTCGGACATTTCCAGCCATGCACTACACTGTATGTTATTCTCTACAGTGACAGCAAGTTGCTCTACTTACCGATTCCTTAAATTAGCAACTGATTTTTTTGTTTTCCTCTCATACAGCTGCACAGTGACATCTTCTCCTACAGTTTTCATACTATGAAAAAATAAAGGGGCACACTTTGTGCAAAAACCTGGATTTTGTTCACTTGCAACCATTTTCTAGTGCAGGAACAATTTGTAATACATGAAAGTTACAGGCTGCGGTTTGGGGACATGCTGTCCATACAAAGCAGAAGACTTTTTGAAGGTTTTTCATTTTAAGTTCTGGATATATTGAGTTTAGACAGAGGTTTTGTGACCATAATGCCATGGACGCTTATGACAGTTGCCCCCAGTTAACACATTATGAAACTGTGTTGAATTCTTTTTCGGTTTGATCCATGATGGACTTTAGTCTTGTCCAAGCTGAACTCTGCCTTTGGCCATATTGAGCTGCAATGTGGCTGCAGCTCTTGCAACTGTAAATAAAGTGGCACAGAAGATGAATGTTTGTTTCTCAAGATTTTGCTGTTTGTGTGATTATTAGTGTTGCAGAATAAAGGTGAATGACTTATTCAACTGTCATTATGGGTGGATGTGTTTTGTGTGTAAAAAAAAGGCGGGGGGGGGGGGGGGATTCTAACAGCAGGAGAAGGCAGATGAGAAAAATAGAGCAGTGGAAATGCACACATTTGCTTATAGGTTGGTGTAATATAAACTGTTTATAGATATTCTGGATTGTTTTTATGTGATTTTTCAGTTAAAAGAATAAACACAATCTGGGAATCAATTATGTTTTGTCAGTTATTCTCGTTCCAATTTCTTGTCTGTGAATTTTTTAGGGGTAACTTGTTTAAAAAAAACAAATTGCTGTAGTAACTCTCAGATTTTAAAGGCTAAAAAATGTATTGATTATCATTGATTGAACTGAGCAATTAGTCAATACTGATTAATATCTCTATGAGAATAGTCCAATTTAAACTTTATTTAGGCAAAACAACGTTTTCTTGCAATTTGTGCACATCTCTGTATAATACCATGAATCTTACAACAGAGGAAATAGATTACTCTGTTTTGTTTCTTCCCTCAGGCCCACCTGTGAATGTCACCTGTAATATTTTCATCAACAGCTTTGGCTCGATCACTGAAACCACCATGGTAAGAAGAGTATTTCACATGTTTCTCAGTACACACTACACTTTTAGATTTTACATTTGCAAATAAATTTGTTCATGCGTTTGTTTGCGTCATATTTTATCTGGCATCACAATTTGAAATCCTCTCCTTCTTTCTTTTTCTCTTTTCATCCTAATCCTGTCGGCGCTGAGGCCATTCTCTCTTTTCTGTTACCTGGAGCATAACAGTGCAACCTTCAGAGACCAATGGGTCACTGACATGCTGATAATGAACTGTCCATGCTGCAATTAAAATGAAAAATTGAGAAAATGAATGAAAACCAGGGGAAGGGAGAAAAATGGCAGGACCTTAAAGTCTGCACTCACAGCGTTGTTGCTGCTTGGTCAGCGCAATAATGCAGCAGTGGATTGTTTAAGGGTATCTGAGGGAGGATCAACCCTGCAGTCAGGTTAGCCCAGGGAGCAACAACACGAATGATGTCATTGCATGTGCCTGTGAAGCTTTAACTCTTATAAATGAAGTAGGTGAGCAGGAAAAGCAACAGACACATTTAGCCCAAAGATGAACTCTGAATTAATCAAACACATTAGAATTTTGGTTTCATTACTCCCACAGCTATGTGATGGTCCAATCAGCATTGTATTAGTGCCTGTCCTTGGCCTGGCAAACACTGCCAATCCCCTGCCCACAACCAGCACGCATGACTGAACCGACATCTTGTTCAATCAGTACACTAAATCTCCAACTATGGAGAAGGACGGGCATTTCTGCATACATTAAGTTTATATTATCCAGACTTAGTCGTGTCACTTTGCAGAGATGGATCGTCTTCAGTGACTCCACTGATCGCTCATCGTGGTCGGGTGTCATGTCCACTGTTCTCAGACTATTTTCTTCTCACAATCAGACATGTTGATTGTCCACAGTAATGCTCCACATCATGATGCAATCTCCTGCAGTGGCACAACGTTTAATCTCCCACTTGTTAGAAATGAAAGTGGTTTTGGGTTAGTGATATTACATTGATCTCATTGAGATGTTTGATTTATATTTTAAAGGTGAGTGACCAGTACCGCACCCGTCCCAGAAGCTTCTTAACCCACTACACAATAATAATCGACTCCTGAGCTCTTCTTATGCGCTACAATCTGTCCTGATGATATATTTTCTTTTACCTACACCCTGGCTTTCTCCACAGGACTACAGGCTTAATGTATTCTTACGGCAGAAATGGAACGACCCTCGTCTGGCTTACAGTGAATACCCAGATGACTCGCTGGATCTGGATCCATCCATGCTGGACTCGATCTGGAAGCCTGATTTATTCTTTGCAAACGAGAAAGGAGCCAACTTTCACGAGGTCACCACTGATAACAAGCTACTACGGATTTTCCAAGACGGCAGCGTTCTGTACAGCATCAGGTAAAAATAAATATTTCAAAACTTAAGAGCAGAACCGAGGCGGTATAAGACACCAGACCTACATGGAGCTTGATCAGACACTGGGATCAGAATTTCTGGTGTGTAAAATCCACATTTTTGTGTGTAAAAAAATTCTAATAGATTCTGAACTAAACATTCAGATGCTATTACTAAGAGAAATATAAGCATAAAAAAAAATACAAAGTATTAATCAATGATTCAATACTGACTGCCTTAATGTCTCTGTGACTTTGCACTTGAAATAACCGTTTTCAAAGTAAAAAAAATAAAATAAAATTAAGATTCTTAAATTTGTTTATCGAAAAAAACTAATATTTTTGCCTTATTCCTGTCATGTAAAATGATCTCTGAATAGGGACTTCAACAGTATTATTTATGACTTTTTTTTTTTTAAACTTGTGCTTATAGTACATCATGTATTTTAACCTGGGAACTGTTTTATTGTTGAGCATTACAAGGAAATAAGCTGGTTATGAAGAGCTCACCTTCCCATACACACCATAAAGCCCTGAAACTAACTGAAACTTATTGAGTCCCCCTCCTCCATGACCTCTTGGCTCTCGGTGGCAGCAGACTGCTGAATTGCCGGTCACACACCCCACTGCCCCTCTCCACCCACCGGGCTGCGCTGCAGGTCGCCGAAATACTAATAGAGTGCAAGCTTGGAGAAAAAAAATGCACGGAAATGTCAAGCGGCGAGTGTGTGACCGAGTCTTTGAAGTCCATGCGTTAAACGAAACAGGAGCAGGAGGAGGAATATTTGCAGATGATTTATGAAACTACAACAGGAGAGGATGTGTGTTTTTTTTTTGTCACTGTTTTTTTTGATATTTAAAGATAAACCAGTGATAATAAACTGTCCAGTCTCACTCAGTTTGTCAGAACAATCAAATTTCAGTTTCAATATCTCCCCAAGCATGATGAGGTAGACAAGATTTGCAGGTTTGATTATTACTATGTTCACTTTATTGGACATGGTTGCGTCTGCAGAGAGCAACTCTGCACTCAGACCACTGATTACTGATCATCTGATTTACAGTATTGATTGTTGATCTTTGTGTGCTCTTAGTACATGATACACTGTAGTTGACAATGGGGATAGTCAATCACTGGATTATTTGTTCTTCTTCTGGTGGAACAGATAGCGTGTCATGAAAACACAGTAGCAAACGGCTGCCTGTGTGTTTGTATCGCCAGCAGCTTATGTCTTGCCTCTGGGCAACACATTACAGCAGGTAATTACACAGCTTTCCACCAGACAGACTCCCAAATAGCATCTCTCTCTTTTCTCTCCAAGAAATCTTGAAGGCTTAATGCATCAACACAACAACAAATAAAAGTAGGGATGGCTACACCAATTACTTGGCTATTACTGCGGTGCGTGGTGTGATCAAATGGAAGAGAGAGTCGAGATGTTTTCCAATCTGTTGTTTTTGATGAAAAACCTGTGTAGGATTTTCTTTTTTTCTTGTCAAATATTATTTGATTAAACCAAGGATTTCACACAGATACTTACTTGTCACGGACGTTTTTCACAGTTCTTTCTATCTGGTATCATCTGTCTTTATGTTTAGTATCTTCTCCTTGAGCCCTTGTGTGCCTTCTGACATTCCCTGTGGCTCCTCTTCTCTCTTCCAATCTGTTTTTCTGTCTCAGGCTGACTCTAACCCTGTCCTGCCCTATGGACTTGAAGAATTTCCCCATGGATATTCAGACCTGTACCATGCAGCTTGAGAGCTGTGAGTTTTCATTTATTTCTCTTCCCTTTCTCCCAACCTTCCCATTTTGTCTCCCTTTGATTTCCCATTTTCTTCTTATTGCCCGGCTTTCAAACTGCCTTAACTTGCTTCACTCCTAATATAAACCATTAGGTATTTAGTTTAGTATTAGTTTGAGATTTTCTAACTTCATTTTCTATTGAGGCTGTTCAATTGCTACCAAGAGAAATATTTACTAAGATCCTGCATAGAATGTGCTCAACTGCACACCTGCACAAACAGATTTCAGTTAGTTTACTGAAAAGGAAACTGTGATTAACATGACATGCAAACATGAGTGTTCAAGTGAGAATTACGTGTGTTTGAGATCTTCTTTACAAAAGAACAACCTGCTGGACACTGCATCACCTCCATGTTTATCTGATTGAATGGTGTGAGGAGCCTCGACCTCTTTGTAGAGAGAGTTGTTTAAACATACGAGTGTTAGAACAAATAAATCTGGATTTGAGAAGGAAAATGTGAGGTGATGTGTAGCTCAGTCAAAATTTGAGCTACAACAAAGAAAATGTCTTAAAGTCTGCACACAGAGGTGGTGGTGAGCCAGTCGAGGAAATGCCTCCCGTCACAGTAACGGCAGCTTATCAGCTGAAGGCAAAGTGGATCTGCACCTCCTTTTCAAACAAAACACATTTATTTTGTACAATGCAAGCATTTTCAGAGGGAGAAAATCTCACTGTAAGTTGTACATCAATCTGCAAATTCCTCAGCTTGTGGATTGGGATCATTTCATATGGAAATACATGAAGGCGGAGTGCAACATTTCTTTCTTTCTTTCTTTCTTTCTTTCTTTCTTTCTTTCTTTCTTTCTTTCTTTCTTTCTGTATTTATTTATTTATTTATGTATTTATGTCATAAATGGCCTTCCCGTGGGCTCACCACCTGCAGGAAGGTTCTTAAATGGTGCGGTGTGATCTGGGTGACGGTGCGCAGACTGTCACCCCCGCGACCCGGAAACGGATAAGCGGAAGAAAATGAATGAATGAATGTATTTATGTATTTATTTATTTATTTAGTGCATCTGTCAGGTGTGTTTCATTACTAGATTACGTTCCACATGCAGGCAAATGCACATTTGTGCCGGTTTAGGGTTTATTAATTTTTTTTTATTAGATCAGAGAATAGTACACTTACATTTAAGAGCATCACTCACTCCCTTGACGTGACCTTTTCTTAATTTTACACTGAGAAAAAATATGGGAAACAATCAAAAAAATATCTGACAGAATTGTTCTGAATCCTGACAGAGCAAGTCAGTTTTACCATTTGGGATGCATCTTTGACGACTTTGAACCATTCGTCTATTTTGCCAGCTTTCTGAGTTACACACATATCTTCAGCAGCTTTGTTGTTCAGGTGCAACAGTAACAAACTGAAGCCATCAAGTATTTTTTAATACATCCAAAGTTAAAACTAGAAGAGATCAGTCTCTATTGTCAGAAGCCTGGTGCCATATTGTAATCGGTTATTCTCTCCGTCTCATGCATTCATGATGGTAACTCAATGTGATTGCCACCAGAGGCGTCTTATGTTTCATTAATTTGTTGGGTTAAATATTATGTAAACAGGAAGATAATCCCTGTCATGACAATCACATCTTGTCTCCGGGGAGTAAATGGCCAACGTTAGGTCATCCACAGCTACATTTTTACTCACGTCATGAAGCCAGTATGAGTTTATTGGCCAGTTATAGCTGATACTGCTGATTACAGCGGTAATTTTAGAAAACTGGTCAGAGACGACAAACATAACTGTATTTGCACTGATGAAAACAACCACACATTGTCTGAACTATTGTGAACCTCTGTGATACATGCGCCATGCAAAATGAGGAAATCTTGACAGATTGCAAGATAATTAGGTTGGTTGGTGAAGTGGTTTTGCATTTTACACATTTACATTTCTTGCACTTTTTAAAGGCTCAAATTTTGATAAAAGTGGAAGACAGTGCTTTTGAAGCCCATTTAGAATATTATTGCACCAATAAAACCGGATAGAAATCCTATTTTCTCTATTCAGTTCTTTCTCGCCTTTAGCAGAGATAGTATCTGCCCTCATGAAACCAATTTCCAGGATATAAATAATAAAACTTTAATTTTGTTTCCTTTTATTATATGTGATCCAACCCCTGTCCCTAGAGGTGACCTAATTACAGGGACAAAATGGTTTAAGTTTCTCCAGCTGTGAAACAGAGAAGCACTTGGACGATGAAGTTATATTCTGAGCAAGATTTCCCCACAAATAAATAAATCAAACGTAAAGCTGGTATCATCTCTCACACCTTTATCTGATTTAATAAGAACAAGCGTTGTTTTTCACAGGATAGTGTTTTTTCTAAGAAGCAGCCTGATTTGTTTCTTCAAATCCACACACAGACAAATAATAAACACAAATACATTTCAACCTTTTTTCACGTACTTGGAGAGGGGATTCACCGATAAAACAGGCCGTGCATGTTTTTGTGTTTTGGCAGCAGCATCACATTGCACTGCCATTAGAGAAGACGTGATCTTTTCTGATTAAATGTCTAGCAAGGATATTTGGCCTTGTGTTGACAAGTGTCGGTACACCACCCGAGGGTGTGATCACCTTGGCTAGAGCTTAATGTTAAGAGGACGTTATAGGTTTTACTGCCTCCACTGGAGCTGTGGCAACACCATCTGCTCAACATGAAAAAGAAGCTCCGGTGATGGGGAGAGGCGAAAATAAGAGGTATCGTTGGATGTTTGAGAGAGCCAAGGCCAATGTGCTTTTCTGGCCTTTTATGCCACAGGCTTCTATAGATATATAAATAGAGCCAACCATAGGATCGTTCTTTATTCCGACACATCAAAGCCCCATATATGCGGCTCTTACTGCTTCGCTACGCCTCGAGCCGTTAGTGTTCCGGAACCTCAAATCTACTTTGTAACTTATACATTAAGGGGAAAGAGCGGCACAACCGGTGGTTTGTATTAGAGTGTTGACTTTTAAGATTGAAAAAGAAGATGACTTGACTAATTGTCTTTTCCATGCTTAGATACGTTTTCCTGGCTTGTTAATTTCATTTCATTGTGCCTTGAACACTGTCTGTTTTGTTTTGACGGCTCTTAGCTGAAGAAGAAAACCATTTCATTATCTTAGGAAAGCATTGGTATTCCCCTTGGTTGTGTGAAAGACAGTGAATTCTCCTCATGAGCAAGATGCCTGTGTGTTTTAGTGCTGGTGTTTTTCAGACCGGTGCTGCATGATTGGGTATAACATCCTGAATAATTGATGCCTGTGTAACTCAGGCCCTTAAGGGTCCCAGCAGACATCAGTATTATTCAGATATGTGAAGGAACTCCAAGTTGTTGTTGTTGTTGTTGTGTGCGGCATGCGTTTTTAATACACCTATAATCTGGCAGCTGTGAGGAATGCAACCTTCAAAAAGATAGTGCAAATCAACGCATACGAGATTTTGTTTAGCATGTAAGTAAAATAATTACTGACCTGCCCTGAGTGGTGTTGTCTGAGGGGTTCTGTAAACTGTACATTAATTTGCAAAAATAAACTATAAAACTTATCCCAATATCTGAGTTGAATTAATCAGCCCGATGTGTGTCGGCACATCCACCGTGTTTCCAGCAGATATGCTCCTCGCGTCCTCACATAATTCTGTAACCTTCAAACATCCATGACAACACGACTGTAGCTGTGCTGGGCGTGACCTTTACTGTGACAAACAGGACGACAGATGGGCAGAGCTGCAATTCTCCATGTTTTTAAACTTCACTCTCCAGCTCATTAGCCAGAATTTCTGATTTCTAAACCAGCAGAATTTACACTCTGGTAACAAGATGCCAGAGAAACATGAAGTTAAGGAGGAGAAGTAGTGACGACAGGAATGGTTAATAGCCGCTGCAGCTGGTTTGAGGCATCAGTGCATTTATTTTTCCACTAGTGAAGCAGACGAACACAGAGGTTGTTATGTTAGATCAGTTCTTATTTTTGACATCTGTGTTGACATCTTGACATAGATTTGCATTGCTATGCAGATGATATACAGCTGTATAGAACACTGAAACCTGCCCGCGCTGATCTTACCAGACAGACATTGTCCCGATGTTGAAAACTGGATGTGGAGCATTCTGAAACCATCAAAGAAAAATACAATACAATACAATAGAAATACTTTATTAATCCCAGAGAGAAATTCTTTGTCTTTTTCTTATTACTATTAGTAGTAGTACTAGCAGTAATATTATTATTTTGGCAATAATATGATAAAATCGGTCATCTTTTCATGTTATACATTCCCTTCAAAGCATGTTTATTTCTCTTATTTGTCATATTATGAAAGTTACAGTGTTTCATATTTTGTTGAATGTATTCTTCTCCTCAACATTTTAATTCTTAATGCACTGGGATTGCGTTCTTTCAAAAGTTTGTTTGTAAAGGGGAATTTTAGATGGAGGAATTGAATTATAAAATTTTAGAGTTCAGGGGTTCCTTTTAAGAAAATGATTTTCCACTAAGGAGCCGTGCTCTTGTTTAGTACTCCAATCATAAAAGTCAAGTGAATCAAGCAACGTGTTTAAATGTCTCGTTGTGTCTCGTTGTCTTCTCTTCCAGTCGGTTACACCATGAACGACCTGATCTTCGAGTGGCTTACTGAGAATCCCGTTCAGGTGGCTGACGATCTCACCCTCCCCCAGTTTGTGCTGAAAGAGGAGAAGGATTTGGGCTACTGCACCAAGTACTACAATACAGGTGCATTACAAATTCCATTTAAAGTGTTGAGAAACCTCACAAATCCTCACACCACATGTTAGAAGTTCAAATCGGATTTGTGTGCTTCAGCTGGTCGTTCCTCCAGATGTATGAGCGACACATTCACTGCAGTGACAAGCATACATCCGGGGCTGCTGTGGGTATTTAACCTACAGCTCATTGCTTGCTTGTGATTTCACGAAGACTTAACCCCTTTCATCCAGGTCAAAACGTAGAAACCAAGCTAAAACGTCACTGTCACTTTAAGCACTTCAAGAAGCAGCGATTTGTCATGTGCCAACAGGTAAATTCACCTGCATCGAGGTCAAGTTCCACCTGGAACGTCAGATGGGTTACTACTTGATTCAGATGTACATCCCTTCCCTCCTCATCGTCATCCTTTCCTGGGTGTCTTTCTGGATAAACATGGACGCCGCACCGGCCAGGGTTGGTCTGGGCATCACCACCGTTCTGACGATGACCACGCAGAGCTCCGGTTCGAGGGCCTCGCTGCCCAAGGTGAGTTTATGGACGTGTGACGGTCGTGTGACGGTCGTGTGACGGTCGTGTGACGGTTTGTTCACGGAGGCAGGTGAATTCATTGGTGCAAGTGAATTTAAGCAGGTCAGCTGTGAATGGGGTCAATTTATCATGAATGTCACAATATGCTGTCTGAAGCCTTAGGGCACAAAGAGAAGGCAACTTTTTGGTCATAGATTTTGATAGTAACCAGTAAAGCAGAGATTCTAAACACAGTGTTCACATGTTGGCAAATTCAGCCTGTTTACAGTCACAATGATGTATATCATAAAGATCAAAATCCCAACACATCCTTAGCCCAAAAACCTCAGAACAAACAAAAGGTCTCATTGCAGTTGGTAATGAAATGAGAAGCTCAATAGAAGATCAAAACAAGAGGTACAATAAACAATGACATACGAGTCCTTTTCATCTTTCTTAAAGAGCATTAAATTCCGGGGGACGATCTGGGGTTGATACCCATGATGGGGGTGAAGTGAGCATGCAGTAACCCTCAGACACCAGAAAACATCAGGGCCCAACAGTCAGTAATACAATGTGTATTTCATTATGTCCTACCTTTGCAAAAAAAAAAAAAAGAGAGATTTTTGGAGACTATTCTCACATTTTGTTCCTACATATATTAATTACTTCATTTGTAAAATACTTTTGCATTTAAGGCTAATATTTGATGAAAAAAGAACCTTAATACTCCATAACACACTGTGAAACGTGAGCATGTCTCTTCCTTTCGAAGCTGCATGAAAGAATCGTTTCAGGGATGATTTGGATTGAGGAGACAATAAATGTGCTTATGCTGATTATGCATG
Organism: Lipophrys pholis; assembly: GCF_963383615.2. Classification (NCBI taxonomy): domain Eukaryota; kingdom Metazoa; phylum Chordata; class Actinopteri; order Blenniiformes; family Blenniidae; genus Lipophrys; species Lipophrys pholis. Next base: position 5,521,121 of record NC_137629.1, on the reverse strand, counting down.
AGGGAAAATCTGATTCAGCAGAGAGCAATTAACACAATGCATGCCACTTTCTGTTTGTTTATTTCATTTCTCTGCGTGTACACTTTCTGGAACAGTCAGCAAACTGCTGCTGAGTTGGATGAACTTTCCCCACAATGCTTTGCTCAGTGGGCGTTGCTGATTGGCTGTGACATATTGTCTCTCGTGAACGACACGACCGGGACTCTCCTGAAGTCTTAGCCGCGACCCGTCACCAGGCTGTGCGTCAGCCGCCCACATCCCCACTGACTCATTCTAATTTCAGGCCAGCCTAAAGATATGTGTCATTACGGTCCGAAGCAATTGTGAGCGAAACACAAATCATCAGTCAGCCCGATTGATTGCATGTTGATCCCTGCGGGACTGTTTGTTTCCAGGTGTCCTATGTGAAGGCCATCGACATCTGGATGGCAGTGTGCCTTCTGTTTGTCTTCGCGGCCCTGCTGGAGTACGCAGCGGTGAACTTTGTCTCAAGGCAACACAAGGAGTTCATCAGGCTGAGGAAAAAGCAGCGTCAGCAGAGAATAGTAAGAGTAAAGCACACACACACACACACACACACACTGACTCAAGCCTGATTTCATGAGAAGGCACCATGCACCGTGTCAGCAGATTCTGAGCGTAACAATGAGGAGCACATGCTCCAGTGTCTGCCAGTCCCTGTAACATAGACTCGTGCCACTTGTTATTGTGCGCTGCTGCGTATTCAGGAGCTGACAACATCAGCACGCTACAGCTGGCTGTCATGTTGCACGCAGAAGATTTTGCTGGTTTCACTTCGGCCTGTTTCCATGGTGAGCGGTGACCCTCGAGGAGCCTCGTGATCCTTCACCTCTGTCGCCACATTTTGACACCAGACAGCAGCGTTTCTGCCACACCGCTGGGACCACGATCGCCTCACCCTGCATTAACCCTGCAAGTCAACATTTGTCCGTTTGAACCTGCTGATGACGAGGTGTAGAATTACTGGTCCAATTGTAAGATAAAAATAGGTCTGAAAAAGAGGAAGAGTTGGGTTTGTGTTAAATTGAGCTCCCTCTCCATAACAGAAACACAAGCGACATACTGGATTTGTTCTGTGCACGCCTGACTGAGCCTATCAGCCTTTAAGTGCACACAACAAACAGTGACTTAATGATCATGTCAAGTCAGATACAGGTGCTGGGTGTTGTTGTCAACAGGCCATTCAAATGCTTTAAAATTCTGCATCTTAAATGCTTTGGATGGCAGCCAGCATGACGCACCGTGGGGGACGGAGAACGACGGCAAAAGAGCTGGATGGAGTGAAGCCGCCTGGAGACACAGGAGATTGTAAACAACAGTTGTACAAACTCTGGCCTGCAACCCAACTGAGCCGCTTTTAATTGGCCCTCAGCAATAATAAAGAGAGATACCACACATGAATCAAGTGGCCTGGCCCTTTATATACTTTTCTGTTTGTGGCAAAAAAAGTTTGGACACCTTCATTCAAATATGAGTTCTGTAACAGGAGGATTGTCCTATAGTCTTTGTAATCATACAACAAAATGAGTGCTTTCCAGTCATACATACAGTCAATATGAAATTCAATAAAGGTGTCTTATTATATTCAGCCACCAATTTTAATGTTATTCAAAGTGATTTAATCAGTTTTAAGCTTTCACCTTGTTCTCTGTCAGAACGCAGACAGTTGCAGCTGCAGAAAAAGCTGAATTTCCATCCATCCACTGATTCTCTAATTCAATAGCTTTATCTAACTTCGTGAGAACACGCCGGACATGTTGCCAGTTCCTCACATGCAGGGAGACAGAAGATGACACACACTGGTAATTCAATAGAGAGCAGTTATACTGCTGCATACATGCCTGGTACTGCTGTATTTGTACTGTGAGCTCTAGAGTAACTGTAAGCCCTCTTAAAAGGAGCTTTTATTTGGAGGAGGGACTTCTCTTCTCTGGTCTTGGCTCAATTTCCTATCACCTCCTGTATCTTGACTTGGAAGTTATTCAACTAAACTGACAATTTAAGGAGATGTGACAGTCTTAGATGTTTGCCTCAAGAGAAAAAGGACATCTTGAAAATCCCATTAAAGCTAGGTTTACACTATGTTCCCGGCAGCCCCGTTTGCCCCAAAAATAGTGCGCCGTGGCCTTTAGACCTCTTGATTTCTTTTTCGGGGGCAGAGCTTGTAGAAGGTGTTCTGTCGTTGATTGCTCAGACTCCAATGAAACTCCCCTCCAGACCAGGCTTCCTGCCAGACCGTGCACGCTGTGGCAGACCAGAGTAGAGCGCAACACAGCAGGTCCACAAACCGTCACACGCCGGGATAAGCCACGATTGAACGTGATGAAACGGCTACCATAACTACGCCGTGAGAACCATGACGTGATAAAACGTGAAGCAACCGTGAAACAACCGTGATAGAACGCACAGTAAACGTCACTTCCTGTAAGCCTCCCGTCCCACTATGGACCGCCTCCAAGTTCTGTTTCGGCCAATTACGTGCTGCCACATTTTGTGACATTCATCCCGTTTTGCTACGTGGCAAATCTTTTGACAGTTTAAAAATCTGGCACGGCCCCAACGGCAATCACGACCTGTTACGTTTGCCCATCCCGTCCCCCTGCGTTGTCTCACGTCCATCCTGTTTTGTCCACTGTGGCCTGAAACGTGGTTGCCGTGGCTGCCGGGAACATAGTGTAAACCGAGCTTAGGCAGTTCAGAGGCAGGGTATTTTCCTGGACTGGTGGAAAAGTTCCCAGTGATTGCAGAAGAGTTACAGCAGATTTACTGGGCAGCCTGCACTACTCTCTTGATAGAGGAGAAGAAAAATGACGGTCTAAGGAGGAAAGGACTTCCCCTGTCTGCATCAGTTGCACAGTTCCTCCCTATCCGCCTGAGACGTATTGACCCGATGTGTTGTACCTGAGAAAGATTGGGAATGACGTGAAGCGTACAAATCTCTGGCTGACCAAGGCTTTCTTTCTCGTTTTCTTCTAATGAGAATATATCCACAAATCCCTCAAAATTATGTAAAAACAACTTAATCTGCATTCCCATTGATAGTCTCAGACTCCAAAGCTGGCAAGTCTCATGCAGTATTCGACTCCAAACTGAAACTATACGTTAAATTTTCTGTTATTGAATGTTTTAAATTAACTAAACAAATCAACACTGAAGCAGCAACAATAGTTACAATACATGCACCCATGAATTCAGATGCAGTTTCATATCAGAGCAGATAATACAGCTTTTTATTTTCAATTTGTTCTTGTTTTTTTTCCATCATCATACAGCACATTTATTTTAAGACAGAATGGTTTATTGAAACACATGTGGATGCACACTCATGCTGCTTGCATGAATCCCCGCTCTAAAAAAAAAACTATTGCTCCATGTCTAAATTACTGAAAATAACAGTTGGCCGCCCAGCAGCAGATAATGTCCAGTAATATCACCAGCACAGAGCCACTTTAATTAAAAGCTGAGAACGTCTATTTGAGTTTGTTGTTTCGACTTGATGTTTGCATATTTTAATTGCTGTGTTTTTTTGCCAAAGCACATGTTGTTCTCATAATCTAAATGAAGCTGTGATACTTCTTGTTTGCAGGATGTGAAGGTCCAAAACAAATTAAAAAGTACAAGTCCAATGAACACCTCTGGCATAACTCCTAATTTTAGAGTGAAGGCTAACATAAGGTGGAATAACCCTTTTTGTTATTATTTTCAACTTGTCTACATTGCTTTCCAATGGAGGTGTTTGCCAGTCAGCCTGGAAGTGTTGAGTCAATTCGGGAAGCCAATGACATCCCTGCTAGGAACTCATCCATCAGGAATCTGAATCAGCACTGCAGCGTCTGTGCCAGGGTAACGAAATGAACCCCGTGTAAACCCTGAACTTCCAAAACGTTTTGGGATTGTGTTGTTCAGCTTGTTCCTTAAATCTATCCTGATACCACACCTGCAACCAAACCCATGATGCTCTGCTCTCATCCCGCCCCTGCAGCCTTTCCCATTGACCCTCTGAACCAGTACATCATACCTGTGACCCTGGGCTCCTTATTCTTCCCCACATCACCCAAGATTTGTTCCTGCTCTCTCGTCTTGTTCCTTTTACCTTCTGCAAATGTGGGAATTTTGTAAAAACTATAATATTTGTGTTTTTAATTGCGTCATGAAAGCACCTTGACTTGTTTGAGGATTTGAAGATGTTTCACCTGTTATACAAAAGGCTTCATCGCTTCTGAGAAAAGAAGCGTACACCCTGACCTGAACATTCTTTGTACTCGCATTTTGAGTATTTTCACTTATTTCCAAACTGAAGCTTTTTTTTTTTTATTATTGTTTGTCATATTGTGCAACTTATATTAAATAACATAACATGATAAGGCTAACATATGACCACCTGGCAAAGGTTGAGGTCCCTTTTCCTGCTGAAACAACACTGACAACATTTAAACTGTATTTACAGTGTATATGTAAAATAAGTGTACATATTTATGCCTATTCTTATTTTTCTGTTATTCAGATTCAATTTACACTTTTGACTTTATGTGAATTAACATTTATTCAGTTTTTGGGAGAAGAAAACTTGAGACCTCATTCATTTTATTACATTTTGATTAGGTCTTTACCGATTATCGGTGCATTTTGATGCATACTGGCATCTGCCTTTTTTGTATTTTTTAGAAAATCACAATAATCACAATACATTTTATCTAACTTCGATTCATTTACTTTATAAAACTTCAGGAAGCTATTTATTTAGATTTTCAGTGAGCTTATTAAGAGATGCTGCTGACACTGGGAACTCCCTGCACCTTTGGCTTTTGTTTGAAACAAAAATAAGGGAAAGAAAAAAATTATAAAATTTCAGTTATATTGAAATTTTGGAAAACTTGATTTACTTTACTAAACTTTAGGGAGTTATTGATTTGTGTGTCTTTTCATTTAACTTTAGAAGACATGCTGCTGAGCCTGGAAGCTCCCTGCCCTTTTTGTTAGAATTTTAAAACAAAGATTCCATTGTCTAAGATTTAAAAAAATAAATAGAAATGTTTAAGTTAACCTGTTGCAAATCTGAAAAGCTGTCTCATAAACATATGCTTAAAGGCATTTAAACAAAGTTAATTGTTGGAGTTTGTATTAATCAAACTTTTGAGGCCAATATTTTCATATTCATGCTAAATGACTCTCGGCCCCAAATATCAGTTTTTGTCCTCCTTCACTACTAATTATCGGTATCGGTATGTCACTGCTTTTGGTGCAGTTCCCTTGTTCTGTGTAAGAACAACCTTTGTCAACAGTTTTTGTTGTTGAGCAGAGGCATACTACAACACCACAGAGCTGATTCGGGTTTCTCTTCCAGTTCATCTAATCGTCTGTTTTAAATAAAGACTTTTACAGCTCGGGGAATGCTCTCATTCACTTCTCCGCAATGAGAGCGGTAACAGATTCTTCACTTAAAGTACAATTCTTCTTCTTCTTAACTCCCAATGCATGCATTTGTTTTCAAAACGATGCTTTAATGATCGACACAGCGAGGCTAAACAGAGCAATGCAGCCCGTCGCCGACTGAAAACTGCCGAGAAAATGTGACTTTATTGGTGAAATGGCTGAGTGCTGCGATAATCAGAGGAGGTTCAGCCGATGTGATGCCAACAAATCAAAGCGTGCCGCTGCTGAGAGTGCAAAGCAGAGATGATGAGCACCTATTATCTTTAGAGAAACGCACCATTAGACTTTAGCACATGATGTACTGTACCGTTTAAGAAAGAGTTGGGAGGATAATTAAGCTGTGCTGGATGAGCTACAACTCCCCATCCGCCTGCTGTATGCTGCAATTTGTCACTGGGGCAACAGATAATCCACACAAAGTTATTCACAAGCAGGTTTTTATCAGAATCAAGAAGCTTATGGTGAGTTAAATAAGTAGCTTGGACTGCGATTGAACAGGGCGGGTGACTGAGATCAGTGGTGGGAATAGTTCTTGTGGAGAGAATGAGAAATGTAAGATAAAGACACAGATGTGAAATACATTGGCAGTGCTGGATGTTTGAGGTAATTAGGTATGTGTACTTTGGTACCATACTTCATTAGGTATCTTTACTAGTTGAGTACTTTTTTATTTGAGGACTTTTGAATATGTGAATATACGTAGTGAATATGACCCACAACAACAACCATAAAAGATTTTAACATGTCTTTAAAAAGGCATTGTGTGGCAATACAGTTGAATCAGTACTTTCCGTTTTGCAGAAGTCCGTTTTTACATAAGTACCTGCACTTTTACTTAAGTAAAGAATGTCACTGCCTCTGTGTGCGTGAAGGTCGGCGAAGCAGCAGCAAGCTGTCGGGGTCAGTCAGAGAGAAAGGAGGCGATGCAGGACGCAGGGATCAGGCTTTGAGGGCCCTTCACACTGACTACTAATCATCCAATTTAGATCCCCGTCTTCACTTTCCTCTGCTAAAGTGAATCTCTCAAAGTGTCAGAGGGCTTTCACAGTTAAGCTGCATGTCTATTAATATTCTCTTCAAAGGGCGAGAACAGTGTCTCATTCACTGTATGAAAGAAAAAGGATGCCCCGCTATTCATCACAGCAAAATGCCAAGTTTCTTTTTTTTTTGTGAGATCATGACTTTATTAATATTTTTTAACCTTTTTATTAGCATTTTTGAAAGGTCTTTCATCCTGCAACTTTGAAATGAGCTGCAAAAGAGAGGTCGAGGTTAATATTTTTCATTAATAATCACAATGGCAAATTTCCTTTTGTCTCCTTATGAAGATGCCCTCTGATCACCCTCTTTGTGTTATAGAAACTTCCTAAAGAAAAAAAAAAAGATGCAGCTTTATTGAGTGTTAAAAAGTTCAAGGTAAAATCTGTTCAGGCCTCATCTGCTTCTCCTGAAATAGACCCAGCTGCTGAAGTGCTGATGAATCTGAGAGGTCATGTGTTTACTCATCTCACAGCCCTGAAGCCTCCAAGTGTCTTGTAACCAGACTGAGAAAAAACAGTCAAGACATTAAAACTACAAGTAATATCTGGTAAAAATGTAAATATTGCCAACATTTTAAAATGTAAATCATGGAATGGAATTGACACGTTTACAATACAGTAATAAACCCAGGATGTTTCTTTTTTGTTTGTTTTTTTATCATGAGATACTGTAAGATATACTTAATTGACCTCCTTAAGGAAATTCTTTTAATTGATTGAAACCATCCTGATCATAGTTAACCTTAACTACCATAATATCTGTACTATAAGCCGCTACTTTTTTCGCATACTTTGAACTCTTCTCTTCAAAGGGCGAGAACAGTGTCTCATTCACTGTTTGAAAGAAAAAAGATACATAATCATACCCCCAGATTCTACTTCCACGTGTAAATACAAAACTGGCCCTAAAAGGGATATGTCTGCTCTTGATGACCTCGTCTTGTGCTGTCTTCCGAGTTCCGGAACTCCAGCAGGTGACGGCCATGAGTGATGCGTTCAGGTGCATCACGTAAAACCGCCCTGCTGGACTCCGTGGCTGAGAAATCTCCCTCCTCGGAATCACAATCAGCAAATAACAGATAAAATACTTAATCAGCAGAGAAAACACCCTCGGTGATTGTGTCTCTCTATCTCTCTCGCTCTCTCTCTCAGACACACACACACACACACACACACACACACACACACACACACACACACACACACACACACACACACAGCGCTGTGTGCAGGAATTTCCAGTACTATGAAAGACAGATTTGCAGGGATGGATGGAAATATGAGCATATGTTCCCGTAGTGAAATTCCTGCCCTGTTACAACGTGGACACCTGCGGCTTATAGTCAAATGAGGTCTCTAGATGTGCTTTTTTTTTTTTTTTTTTTTATTTTACGGGTGGGGTTTATATTCAGGTGCGCTCAATAGTCCGGAAAATACGGTAACATATGTGCAGTGGTCTGCCACAGTGAAGCCCTGAGCCCCCCCACAGTGGTAACCTACCTGCAGTGGGAATTAAACCTGTGACCCTCCAATCAGAAGCTCTATAATTTATCATAGACATGACAAGAAAGCCATTAATTCTTTTTTGCATGTTATGCACACAGCCATGTCCTTATCCACACTTTCACTCCACAGTTTGTTAAACTGCACTTTCGTCGGTTCCTTCTGTCACATCCATTAGCTGCTGTCCACACGGGGTTTATTGTCCGGCGTATCGGTGTGATCAGAAAGCTGGGAACTAAAAGGAACTAGAGCATGATTAATTTTCAAACACAGTTAATTAAAAAAAAAAGTTAAATAACATAGTAAAGGCCCTGCCCTACTTATAACAATAAGTAAATCTGGAAGCTGTGTGTATAAAAAGGTTTCTATGTGATAATTTCTCTCGTCTGTTATATGTTGTCCATGAACTAAAATCAATTTGACACCTCTGCTTCATGTTAAAAAAAAAAACATAAACAAGAATTGATCAGGGATTTTCTCACTGAGCCAGAAATCCTCTGTCGCATTGATATTGACATATTAATATTAACATTTATATAAACCATATTTAGAGATATTCGTACAAACTGAGGCTATACTGCATCTGCAACCACTGTCAAACTTATGTTGTGTTTCTAAATATTCTGACACAGTACTGAAGTTTTGAATCTTCATTCTGCTCTATGGAAGTATTCATCATGTTGCACTCTGTTGCCCTTTTGTGCCACCACGCCCACTGAGCGGAAACGTAAAAAGTTGTGTGTTAATTCTTGTTGACAGCGAGAGGCCAGTCTGTTTGTTTTTTTGTTTATTTTATAACTCTATGCTTGACTCCACAGGAGGAAGAGCTGGTGAGGGAAAGCCGAGGCTTTTACTTCCGGGGTTACGGACTGGGTCACTGCCTGCAGACCAAGGATGGCACCGCTGCGGAGGGGGCCACCGTCTTCACCCAGCCACCACCTCCGGTCGCCATGTACAACGGGGAAGTCCTTCACAAGCGATTTGTGGACCGAGCCAAACGCATCGATACCATATCCAGAGCCGTCTTTCCCCTGAGCTTTCTCATATTCAACATCTTCTACTGGGTCACATATAAAGTGCTGCGACATGAGGACATCCATGCAAATTTGTAAAGAAAAAAAAAAGAAAAAAGTAAACAAACAAAAAAGAAAACGCTTTTTGCCACCATGTTACATTTTAGTTCTTCTCTAAGAACCAAAACTGCCTGTCAGAGCTACAGAATTGGATGAAGAATTGAGTCCAGGGGCGAACCTGCTTCTCCGATAGAAAACTAAAACTTTGTGCTCAGGTGCGTCTTCAGGATCTGGAATGGACGAGCGGTGAGGAGGAAAGATTAGGTGAAGCTGCACGGATTCAGGCTGCTGTTGTTTGTGATTGGCCTCTTGTGTTTGTCTCGATTTGTTTCGCCTGGATTACAACAGAGACTAAACACTGTTGGTGCTTGTGGATTCATGATCTTTGTTTCAGAAGGTGGTAAGGGGAAAAAAAACACATTTTTAGAAGCTGATGTTGATCCTGGCTGAATGAGACATACTGACTTGAATTTTGACACTACACAGCTTTGAATGAATGTTTTTGAAAAATAAAAATATCATGGTTTTTTACAACTTTAGATTATCCAATGGGTGCAAATGGGACTATTGGTGGGAGGACTGGGTCTTTGATATTCATAAATACGAAATACGTAATAATGATTCAATTTAGGTATGTGTAACAAGAGACTATATATATATATCTATTTAAAAAAAGTGTATAAAACTGTATATAAACAAAGCTGTTCATTAAACTGCACAAAGCACAAATATGTATTTCCTTTTGTCTAAATTTAAATAAATTGTTATTCTGCCAGGAACCCAGAAGAGAGATTTTGCTTCACTTCAACTTTAAATTGCAGCTGATTACTTGTAGAAGAGATGTACTCAGCAATGCTTCTTCATCACGTCAGAAAATCCAGCAACAGAACAAGTGGATCACACACAATTACTTTTCTATTTCGGTCCTTTAATAGCCCCCATCAGCTCAACAGTCCCAAGAGGGAACAAACCTTAGACCAAAGGTGGAAATCAAATTCTACAATAATAAAGATTGGAAGCGTTGCAGCCGCAAAATAAGTAATCACTTCACATCAGCAGCTGGGAGTCTTTATAAAGCTTTTCTGGCTGCGGTTGTTAGCTGTGAAACCACACACTTGCATAACAAATCTTGGGAGGAACTTGTGGGGGGGGGGAATAAAGAAATTGCATAAGAGCTGCCATTTCTTTCCCAGTCTCAGGAGTGGCTTTGAAGGTGTGGAAATGCAGGGACTCAGTGGAGGGCAAGCATCGTCAGTGAGGGAGGACGAATGGGTTTTTTAATGGGAAATCAGAGGGTTGTTTTATCAACTAATGAGTTTGAAAAGGGCTTGGTGTTCCACCGCTAATGACAATGAATTCAGAGAGGCAGCTGGAGCCCACTGTCCTTTTGTCGGCATTCCTAATCAACTCCTCAGTATTGTACGGCTCCCGTGGTAATGAAAAAGAGTGTGTGTGAATCTGTAAGAGTACATGTGTGTTCCCATACTTTCCTTTGTTTCTATTCTATGAGCTCCTGCTCCTATATTGATATAGGTGTTTTTAAACGCCATCCAGTCTTATTCTACCTTGCGTCATCTCTCATCAGGAGGAACAGCTGGAACGAGAAAAAGATGGTAAACGTTGATGGGATTTAGAATTCGAAGCACAGACAGATTAAATCAAGGATCCTGCTCATTTCCTCAGGTGGTTGAAGGACACAGTAGCTTGACACGTTTGTCCTTCACTTTTAAAACAAAGAATATGAGGGCGTGGAAAAGTATGCTTTCTTAAACCTTTTAAATCTCCAACTCTTGAAATTAGTTCAACATTTTGAGGTAATATGCTCATTTGCTTTGCTGTCTAAAGTCAGTGGGAGGGATCAGTGTTACTCACAACTTGATCTGCGTCAACAAAAAAAATATGTACACAAAACCCTTCTTCTCGTCTGAAGCTCACTAATTATCACTTTAAGTCTCATGAGGGACCGAGCCCGAAAGGCAAGGACCGTATTGTAATTGGGATGTTTATTTCTTTTTATTATTCCGCCGCGTATATAAACGCAAATTTGACCCCCTAAACACACTCATAAACTCACCAAACT